>NW_022436955.1:32272266-32347913 GCF_009761245.1 Sapajus apella
GCTTCCCTCCTTCCCCCTCCATCTGCTCCCCACTCCCCTCCCTCCTCCTCCATCTCCTCCCTATTCGCCTCCATTCCATCTCCTCCCCCTCCTCCTCCATCTTTTCCCCACTCCCCTCCCCACTCTCCATCTCCTCCCCAGTCCCCCCATGCCATCTCCTCCCTCCTTCTCTCCCTCCCCCTCCATCTTCTCCCCACTCCTCTCCCTCCCTCTCCATCTCCTCTCCCTCCCCTTCCTCCTTCTCAATCTCCTCTCCTCTTCCCTCCCTCCCCCTCCATCTCCTTCCTTCTCCCCTCCCTCCAAAACTGGTTCTGAGCTGGGCCTCCTAGTTCACAAGGGAGGCAGCCCCGTGTTCTGGCGTGTAAAGGGCTTCGGGGTGTGCAGGTCTCCACAGCAGGTGAGTGTCCACCGCCCACCTCAGTTCTGCCAAGCGCACCCATGGCACGGGCCTTGGTGTGGTTTGGTTGGACTCCTGGCTACTCTTTCCCTGGGGACCCTGGTTGAGCCGTATCTGGCTCTCAGATCCACATCTGTGAAGTGGGGCCGCCATGCTGACCTCGCTGGCCGTGGCGCAGGTTAGAGGACACGGCTCATGGTGTGTCCAGCAAAGGTGTTTGCCCACAACCCTGTCGCACTGGGCGGATGTGCCCAGGGAATGGGCAGGAGACCCCTGGGGCTGTGGGGTGGTCCCCGCAGGGCAGTGACACGCCTGGGGAGGTGCTTAGATGGCAGCTCCTCTGTCCATGGTGCTGAACTGTCCTCTTGCTGGAAACGTCGCTTCCCGCCACCCTGAGCCCCACGGGTGACCCAGTGACAGGAAGAAGGTGTTGGAGGAGAAGCAAGGGCAGGGAAAGGGAAGAGAATCAGGAAGAGAGGGGGAGAGATGGAGAGGAAGAGGTGAAGAGAGAGAGAAAGGGAGGTGAGGCCGCTGGTCTGTGAAGCCGAGGGAGGAGGGAGAGCAGCTTTTGTCTTGACCTCCTTGTTCCGGCATCACGGTCTCTGGGGAGTGCGTTTCCGTGTGGTTATTTGCCATCATATTCCTTCCTAAGGGCTCCACCTGTGGGTCCCTGGGCAGGTCTGGGTATGTGTCAGAGCTCAAGAAGCAGAGCTGCCCTTTATGTGCGTGAGCTGTGTGGATAGAGAAGTGTGTGTGCACATGGACATCACGCACGCACACATGCACATACTCATACACGTGTGCATGCACATGTGCGCACACACTCATCCACATGCATGCACACATGCACACACACGTTCACGCACACATGCACACATTACACGTGTATACACACATGCACACACACGTGCATGCACCCTTGCGCACACTCATGCACATGCGCGCGCACACACATGCGCACACATGCTCATACATGCGCACGCACTCGTGCGCACACATGCACACACACATGCACACACTCACCTGCACACACACTCACACACGTGCACGCACTCATGCACACATGCACATGCACACACACGCACTCATGCACCCTCACATACACACACGCATGCACAGCACACATGCACACACACAATTTGGATGTGCCACAGGGAGTTGACCATGCAGGGTTTGGCCATCTGGCTAAGTGGCCTTTGCTATTATCCAGTGCTGGAGATGAAGCCACAGTGGGCAGTGGGGAGGGGAACTGTCTGTAGAGTGGGGTGAGGACAAGCTGCAGCCCTCATGCGTGGGCTGGACCCCCTCAAGGACAGGCTCCAGGTGTCCTGGCAGCTGTGCCTGTGGCCTTGGCAATGGGGGTGACCTGCAGAAACTGGGACCTCACCAGAGAAAGGGACACATCCCAGGTCCCGGAATCAGAGAAGCTGAAAGAGGGTCCGGCCACTGTGTCGCAGGAGCAGACCCTGCCATAGCCACATGCCAACCAGTAATTCCAAAGATCGGGGAACATCATGAGAGCTAAGAGGGGAGGCCACCTCCCCACCAGACTCCTCTGGGGCTCCCATGCAGAAACGGAGCTGAATATAGGCTGTGTGACCCAGGACAGAGCCACTGCAGCAAGGGGGCAGTAGGAACTGGCTCTGGGCAGCCAGCTGTGGTTTACAGTTAGTTCCTCTTGGGTCAGGCCTGTGTCCTGCCTGTGAGCCCGTCTGTCCTTGTCCTTGGCACCTTACCAAAGGGCTCTTGGAAGAAACTGCCAACTCTCCTCCCCTTGACCCCTTCTGGCTGCATATGAAGTTTCTCACTGTTTCTCCTGACTCTGGAAAAGCACAGAAAGTTTACTAATCTGGGAAGTTAAGCCTCTGCTTTGTTCTCATGAATGTGTGCCATCAAGCCACCCATCCACACACTCACCCACCCACCATTCATTCACCCACTCACCCATGCACCTGTTATCCACCCACCCATCCATCCATGTACCCACCTATTCAGCCATTCATCTACCCACCTACCTACCCACGCACCCATTCATCCATGTACCCACCCATTCATACATTCATCCATCCACTTATCCATCCATCCACCCACACACTCACTCATTCACCCATCCATCTATCGATTCATCCATCTACCTATTCACCCACCCATCCACCCACCCACTCATCCACTCATCCATCCATCCATCCACCCCACCCACCATCCATTCATCCATATATCCACCAACCTATCCACCCACCCACCCATCTATACATCTGCCCACCCACCCATCCATCCACTCACCCACCCACCCATTATCCATCCACCCATCCATCCATGTGCCAACCTATTCATCCATTCATTTACCCACCACCCATCCATTCATCCATCCACCCATTTACCCATTCATTCATACATTCATCCATCCACCCATCCATCTATCCACCCACCCATGCACCTATCTACCTGTCCATCCATCTACCTATTCACCCACCCATCTACCCACCCACTCCTCCACCCCCCCCCACCATCTGTCCATCCATTCATCCACCCACCCATCCACCCACCCACCCATCTATCCATTTGCTCACCCATCCATCCACACACACACCCACCCATCCACCCACACACCCATCCACCATCCTTCTGCCCATCTATCTATCCATCCATCCACTTACCCATTCATTCACCCATCCCTCCACCCACCCACCCTTCCGTGCACCCACCCATCCATCCACCCACCTGTCCGTCCACGCACAGATATTTGCTGAGCTGGTGCCATGTGCCCCGGCGCTTTGCTAGCCTTTGGGAAGCTTGGCAGTAAAATACCTGTCATGTTTACCTCAAGTTTCCAGTCTATTATGAGGCTGCAGGCAGAGGCAAACTGGTCTTGGGAACTGCAGGACACAACCCATGGGGTAGAGGAAGTAAACATTAGCACTTGGGTTTGTGTGTCTTCCATCGCACCTCATTCTTTATGTGACTCCTTCTGTATACCTGTTTTACAATGCAGGGGGCTGCTCAGGCATGCCTCTGTTAAGGGGTTAGGATTAAGTGAGCGAGTGGGTGCCTGAGCCAGGTAAATGAGAACATGTGTAACAATCTCAATGGAAAGAGCCCGTGGCTGGGTCACAGGCTGCAGGAGAGGGGAGGATTCATCTGGGTTTTGTCGGATGAATTTGTTGCCTGGGAAGTTGGTGAAGAACCTTCCCCTGGCAGGACCGGTGCAGGCAGGGAGGGTGGTATGTGCAGCCAGCAGGGGTGGAGCGTGAGGAGACACCCAGGGTATGGCGAGTCGGAGCTGGGGCTGCAGGATGTGGGGACGGAAGAGCTGCCGATGGGTTTGGCTTTGAGGCTGGTTCACAGGCAGCCTTAACTCCACCTGGTTGGTACCAGACGCTGTTGACGGAGGATGAGGGCATCTGGTCTCCGCCATGAGCTAACTGAAGCTCTGTGAGGACCAGGAGGGAGTAGGGGCTGAAGCTGCTGGGCAGGGGGTTAGGGGAGATCTGGCGGAGTCTAAAAGATAAGGTGCTGCTGTCAGGGTTAGTGTATCATTAACTGGCTGTGTGACCAAACACCCAGACCTTGGTGGCTTCCAACAGCAGTGACCTGCCGTTCTCCTGGGCTGACGGTCGGGACAGCAGCCAGAGTCCCTCAGTCTCCCGCATGCAGCCGGCAGCTCCTTCCATGAGGTTCTCAGGGCAGCTGCGAGGGGGCAGAGTGGGAGGCCACACAGCCTCTGCGGGCAGGCCACCACTTCCACCAAGTTCCGTGGGTCAAAGCAAATTAGAAGCCCATGAAGATTTGGAAGGCGGGACTCCACCTCTCCAAGGGAATTTCAAAAAATCCCTGTGGTCGCAGGGCTGGGGCCCAGAGCCTCCTGAGCATGGCTGTGTGTGGTGAATGCAGGCTGTGGGGTGCGGGGGAGGGGTGAGGGCTGCGGGGGGGGGGGGGCGGGGGGGGGGTGAAGGCTGCGGGGTGCGGGGTAGGGGTGAGGGCCTGGGCCGGTGCACAGGCATAGAAAGAGGGAGGAAGGTGGAGAAGTGCTGGAGCCGAGGACAGGGTGCAGTTGAGGAGGAAACGGCCAGATGGGGGTTCTCCTGCCAGGCTGGGTGTGGGTCAGGAAGGCTTCGCAACAGAGCGGAGGGATCAAGTCTGGATCTGCCAGGAGTTGGGAAGGACAGCCAGGAGTCGACTCGGGAATGGGACTGTGTGGGGCCACAAGGATGGAAGGTGGGGAGGTGGAGGCTGTGGAGGCCCGAGGGGACCTGGCTGGTGAACGTGGGCACCCCAGGCTCTAGACCCCCACCCCAGGGTGGAGAACTCCCACTTCCCAGGTCCCCAGGGAGCCCTGTCTCATGTCTCCATCGAGGCCAAGGCTTCTTTCTCAAGAGAGGAAGAGGAGAGGGGAGGGGAGGGGAGGAGAGGGGAGGGGAGGGGAGGAGAGAAGAGGGGAGGGGAGGGGAGGAGACCCAAGGGAAGGAGGGGAGGGGAGGAGGGAGGGATGCTCAGGTTGGAGACCCACTGGGGAGAGCTGTAGAAAATGCAATTAAATGGAAAATAATTAAATCCAATTAAAAACGAGCAGTGGGGGGATGCTGGGAATCAGGGAAGGCTTGGGCCTCCGGGTCCTGTCTGCACTTTCAAAGTGGGAAAAGAGGCCAGGCCAGGCCCCCAGCACTGTGGGGGCGCACACTGGCTGCAAAGCCGGGGCCACCACGCCGGGCTCTCCTGGGGCCTGCCCTGCAGGACAGGACGTCAGTCACTCCTCCTTGCCAGCCACCCTCTCCCACCTGCTGGGGCTCCCCAGGCCCCCAGGCCCCATTTGGAACACTCTCCTCCAGTCCAGCTAGACCATGAGAGCACTTGAACGTGATTTGCTGGGGCTGCCTTGACACCCTCTGGGTGGAGGGTCCTGGCCAGCATGTCGGTCGCCTGGGTGCCTGCTACCGTGCACGTTCCTGATCCCGCCTCGGCTGGCCGGCTGGATCCCGGGCATCTGAATTTGTGTGAGGTCCAGGTGGGTCAGGTGACTCAGGCCACACCTGGAGACCCCCGTCTGGTGCAGCCCCTCTCAGAGAGCATTGCCTGAGGCCCTCCCTGCTGGGCTGGGGGGTGACCCAGGCTGCTTTCCTTCCCAGCAGGAGGCCTTTGCTGGATCATGGAGAGCCGGGTCCTGAGCTAAGGCCAGAGGTACTGCTGAGGGGTCTTCGCCTTGGCCACTCGCGGGGGTCGGACAGGCTGGGGTGCGGCTTTGACAGCTGGGGCCTGACCTCGGCAGGAGCCTTCCCCGACGGGCTCCAGGAAACTCCCTGCCTCCTCCCTGGGATCCCAGCCGCTTCCCTCCCCTGAAGCACCCCTGTGAGATCTTCATCCACCTGGCTGTTTGCAGGCGGGTTCAGCCCTGGGCTGGGACTTGGAGGAGGCAGACCCAACAGATGGTGGACGCAGCCTAGCAGACACGGCCGCTGCTCACACCAAGGAGTGCGGGGGCCTCAGCTTGGCTGGCTGCCAAGGTGGAACCGCTCTGCAGAGGCCTCCCCCACCCTGCCTAGGACCAGCATCCCACCCGCCACATGACAAGCACCCAGTCCTGGGGTGCAGGGGCAGAGGAGAGGCGAGCTTCATGTGGCAGCAGGGGCTGAGGATGGCTGCGTGCCCCCGTAACACTGCAGGGTCATTGCTGAGCAGAAGCCCCCTTCTTGGAGGTTAGAGAGGCCTAGAGAAGACATCATTTTTAATTTTAAAAACATGCAAATGTTGCAAATGGGAGACACGCCTGTAACACCAAGCCCAACAGCCAGCACGGTGAGGAACCGCAGAAACAAGGCGGGGCCGTCCATCTGCAGCCCCAGAGGCCACCGCGTCTCCCGAATCCTCCCAGAGCCGGCCCTGCGCGGGAAGGCTTGTGTCTGATGCCATGCATGTCACAGACACCCACACACGTGGCAGCAAAGCCCAGAATGGAGGTCTCCCTGCACACTGCACATCCAGAGCACCGCAGAGGCATTCAGTTCCTTCTCCAGCTCAGGGTGCAGTCCTCTCCCAAAAGGGTGAACGAGGACGAGGCCTCTAGAGGGCAGTCAGGGCATAAGTCCTCCCAGTGGGTCAGTGTCCTCGCCAAAGGGGCCAAGGGAGCCTTCTGCCAGCACAGGGAGCAAAGGCGCCACCCACAACCCGGAGGAGGCCCTCCCAGCCCGTCCAGGACCCAGATGGCAGCTTCCAGCCTCCGGAGCGGTGAGAACTAGCTTCCCGTGGCTGAGCCGCCGTCTGCGGTGAGCTGCTACGGCATCCCAAGCAGAGACAGGCACTGAGGCAAGGTTTTAAACGTTCAGAAGACTGGCTCTGCCCCCACATGCTGAGCCCAGCCCAGTTCATGGGGTTGGGCAGAGGGTTTTTTTGTTTTTAACTTCGTAGATAATTTTAGCATTCAGCCAGTGCTGAGGCTGACGGCCCAGTAGCTCACCGTTTCTCCGGGAAGAGAGCTGGTTCCGCTTCTCTGCGATTCCCTCAACACCAGGGCCCTGATCATGCTTCACCCACGGCCAGCTGTTCCTGGGGGTGAGCGCGGAGGCCGTCTGGTCCGCTGTCTCTGAAGATTTGGGGACGGGCCCCTGGACGGGCAGAACCGAGGGACGGCTCTAAAGTGTGGCTGGTCAGCAAAGGGTTTGTGATTCGAGTGGAATCAGACGTTGCCTTTCCAGTGACATATGTCGGGGAGAATGAGACAGAGTCTGGTCCCATGTGGGGAGGGCACCGCTTGTCAGGAGCATGGCTGGGGCTGATGTCATCTGGAGGTCTGGGCTGAGTGAAACGGGGTGCAGGGTGGGGCAGCCGCAGATGGGCCACTCAGGTGGTGCAGAGTGGGGCAGCCGCAGGAGGACCACGCAGGGGGTGCGGGGTGGGGCAGCCGCAGATGGGCCACTCAGGTGGTGCAGGGTGGGGCAGCCGCAGGAGGACCACGCAGGGGGTGTGGAGTGGCGCAGCCGCAGGCGGGCCACACAGGGCTGTTGGCATTGCTTTTTCAACCTCGCTTCCAGCCTTTCGTCTTGGAGAGGATGAAAACTAACTACGCCTCTCCCTTGCTGTGGCCTTCTGGCTCCAGACGAGGCCCCGCCAGCCAGTCGTACTCACAGGAGCAAGAGCGTGTGGCCACGTACTGCTGCTTCTTCTGGTGACACCGCCATCAGGAGACACCACTCCCTCTGACCACAGCATGAGGGAGCCCGCAGAGAAGGGCTGGCACCCGCCCCATTCCAGCCCATCCTCCCGAGCCGAGCCCAGCCCAGCCCAGCGCAGGAAGCACCAGTGGTGGGGTCGTCTTCTTACTCCCAGGAGAACAAGGACCAGGTCTGCCTTTCCTACGGGGGCTAGTGCTTCTGGTTTTGAGGCTGAACTTGGGCTCATGCAATGTCTCTTTTCCCAGAGGCACCCAGAGGAGGGACTGGGTGAGGGGACAAGGATCTGAGGGGGCAGCTGTGCACCGAGGAAGGAGGGCTTCCCGCCACCGCGGCAGGACGGGCCACAGCCACTCAGAGCCAGGGAAGGAGGGCTTCCCACCACTGGGACAGGACAGGACACAGCCACAGCCACAGCCACTCAGAGGTTCTGGGCCCAGCCTCACCCTACCCCACTGCAGGGAGCTCAGGCAGCTCCCACCCCACAGAACAGGCTGCAGGTGGGAGCAGAGCACATGACCCTGGTGGCGAGTTTGGATTTTTTTTTTTTTTTTGAGATGGAGTCTCGCTCTGTCACCCAGGCTGAAGCACAGTGGCACGATCTTGGCTCACTGCAACCTCTGCCTCCCAGGTTCAAGCAATGCTCCTGCCTCTGCCTCCTGAGTAGCTGGGATTGCAGGTGCCCGCCACCACGCCCAGCTAATTTTTTGTATGTTTAGCAGAGGTGGGGTTTCACCGTGTTGGTCAGGATGGTCTCAAACTCCTGACCTCAGGTGATCCTCCTGCCTTAGCCTTCCAAAGTGCCGGGTTTACAGGCGTGAGCCGCCGCGCCCGGCCAAGCTTGGTTTCATGGCCTTGTGAGCATGGTCTGGGGGACGCTGTTCACGCAGGGCATTTTCACCAAGCTCAGCGAACTCGAATAATGGGCCACAAGCCTGTTCTTTACCCCAGAGGAAAAGGTCTCTCTGTCACACTGAGCAGCAAGCAAGTTTGCCCTCTGCTTCGGAGGGAGTATTCTCCTCACCAAGGCTGTTTGCTGAGCTAAAATCTTTGCAAAGATGATCTGGAACAAAACGATCAGTGTCTCTGCTTGGAAGGTGTGCAGAAATGCGACGGCCCGTGGGAAATGGTCTCCCCACAGCCGAGGAGGTGAGAAGTGTGAGGGTCTACGGTGACAGGACGGCGCCGCCGTATCAGCCTGCGCTGGGCCTGCCTGTCTTGGGACTTCTGTCTGGAAATACAGTTCCTTATCGCCTCAGGTCGTCACTTGCAGCCAGGGCATCGGAGGGAACTTGCTCCCCGCCTTCATCCCCTGTGCCACCGGCAGTGTGATTTGGGGCAGATCATCAAAGTCCTGTTATCTCACTAAGGTGTGGTGCAGGCCAAGTGCGGTTTTATTTGTGAACATGCTTAGAAAACGACAGAGTATATCGGCCAGGCACGGTGGCTCACGCCTGTAATCACAGCACTTGGAGGCTGAGATGGGTGGCTCACCTGAGGTCAGGAGTTCGAGACCAGCCTGGCCAAGATGGTGAAACTCCATCTCTACTAAAAACACAAAAATTAGCCAGGCGTGGTGGTACATGCCTGTAATCCCACTACTCGGGAGGCTGAGGCACGAGAATCGCTTGAATCCGGGAGGCAGAGGTTGCAGTGAGCCAAGATCGTGCCACTGCACTCCAGCCTGGGTGACAGAGCAAGGCTCTGTGTCAAAAAAAAAAAAAAAAAAAAAAAAAAAATGGAGGGAAAGAAAAGAAGGACGTGGTCGTTTTTGCTTTTCCAGTCTTTCTCTCTGGTCACAGATGGTCCCCTGACTTCGCCTGCCGGCGCTTTGTTAAAATGAGCTGAGTGCAGGTTCAGGAACGAGGAACCCCTCATTCACTGTACACCCCGCCCTCCCCGGCGGGTGAACTTTGTCAGAGAGCGGCCTGTGACAGGCGAGGGGAGAGAAGAGAGACGGCAGAACCCACCTTCTAGGTGGGCAAGAGCGGCCGGAGGGCTCGCAGCCACCAGAGCATGGCCAGCCGCTGGCTCTCGCTGCCAGCCTCGGTCTTGTACCTTCTTCACTGTAGCTGCTGGGAGGGTGGGTGGCGGTGTCTCGCTGAGGCTGAGACCTTTTCATGTGTTTGCCGGCCATTTGGGCATCCGGCCTCTAATGTGAAAGATCTGCTTTCTTCCTGATTTATAGGAGTTTTTTATTTGAGGAGATGACAGTTTGATTTGAGGAAGTTGAGGCTGGCCGTGTGGGCACAGTCCATTGGCCCATTGGCCCAGCCCAGGCCTGCCCCCGGCTCCGCAGGCCAGCTCCTCACAGGCACTGCCTCGGATGGACAGCCACGTCCCAGCACACGCTCGGCCCACGGGCACCTCTCAGATAAAGGGCTCCACAGTGGACCCACGGCCTCTGCGCACAGGGCGTCCACAGCACACAGGCGTGGCTCGGCAGGTCCTGCAGCCTGCATACCTGTTCAGCCCTGTTTGGCTGAGAGCTTGGCACGCTTATCTGCCCGTGGGTTTATGAAATGTCTGTGCTGTCTTACAGAAGTCAAGTCAGGCTCTGGGAACGAAGAATGGGCTGTGCTGGCCCATCCTAACCCTGCCAGAGACACGCACGTGGACGCGGGATCTGTATGTGGACACCCTGCATCCCGCACCCCACACACATGCACCCATGCTCACACTCACATTCACACACATACACATGCATACGCCCACATGCACCCACGCTCACACACACTCATGCACTCACATGCACAGTCACACATGCAGCCATGTTCACACACACACACATGCACAGTAGTCACATATGCACCCACACTCACACTCACACCCACACCCACGCTCACACACACTCATGCACTCACATGCACAGTCACACATGCAGCCATGTTCACACACACACGCACAGTAGTCACATATGCACCCACACTCACACTCACGCCCACACACATGCACACACACACACTCACATGCACAGTCGCACGTGCACCCACATTCACACGAATCCCCCCAGTGCTGCCCCCGGGGTCTAGACAATTCACCCTCAGAGCTGCCCAGGGCTCTCGTCCCCCTGCCGCAGGAGCTCCCTCTGCAGAGTCTCGCTTGGGCCTTCGGGGTCTGGGTTCTCAGGAACTGAGATCTTGTCATCAGTGTGGGGAGGGGAGATGGCAGCTGGGGGCTCGCCCCACCCACATCCTTGCACCTGCCCAGAGAGACCCTTCTGGCAGCCCCAGCTTCCTGTCCACTGGCACAGACCCCATTCTGTTCTGGACCTGGGGCTCCCGGCCCTCCCGGCCCCTCACCCCTTCCCCACCTCCACCGCTCAGGCTGACTCTGCCACGAGTCACATTCCCCGTGTATGAAACAGCTGGCTGAGCTTAATTAAGCCCCACAGTGCCGGGTTCCACCTGGTGAGGAATTAACAACAATAACAAAATAGCAAACACCGGAGGAGGGGTCTGAAGAGGCGGGACGGCAGGGCGGCAGGGCACGGGGTCGGGGCCTCCTGCTCCTCCCGGAGGGTGGGAACGTGGCCAGGGAGCCCGTGGAAGCTGGCTGTCAGCTCTCGGTCTGGGGATGACGTGGCCAGTCCTTGCCACTCTTCCCCGTGGGACAGGGTCTCAACCAACACGTCGTCTCTGTGTCCTTTGCTGTGAGAGGGGCGGCTGCTGGTCGCTCCACCCACAGGTGAGGAGGTTCAGGATACGCAGGCTCTGTGGCTCACCTGTTCCACACACGCCCGCCGAGCACCATGGTGTGTAGGGTGCCGGGTGACAGGTTCCAAGCTCGCCAGTGTCCAGGCAGAACGGTTGGGTTGAGACTGTCATACCATGGGCATGTGCCTTGGGCATGGAGTGGGGCACTGGGCTTGGCTCGGAGAGCTGCAGGGCCTTCTCTCACCGATGTCTGAGCTTCCTGTGGCGGATGTGGGCAAAGGCGCTGTTGGCTGCAGGAGCCTGGGAAGAGGCTGGGCGGTGCAGCAGGTGAGTGGCATTGCCCAGACCCTGGTGCTCCTGTGGTCTGCCGGGGTGGCTCCGGGAGGGCCCTAAGGGCTCAGAGGAGGCACCTCCAGCATCACACGTTAAGAGGTGCCTCACACATTCAGTGCAGGCTGCCTGGCTCCTAAGCTGGGGTCTCACTCCTGTACCAGGTACCCACCCCATCGTCTGCCACCCTGGGGGTGCTCGGCAAGGACGGAGCTTCAGGGAGTGTGGGGCTCCCTCAGATGCAGGTGCCTACAGATGCCAAGAGACGGGGTGGCCGCTGTGGACCCCAGGCAGCGCCTTCTAGCAGACGGAGCGCCGGACAGGTTAGTAGGTGAGTCGGCCACCTGTTCACACAGAGCGACTCCTCTGAAGATGTTATTTATAGCTGGTACCCCATGTGCTTCCGAAAGGGGTTGGGGAAATGCAAGGAAAAAACAGAACAGTGGAAATAGAACCAGCAGGTTATGGCAGAGGTGGCACGGGCCGTCGTGCTCCAAACCAGCCTGGGGTTTTGTTCTGGACTTCTGGCACCCGAAGCAAAAAGAGAAACGAAGGATTTGTGAGCTTTCATTTCATGTTTGGCTTTTCCATTTTTTCCCAAAATTATAGGAGATTTAGGAGTTTTCATGGAAGGAGTGCAAAAGCCATCAGAAACCTGGAGCGGCCTCTCTGATCTCAAGAAAATCACCAACCTGTTTTGTCTTGTTTCTGTCTCCAGTGAAATGGGTATAATAATCCAGGCCAGGCACAGTGGCTCACACCTGTGATCCCAGTACCTTGGGAGGCCGAGGCAGGTGAATCACCTGAGGCCAGGAACTCGAGACCAGCCTGGCCAACATAGTGAAAGCCCGTCTCCACTAAAAATATAAAAATTAACTGGGTATGGTGGCACATGCCTGTAATCCCAGCTACTCAGGAGACCGAGGCCGAATTGCTTAAACCTGGGAGGCAGAGCTTACAGTGAGGCAAGATCACACCATAGCCCTCTGATGAATAAATACATGAATAAATGTAAGAATAATAATGTCTACCTGCTTCCCTGGGAGGATGACAGCCCCAAGGGAGCAGATGCTTGTGAAGTGCAGTCAGGCGTCTCCGGGGGACTGTGAATAAGGGGTCCTGCGGTAAGCCCCTGGAGGGCAAGGATGTGGTCCACTGCTGCCCTAGTGGGGTGCCTCTCCTCGGTTCTCAGCTCCATGCCTGAGATTATTACCAGCACCACCCTTTTTCATCTGCCAGCATTTTTGGTTTGGAGGACAAATTATATGGTTATCATATCCATGTATATGCCTATTTTTGTTTTGCATTTATTTTAGTATTATTTGAAATACAGTTCCTTATCTTGAGGCACTCTTGTTGTGGAAGAGTTAAAAATATCAAGCCTCCGCAACAGGGGGGCATGCCACAAAGTGCAGCTTGTAAAGGTTTGGTGGATTCCACAGCTTCCTCTCTTCTCATGGGGGCCTTTGTCTTTTGCACCGAGTACCTTCCCTGATGTAAGGCGTTGTGAAGACAGTTCTGCCACTTGCTGTGTGACTTTGGCAAGGCACGAAAACACTCTGAGCCTCTTATCTTGTCTGTGACTCAGGGTTGTAAGAAATGGCCAGTAAATCACCGGGCGCGGTCACTGTGATAGATGCCGTAGAAATGGCTGGAGACAGCTGCGATTCTCATCGTTGCCTCAATTGCATTCAACCTTCCAGACTCTGTTCTTCAGTAAAAGCTGGTGAGTAATTTTTTAAGAATCAGATGTCTTTTCAGAGTTTCTATTTCTTCTCATGTCAGTTCTGGTAATTTGTGTCTTTCAAGAAATTTGTGCATACCCTCTAGTGTGAAATTTATTTGCAAAAAGTTGTTCAGAATATTCCCTAATTCTCCTTATTACTATAGGGTCTGTGGTTATGTCCTAGCCTTCATTCCTGATACTGGTCATTTATATTCTGTCTCTCTCTATAGTAATCTAGGAGTTTATCAATTTTGTCAATATTTTCAATGAACTAACTTGTGAGTTTCTTGACTTTACGGTTTATTTTTTATTTTGTCAATTTTTGCTGTTTATTACATTCTTTTTGAGATTAATTTGTTCTTTTTCTAGATTTTCAAACTGGAAGTTTAAATCCTTTATTTTAAACCTTTAGTCTGCTAACACCAGTATTTAAAGCTCTAAATTCAACTTTAAGCACTGTTTTGTTTAAAGCCCCCAAATTTTGATATGTCATGTTTTAATTATTATTAGTTCGAAATATTTTCTAATTTCCTTTGTGATTTCTCGTTTTACCTATGGGTTATTTAGAAGTTTATTGTTTAATTTCCAAATATTTAAGGAAATTTTATAGATATCGTAATTTAATTAATTTTTAACTTTATTAGTTAAAGAAGATACGTTATATGGTTTAAATCTTTTTAATTGATACTTTTTATGGTGAATGATCTATGCACATTTAAAAATATATATATGTGTTCTGTTTTGGGTGGGTGGGAGTGTCCTGCTAATGTCAATGAGGTTATTTTGGTTGATACATTGTTTTGTCATTTGCATTCTTGCTGACTTTCTGTTTACACATTCAGTTGCTGAGAGGAGCACTGAACACTGTGTAATTGTGGGTTTGCCTGTGTCTCTCTGTGGGTCTGACTATGTTGCTTCACATATTTTGAAGCTCTTATTAACTGTGTATAGTTAGGATTGTTTTGTGTTTCTGATGAACTGACAAATTTATGACTATATGTTCCTCCTTAGTTCTGATAATACCGTCTTGCCGTCTGTCAGATATTAACGCAATTATTCCCGCTTGCTTATAGTACTGTTTGTGTGAGGTATCTTTTTCCATCCTCTTGATTTTAAACTATCTGTGCTTTATATTTAGACAATGTTCTCTTGTAGACAACAGATGGTTGAGTCTAACTTTTTTTTTTTTTTTTAAAGATGGGGTTTCACCGTCATGGCCAGGCTGGTCTTGAACTCCTGACTTCAGGTGATCCACCCACCTTGGCCTCCCAAAGTGCTAGGATTACAGGTGTGAGCCACCGCGCCCAGCCTGAGTCTAACTTTTAAATCTAGACTGGCAATCTTTGCTTTTGTAAATTTAATTTTTATTATCTTTGCTTTTTAACTGAAGTGTTAGTCTACTCACATTTAACGTAATTATTGACGTGTTTGGGCATAAACCATCTTGCTATTTGTTTTACATTTGTCACACCTGGCTTTTGTTTTCAATTTTCCTCCTTTCTGCCTTCTTTTGAATTATTTAATTATTTCTTAGTATTCCATTTTCTTTTCTTTTTTTTTTTTTTTTCTCTAAATAAAGCATTATTTAGAGATGGGGTCTTACTCTGTTGCCCAGGCTGGAGTACAGTGACACGCTCCTAGCTGACTGTAGCCTTGAACTCCTGGGCTCAAGGAATTTTCCCGCCTCAGCCTCCTGAGTAGTTGAGACTAGATGGGAGGCACTGTGCCCAGCTAATTAAACACATTTTTTTTAGAGAGACAGGGTCTCACTATGTTGCTAGGCTGGTCTTGAACTCCTGGGCTCAAGTGATCCTCCCATATCAGCTTCCCAAAGGGTGGGGATTATAGGTGTGAGCCACTGTGCCTGGCCATTTAATTTATTTCATATACACGCGCGCGTGTGTGTGTGTGTATTTATTTGGAGGCTACACCTCTGTTTTATTTTTTTAACAGTTGCACCAAAGATTAATGTCTTCCTTGAATTTATTTTGCTTCCTGTATAATGTAAGAAGATTACAACATGGTGCCATTTACCCTCTCATGTTTGTATTTCGGTCATATATTTTACTTCTACAAATGTTATGATTCTTATGATACATTTTTATTATTTTTGCTTAAAACAGCCAGTTGTCTTTTACAGAAAATCAGTACGTGAGCGGAGCACGCTGTATTTACCTGCATGCTCCCCCTCCCAGTGCCCTGCAGCCCTTCATGTGGATCTGAAACTCCATGTGCTGTTTCCCTTCAGCCTGCAGGGCTCCCTTCACGTTCATTTAGGTACAGGTCTTCTAGTCATGAATTTTCTCAGGTTTTGTTTATCCGAATGCTTTATTTTACCTTAATTTTTGAAGGACTCTCTTTTTGTCCGGCAGGAAGCAGGATTGTGAGCTCACAGCTGTAACACTCTGAAGGTGCCATTCCACAGCCCTCTGGCTTGCAGTGCTCCTGATTAGATGTTGACTATTTTGTTTGTTTTTAATGTTCGTTTTTATTGTTATATGCCAGTCACTATGCTAGGAGCTCATCGTTTCTGAAATTTATTTATTTACTTATTTTTGAGATGGAGTCTTGCTCTGTCACGCAGGCTAGAGTGTAGTGGCACAACTGCAGCTCACTCAGTGCAACCTCTGTCTCCCCGGTTCAAGTGATTCTCGTGCCTCAGCCTCCTGAGAAGCTGCGACAGGCGCGTGCCACCACGCCCAGCTAGTTTTTGTAGCTTTAGTAGAGACGGGGTTTCACTATGTTGGCCAGGCTGGTCTCGAACTCCTGACCTCGAGTGATTCACCGAGTTAGCCTCCTGCAGTGCTGCGGTTACAGGCGTAAGACCCCCACGCCTGGTCTCTTTGGATTGTTTTTGTGGATCCCTCTTCCAGTCCACTAACCATTTCTTCTGTAGTTCAATTCTCTGTTGGACTCATCTAGTGAATTTTACATTTTAGATATTGTAAGTTTTAGTTCTAGATTTTTTATTAGATTTTCCTCCCATAGTTTCCATTCTTTTGAGATTGTCTATCTCCTCACTCATGTCTTTCTCTTCTTTTAAATCTTTCTCTTCTGCTTGAATTTGTCTGCTTCTTTGCATATATAATACTTTTTTGTTGCGTGCTGGACATCATGAGGCTATGATACTGTCACCTTTAAAGATGCTAAGTTTTGTTCTGGGAGATGGGTGACCCTGAGCTTGGCTCCATCTGTCAAAGCTTGGTTTTAGGCCTTGCTAGGGCAGGCTCTCGAGCCATCCTTAGCCTGTGGCTGTGATAGGCCTCCTGAGACCTGCCTTCCTGGGGTTGTCAGCGAGGTCTTTCCGCCATGGCTGTTTGGATCACACAATGTCTTCCAGCACCGTTTCACCTCCAAACTCTGCTCAGTGCAAACCCTTTGTCCCCACCAGGCTGTGTGACGTCCTCCCTGTCGGCTCAAGGGAACTCCTGCACGGATCCCTGAGCTCCCCGTTTCGCTTGGCTTCCTCCCCTCTTTTCTCTGCATGCTGCAGACACCCCGGCAGCCCCACCCTCCCTGCTCTGCTCCTCTGCCCGTTGAGATGACGGTGCTGGGTCGTGTCCCCACGTTCTTGTCCTGTGCTTTGGAAAGTACCTCCTAGCAGAAAGCTTGGTGAGTGTGGAAATACCTGTTGTGCAGTGGCTGAAAACAGTTATTTACATTTCATCCAGTTAAATAATTGTTTATAGAAGGAGGGCGAGCCCGATAGACACCCGCGGTCTTTAGCATGGCCGGGAGTGGCCACCATGCTCCGCCTTGCAGCGTCCTGCCCTTCCACTGGGAGCGCCGTTCCCGCCACACCCTCGGTCCCATCAGAGACCCTCGTCCCTCCAGCCCCTCGAGACCCCCATCCAAATGCTGGGTCTCGGTTCTGCCTCCCTGTCTCCACGCAGAGCCTTGCCTGTCCCCACAAGTGTCTGCTGCTGGTTCCTCTTCTGGGCAGTGAGTGCCCCAGAGGTCAGAGACACCAGGTGCTCTCGGAAAGTTCTCCGTGGCGTTGGGCACGGTGCAGCCTCCGCGAAGGTGGATTAATCTGAACTGTGCTGAACGCAGTGGGGACGGGTCTCACTAGCCACGGCTGGCCTCTCACTTGGGCCGGAGTGGACATTTAAAGGCATGAGGTGAATCTGGACTGTCAGATTCAACTTCTTAATTTTCTAGATGAGGAAATGGGTCCAGAAAAGTTTCATCATCTATTTCAATTATCTCATTATTTATTTATTATTTGTACACAATTTTTAATTTTTGAGATGGAGTTTTGCTCTCGTCGCCCAGGCTGGAGTGCAGTGACGCAATCTTGGCTCACCGCAACCTCTGCCTCCCGGGTTCAAGCGATTCTCCTGCCTCAGCCTCCCGCGTGGTTGGGATTACAGGCATACCTGGCTAATTTGTGTATTTTTAGTAGAGACGAGGTTTCACCTTGTTGGCCAGACTGGTCTCGACCTCCTGACCTCAGGTGATCTGCCCACCTCGGCCTCCCAAAGTGCTGGGATTACAGGCGTGAGCCGCTGTGCCTGGCGTATTTATTTATTATTTAAGAAAAAAGTATCAAACATCAGCCATGAGTTAGGCTCTGGGGCTAGAGATAAATTGCTTTGTCCTTAAAAAGACCTGGGGTGGGGGAGTGGGGGAAATAGAGGAATAAATGAACGGCATCTGCTCAGGACTCTGTGTAGTCTGAGCTTGGGGGCCCGGACTGCTGCAGGCAGGGAAGGCCGGAGGAGGTGGGGGCGCGGGGCCGTGAGGTCGTCAGGAGAGGGCCGGGAAGCAGCACGTCCACACCAGCAGGAGAGCGTGTTGAAAGGTCCCGGGGGCCCTGTGAGGACAGTTTTGAGGTGCATGTGGCGACCTGAGGATTTGGGGCAAGGTCCCCGTGTGCTGGCACAGGGGGCGGGGCGACAGCGGACTTGATGGGATGGTGGTGAGGAGTGGCCAGAGGGCCCAGGTCAGGGCAGTGTGGTCCAGCGTGTGGTTTCTCTCCAGCCACCGTGGGCTGGACAGGCCGGAGGAGAGGGGGTTTGGGAGGCAGTGGGCAGCCGGGAGCTCTTCCAGAGAGGGGGTTGTGGGATGGAGCAGAGGCGGTGGGCTCTAGGGGGACTCGGGAGGTGGAAGGGGAAGCAGAACCCTTCCCCAGAGCCAGTGTGCTTTTCTGAAGATGAGACCAGGCCCGAGGGCACCCAGGGAGCCTGTGCAGCTGCCATTCATCCATGTCTGTGCTGGTGCCCTGGTCACGGTACCTGGGTTTTGCTCTCATTTGCACTGGAAGGGACGTGGGTTCATGGTGGGGGAGGAGGTGCCACACCCCAGCCCACACAGCGCACAGCCAGAGCGGGGCTAGAGCCCAGGCCTCGGACTGCAGGCAAGCTCACTGCCCCCCGGGCGTCCCCCGCACTGCAGGCTGAGCTGAGCGGACGCTAGTGTGTGGCCTGAGCTGCAGGTGCACACACACTCACACGTGGGCTCACCCACACACACACCCACAGCACACACACTCACACGTGGGCTCACCCACACGCACACCCACAGCACACACACTCACACGTGGGCTCACCCACACGCACACCCACAGCACACACACTCACACGTGGGCTCACCCACATGCACACCCACAGCACACACACTCACACGTGGGCTCACCCACACACATACCCATAGCACAAACACACATGGGCTCACCCACACGCATTCACACTCACAGCACACACACACGTGGGCTCACCCACACGCACTCACACCCACAGCACACACACATGGGCTCACCCACACGCACTCACACCAACACACACACGTGGGCTCACCCACACGCACACACACCCACAACACACACGTGGGCTCACCCACACGCACTCACACCCACAGCACACACACTCACACGTGGGTTCACCCACACACACTCAGGCCCATAGCGCACACACACACGGGCTCACCCACACGCAATCACACCCACAACACACACGTGGGCTCAACCACACACCCACAGCACACACTCACACGTGGGCTTACCCACACGCACTCGCACCCACAACACACATGCACACTTACGTGGGCTCACACACTCACACCCACAACACACACGTGGGCTCACACACACCCACAACACACACGTGGGTTGACACATGCACTCACACCCACAACACTAACATGTGAGTTCACACACACTCCCATCCACAACACACGTGGTTTCACACACACATACACAACACACGAGCTCACCCACATGAATTCACACCCACATGCACCCACACCCACAACACACACGTGGATTCACACACACGTGGGTTCATACACATGCACTCACACCCACAACACTCACATGTGGGCTCACACACATGCATTCACAACACTCCCACGTGGGTTCATCCACACGAACTCACCCACAACACACGTGGGCTCACACACATGCACTCACACCAAAACACCCACACCTGGGCTCACACACATGCACTCACACCCACAACCCACTCACACATGGGTTCACATGCACTCACACCCACAACACTCACGTGGGCTCACCCACACAAATTCACTCACAACACACACATGGGCTCACACACACGCACTCACACCCACAATACACGTGGGTTCACATGCACACCCACAATACTCACATGTGGGCTCACCCACATGAACTCACCCACAACACACATGTGGGCTCACACATGCTCACACGCACAACATACACACGTGGGCTCACACATGCACTCACACAACACACTCACACGTGGGTTCACACACATGCATTCACCCACAACACTCACACGTGGGCTCACCCCCACGGACTCACCCACAACACACTCACATGTGGGCTAACACACATGCACTCACACCCACAACACACTCACACGTGAGTTCACACACACACACACCCACAACACACGTGGGCTCACTCACACGAATTCACCCACAGCACACTCACATGTGGGCTCACACACTTGCACTCATACCCACAACACACACACGTGGGCTCACACACGCACTCACACCCACAACACACTGACGTGTGCTCACACACACACACACATGCACAGCATACTTGCACCATGTGTGCGTGCAGGCAGGCACGCTCACTCTGAGGTTGGAGAGAAGGCATGGTTTTGGGAGCTCCTGGACCCCTGGGTGTCTGGGGCCTGCCCTCTTCAATGGTGGTGGAGGCTGGGCAGGCCACGGCGCCGAGGGGAGGAGAGGCTGACTGTGGAGCTGTTGGTGCCTGGCATTCTTTCCTGGCCTGCTTGGGGCACCTTCCCCAGCTAGGTCTGGCACACAGGCCAGGCCTCCTGTCCGGGACCCAGCTGGACGCCACCTAGCAGAGGCACCAGTGCACCCCAAACTGCTGGTGCCCGTGGTCTCGCGGTGAGAGCAGGGCCCTGGCCGGGAACCAGCACGCTGGCAGGAGGCAGGAGGAAACTTTGTTTTTGCCCCGGCCTCCTCTGTCCTGGAGAGAGTGGCCACACGGCTTGTAGGGCAGGTGGGAGAAGGGCAGGGCCTGTGCTGAGGCTGGGGGCCGGGTGTGCTGGGAGCAAAGACCCCCGCCTGCCTGTCCCCCCCCACCCCTCACCTCACCCAGCTCCTCTCCCTCCTCCTCGATCCTGCCCCCGCTCTCTCTCTTCGGATTCCTCCTGCAGCAACAAAGAAACCTCCGCTGCCCCACCCCCGCCGCTCTCCCCAAGACACCCTGCGAGACCTGTTTATCAATTTGTCTCTCTGCCCGCCTTGTTCTTTATCTTCTCCCCTCTCCCTCCTCGTCCTCCTCCCCTCTCCCTCCCTCATTCTCTCTCTCTCCCTCTTGAAAAGCAAGAGAAATGGAAGTCAAGATCTTCTCTCGGTGATAATTATTGAAAAGTTTAGCACAGAAGCAGACAGCGTGCTGCGGGGGGGGCGCGATATTAAAATGCATGTGCACGGCTTGGCTTTGCAGCAGATGTTGGCATAATTAGAGAGGAAAAATTATGAAATTAATTTGTGGTTCAATGTAAATTTCAGTGATGGGGAAAGCTGGGCTCCAGTCACCTCATGAGCACAGATAGACACGCACACGCACCATCTACACACGTGCACACACACACGCACACACACAGTCACCTCATGAGCACAGATGGACACGCCCATGCACCATTTACACATGTGCACACACAGAGTCACCTCATGAGCACAGATAGACACATGTACCATCTACACACGTGCACACACACATACACGGTCACCTCATGAGCACAGATAGACACGTACACGCACCACGCACACACGCACACACACATCCCAGCTACCAGGGAAGGGGTCACTGTCAGCCTCATGCAGGGGAGAGGGTCTGGCATGAGCATCAGGGTGCAGGGGAGTAGTGGGTGGGATTCCATCTCTTAAAGGCTGGAGGACAGGGGACAGCGCCCCTCCCCAGGGCCCCAGGCTCACTTCCTCATGTACGGGGAGGGTGGCCCCTGGCTGAGGACTGAGTGTCCCCGTGCTCCCAGTGTGCGGGGAGCTTCTCCAGCCTCTGGCAGGGGAGGGCAGATCAGGGCAGGTGCAGTGTGGACGCCATTGCACAGCAGCAGATGAGAAGAGAGTGGCCAGGGATGAAGGCAGTGTGGGCCTTGGAGGAGTCGGTGGTGTTGGCTGTTCTGGGGGATGTCAGGCTGGCAGAGGCAGGGAGGTGGCAACAGGGAGCCATAGAAAGTTCTGGAATGGAGGTGACCGGGGTGGCACTGCCTGGGCCTCTCAAGCCCCTTGCTCAGGCGCCGCCACCTTCCAGCTGTCTCCCTCTGGGGCTCCAGCGTCCCTCCTCTTGCTCCTGCCCACCCAGGCCCCCAGCTTCGCCAGGCCACACGCAGGCAGCCACACCAGGAGGCCCTGGCTGTCCCCATCCCTAATCCTGCCCCCACTGTTCAGCTGGCTGGGAGGCCCTCCACGCCTATTTCCCTCCATGCGGGCGAGTTGGGGGCTTTCCTGCTGTCCGGGGTGCTGTGCCAAGGACAGGGAGGAGGTCTGTGAATGCAGCGTCAGGGCATCTACGCTGTGCTGAGGAATCTCCCCACTGTCCTTCTCGGGGGCCCCCAGCAAGAGCCTTGGACTCCATAGACTCCATCCCTGCCTGCCTCGGATCCTTCATTCCCCATCCTGATGCTCCCTTCATAGTGGGACACTAGATCTTCTCCTCCAGGAAGCCTTCCCTGACCACCCTCTGAGGGCAGTGTGGTCACAGTCTGCATAGTCAGGGCCGGCTGCATTATCAATGAGGTGTGTGCCCTGTGCAGTCCTGACCTTGTCTGCTTGGGGTGCTGGCCTCCATCACGGCTCACCAGGGTGTGAGGGGCAGGCCGAGATGCTGGCAGGCTGGGGTTTGCTCCGCCCTCATGGCTGCCTGAGAGTCTTAGACAGGGTGGGTTCCCCGAGGACCCTTCTGGACCCAGGGAGGCTGGGAGATGGGCCTTCCAAGAACCAAGTGTTAGAGGTCGAGACGCCCCGGGAGCCTGGCCGTGAGGTGCCTCACCCCTGCAGTGAGTGCTGGGCGGGGAGGGGTCCTGCCTGGCCCTTGTAGTGTCCTGATCCATGATCTCCACTGTCCTGGGGTGGCTGAGGGGGCCTTCCTCAGGGTGCTGGGCAGTGGCTCCAGCCCCAGGTGGGTCAGTTTCATGTTTTGGGTGGTGCCCCGCGGTCCCAGCCACCTGGTGTGGTTTCGATACGATTCAGGGCAGGGGGTGAATGTGGGAGGCCCCCAGCCCTAGGCAGATGCAAGTGCACAGAGAAGACAGGGCCACAGAGGGTCTGTCCAGGTGCTGGGCCTGTGGGCTGCAGAGCCAAGGCTGGACACCAGGTCTGTGTGGACACAGTGTCTGTGCCACCTCCTGTGGATGGGGACAGGCCCTTGTCAGGGGGTCCAGCTGGAGCTTCCTTGGCCTCACCGCTCCTGAGACGCTCCTGGTCCCTTGCGCCCATGGGATGCGGACACAGGCTGCCACCATCCCCCGAGCTCTGCCCTGGATCCCATAGGGCTGGCGGCTGTCCCTCTCCGAGGTGCTGAAATTGCCACCTGGTGTCAGCCTCAGCCTCTGCGTCTTGCGATGTGTGCTTTCCAAAGGGCGAGGAGAGGAGCGTGCAGGGAGGAATGAGAAATGGCGAAGGCCGGGCTCCCGGTGGGGCCGGGGTGGAGGGTCAGTGTCTGTCACTTGGGCTGGCAGCCAGGGAATTTCCGGGGAGGGGCTCTATCACCCAACTCTCCCCAAAGCAGCCCCACCTGGCCTCCCTCCAGTCCTGCGGACAGGGCAGGGTAAAGGCCGCTGTGTCTGTTGCTCCGGAGTCTTTGTTTTAATCGCTGTGAATTTACATTCTTATTTACAACCTAAAAAGCAGAAGTAGAAGGGGAAGTTGAGGCTGCGTAAGTCTGTTGGCTCTCTCAGGTGGGATCCTGTACACGTGTGTGTGCAAGTGTCAGACACACGGGGGTGAGGCTGGGCACGGGAGCAGGCAGCTCTAGGCCAGCCTGGGTGTGCAGGGTGTTTGCCGGGTGGAGGCTGCTGGGTGGAGGCTGCCAGCCAGCCCTGGGTCTGTGCACAGCTGGCCACAGGCGGCGAGTGTCTGTGGTGTTGGCCCACGTGGATCCATGCAGTGTGTGTGCACATGTGCATGTGTGTGTGACCGTGTGCGTGTGTGTGCGCGCGTGTGTGTGTGAGCGTGTGCGTGTGTGTGAGCGCATTCCTGCGTGACTCCCAACAGCCCCCATCCCCTCCCTGACTCGGTAAGGCGCTCCCATTTTTCTGACATTTGTGCACCTCACGTACCGGCAAGAAGTAATTTACTTAGAAGAAATTAAAAGTTCATGTTAATTGTGCACACTGCAGTATGCAAATGAGGAGCGCATTAAGCTCACTGATGCGGAGATGGAGTCGGAGCCACCATCAGCACTTAACCCTCTGCACGCTGGCTCCCCACTGCACGGGGTCCAGGCCTGGGAGAGGCCGTCCTGTCCCCTGGCAAAGGGGACCAGCTACGCCTGGAGCCCTCTCTGAGCTCTCTCCAGATGCTCACCGTGCGTGCTCATGGCACCCTGGAGAGATACACAGGGTCTGGAACCCCCTTGGCTCCAGTCCTAGGCCAGGGGTGGTGAGCCCGAGACCAGGCCATGGGTGCTCTATGGGGCAGCCTCCTCAAGGCTCCCAGCTGGCCTGAGGCCACAGCAGAGAATCGCCATGGCCTGACACGTGGTACATGCCACAGAGGGAGGCTTCGGGGTGGTGGGCGGTGAGGACGGGCCCCTTTCGGTACCTCCTGCCCTGCCATGCCGGGTATCTCAACGCTCTTTCCTGGGGAGGGGGTGCTCTCCTCCGTCCCATGAAGGAGGTCTGCAGGGCGCGGGTCTGTGTCTGGGGCTGCCGTCCACATGTGCCCCGGCTCGTGTCCAGTGCCACCTGCTGCAGGACTAGACGGTGGCACCCGCCACTGCCCGAGAGCCACACTGCACAGCAGCTCGAGGACCTGCTTCTGTGACGAGGGCAGAGCGTGTCCCCTCCGTGAGGCCAGCGTCCTGCGCCCTCCCTGGGCTGGCGCCTCCCACCCACGCACTACCATGGACCAATGCCTCCTGGGGGTTCAGAGGAGGAGATGGCCGGACCCAGTCATGGAGAAATTTCAAGAAGCAGAGCTGCTGTCTGGCTGGCTCTGATGCCTGGCCCTGCCCTGTGGCCTCGTTGTGCATTCAGGGGCCCTTGGGGCCATGTGACATGGTGGGAGTGCCTAGTCGCCTCCTTCAGCCCTGAAGAGAGATACCATGGGGTCCTTTCCAGGCCCTGGTGGATCTTCCTATAGGGGCTCTTCTTCCAGCCCAGGAGAGAGGGGTGGCCAGAAGCCAAAAGAATTTGCCCCAAGCCTTCAAGACAGCAAGCCCTGGGTCTCCTGGCCAGATGGGAGGCTAAGGGCTGGCCAGAGCAAGGCGTTAGGTTCTGGCTGTGTGACGCGGGTGTGGCACATGAGCTCTTGGGTCCCCTTATGCATCTGTGGCCACCCCAGCATCGGGAGCTGTGTCTGCAGCCCCTGGCACGTGGTCAGCGGCCTCTGCCCTCGCCTGCCTGTGTCCTGGCCTCTTCCTCTGGCATCCGCATTGGATGACAGGTCCACACTTACCAGCTTGGCCCAGCCTACCCGAGAGCAGCAGGGGCTGGGGCAGAGTTCCCACCCTATCTTCCCAAGGGGCCTGGCCCTGGGCTGGAAGCGGGGTTTCTGCCGAGCTGAGGCCGCCCCGGCTCATGTAGTTTCCCCCATCTGTGAGGCCTGGTGTTGATGGCAGTGAGATGAAGCTGGTTCACAGATGGGAGGCGGCCTCCTCTCCAGGGCCAGCCCGTGATGCCTGTGGCCCCACAGAGGGAGCCAGCCTGCCTACTTGGGGGAGCGAGGGCTGGAGCCAGCTCGTCCTGACGCACCAAAGCCACCCCCTCAAGGGCAGCACCCGCCCAATGCCACCGTCTCTTGTGGGTAGCTGGGCAGCCTGACCACCGCCTGCTTCATGTCCGTACACCGGGTCCCGCACCCATTCCGCAGCCTCTTGGCCTCTGCCCTCAGCTCAGCTTCGGAATCTATCCCCTGTTTCTTCTCATAGTCCCCAGAGGAACAGGTGCAGGGGAAGAGGCTGCCTCTGGCTGTCCCTCTGGAACCCACAGCTCGGAGGGGCGGCTGTGAGTCTAGGTTCCCCCAGCTGGGCTTGGCAGAGTGGGCACGGTGGGGGGCAGCGTCTGTCCTCTGTGCTGGGGGCTCTCAGGCCCACTGAGCACTGACCCTGGGAGGGTCCCAGCAGTCAGACCACAAGGACCATGGAGGGAGCACTGGGCCCCCGGGACCCTGTCAGTGCCTGTCAGCCTGCTCTCCATCCTGGCCTCACCCCATCCTGCGCAGGAGGAGCCAGGGAGGCCTGGGCAAGGAGGGGCGTGGAAATGGGGCTCCTCCTCTCCCCTCCCTTGTTGGAGCTGACATCACGCCTGCTCCTTGGCACAACCTTACTCCCAGCCCAGGTGGGAGGGCAGCCGAGTCTGCCTGGGTTCAAGTCCTCCGGAGTGCCGCCCTCCCCCCGAGTTCCCCCATCCCGGGTAACGCCCTTTCCCCTCACCTACTGTCTCCCGAGGGACGAGAGGAGGCAGACAAGTCCGTGGCCATCTGTCACTGGCTGTGTGGCTCTACGCCAGTTACCGACCCCATGTGCCTCCTTTTATCCGGCACCACAGGCACGCGTCTCAGCCATGCTGGGCTGAACCCAGGAAGGCTCCACCGCAGCAACGCCTCTGGTCCTTGCCTCCAGCAGAGGCGTCCATAGTGACGGTCCAGCCCTGGAGCCTGGCTAGGCTGGGGGCTTGAGGACGCACCTGGCTCCGACTGCCCGAGTGTCCTTGGCCCCTGCTGCTGTCCGGCCCTGCCAGCCCTGTGCTCACGGCAGCAGCAGCTCTCCTGGTCCTGGGCCACGTCATGTCCTCCTGGCAGCAGTGGACTCCCATGCCCGGCTGGCCCCCCGTGGGTGCCTGTGAGCACTGGCAGAGCAGCTCAGCTCCTGGAATCCCCACCACCCTCCCGCCTGGACCTCTGCGTGCCACTGGCCTCCCCGGGCCTCCCACCCAGACCTCCACATAACCGTGGCCTCCCCGGGCCTCCCCTCCTGGCCTGCGTGGCCATGGCTCTGCAGCCTCCTCTGTTGAACTTGTACCTGGCGCTCAGGGCCCTCGGCTTTACTGAGCACATCCTGTGTGCCACGCGTGACCAGTGACCAGAAGGCTGCCACACATGTATGGAGAGAATTTCTGGGGCTTGGCGGTCCCGTTGGTCACAGGGTGGTCAGCACTGAGCCTAGACTTCCGGAACCCAGGTCTCTGAACCCACAGCCCGTGTTTGGGTCACAGTGTGCTGTTGAGATGGGAGGGGGTGGACGCATGTGGCTGGGGATTCCCAGGGCAGCAGGTGGTGGTGGGTGTGGGGCCGGCCTGCCAGGGTCTGGCTGCTGGGAAGCCGCTTGGGGGAGCAGCAGGGGTCTGTGCCAGGTCTCCGGGCTCCACGGGTGTCGTGGAGAGCTTGCTCTTGTGCGCTTGAGGCAGCCATTGTGTGGTCTTCAATGCTGAGGCCCCGTGGGCTCCTGGGTGACCTGTGTGGGGGCCTAGTTCAGTCCTGAGTGGGCCCAAGCATGAGGGGGTCTTGGAGCTCATAGAATCCAGGGTGGCAAACAGAGGTCACCTGCCCATCCAGGAGGATGGACAAGCAGCAGCATCCTGGAATTCCCTTGGGATGGCGGGAGAAGGCACAGTGATCGCTGCAGCTCCTCAGGACGGGGCCCGCCTCTCCTGCCACAGATCCAGAAACTGAGGGAGAAGTGGGCTAGAGTCACCGCGAGAGTGGCCGGGTCTAGGCTGGCCTGGCCTCCACCCAAAGAGACCGTCTCAGCTCTGCTCACTCGGCCCTTGGCCCCGGGCTCCGACATCCTTCGATTCCTGCTCATGGACCTCTCTGTCTGACACCACCCTCCACCCCATTGGTGTTTAGAGGCCCTGGAAGCTGCCCTCCTGTCCCCCAACCTGGCCCTTCCTGACATGCCAGCCCCTCCCAGCAGCAGAGCCCTCCCAGTCCTGAAGAAGACAGAGCCAGGCGCTGCCATCCAGGTGGCATCTGTGCACAAGATCGAGGGACCCTGTGTTCACCTCACAGCTGCCGTCAGGAGACGTGACAGCATGTGACTCCTGTCCAGTGCCTCCCGTGCTGGGGCAGGGCCATGTAGAATGCCATGTGCTCGCCCCATTCAGTCCTCACAAGCGCCCGTGGGGTCAAATGCAGGTGGCTGATCATTTCTATATAGACGCATGGCTGTGGAAACCGTGTCTCCAGGGAGAACTGGTACTGCCTGCTGCTGTGAGGCACTGGGCCCTTTCCAAGGGGACACGCTGCGGCCATCTCAGTGGCCCTTGGTGTTATTCTCCACTCCGCCGCCGGGCGCAGTGGCTCACACCTGTAATCCCAGCACTTTGGGTGGCCGAGGTGGGCAGATCACAACATCAGGAGTTCAAGACCATCGTGACCAACATGATGAAACCCCATCTCTACTAAAAATACAAAAATTAGCAAGGTGTGGTGGCACAGCTACTCGGGAGGCTGAGTTGGAGAATCACTTGAACCTGGGAGGCGGAGGTTGCAGTGAGCCGAGATTGCACTACGGCACTCCAGCCTGGGTGACAGAGTGAGACTGTCTCAAAGAAAAAAATTGTTCTCCGCTCCAGACTAGACGGAGCGTGGAGCAGTGGAGCTGTTGGCTGGCAGAGGCCCTAGTCCATCAGTCTATCATCTGAGCCCTGCACAAACCTTCCTGACTTCTGAGCCCTCACAAGCCGCCACTCAAATCATGTCAGGACAAATAGCCCGGGCTCCCCGGGTGTCTCTGGAGTGGCCCCAGGCCCCAGGCTCTTCCACTCACCTGCCCCCTCGCTTGGGGAAGCATGCTCACCCTACAAGGCCCAAGGAAGATATCACTGCCTCCGGGAAGCCTGCCTTGATTCCCCCGGTGGATGCTTACTCTTCCTGACCCGAAGCCTCTGCGGGACCTCACCCACTGCCAGCTGCCCCTCTCTCCCTGGTGCAGGGGACAGCATGGGTGCCTCCCTCCATGCAGCCCTGTACTAATGCCCAGTCTAGGGCTGAGGGAGGATTGTGGAGAAAATAGATTAGGACACTGGAGTGGCTTAGGGTACCCAAGTATCTCTGGCTTCTGAAAACTGCAGGTGAGGACCAGCAGAGGAGGGCATCCCCAGCAGCCCCTGTCCCCACATTGTTGGGCACCCAGGCAGCCCTCACATGGTTCCTGCAAAGAAAAGGTGCTGTGGCTGAGCCCAGCAGGTCATGCTCAGGGACTGTCCTGGAGAACACGCAGCGGGACGGGGCGCGGGCTGCACCTCCCATGCGCGCCCTCTCCCCGAGGCCCCAGATGCAGAGCAGGAAAGAGTTAAGTCTTCTGTGAGCAACTATGCGAAGGAAGTGGTAAACAATTTTTCTCTCCCTTGGCTAAATTAATATGCAAATTCCTAAACCCCCTCCATTCCCTACCCCTGCCTTGAAATTAGCGAGGTAGAATGCCAGGGCTAATTATGCATTCAAACGAGCAGGCTGCCTTCACTGGGCGCCAAGGGGGTGCGGGAAACGATTGTGAGAAGATGGAGCTGACGTTCGAACGCGGCCCTCCTGCTGCATCTGGAGCTGCTCGCGCGTGCCCAGCAGATGTAACCCGGCAGTGACCGCCGGCTGCCCCCGGCCTGGGAAGGCGGGACCATGTGAGCAGTCATGTAGTCTTCCTTTTCCCCTCTGAGGAACCCACACTGCCAGCCTGGCACACACCACGTCCCCACCAAAGAACCCCAGATTGCCAGCCTGGCACACACCACGTCCCCACCGAGGAACCCACACTGCCAGCCTGGCACACACCACGTCCCCACCGAGGAACCCACATTGCCAGCCTGGCACACACCACGTCCCCACCAAAGAACCCCACATTGCCAGCCTGGCACACCACCTCCCCGGGAACCTTTGCTGCTCATACCCTGAAGTCAGAACCTCAGACCAGGGTGCTGGGGTGAAGGCCACCACAGGCAGCCAGAGCCACGAGGCCTCAGACCGTGTGAAGCAGAGCCCTGGAGCTCTGCCAAGGGGCGTCTGACCGCATGGTCCCCTCACTGCAGCTGCCCACACCCCCAGCCCGGCCAGCCGCAGCACCTCCCAAGCAGATGCGTTATAAATTGAAGTTGTAACGAAATTTTCACTTCGAAATAGAGTTTCCCTGCAAAATCAGTTTGACTAGCAGGAGAAACAGGCCAGAGCCTGCCTGGCATCAGAGAGGAACGGAGCCACAGGGAGAGGCAGGCTTTCTGAGCCCCGGCTCTAAGATGGGCCAGGCTGGAACCCTTTCTCACAGGGCCTCCCTCTGCATTTACTGGAGAACCCGACCACCTGCCTCTTGGGGCCTGTCCCAGCCACCTCCTATCACGGTCCTGTCAGTGGTCCCAGATGCAGGAGCCCTCCTCTCCTGGCACGGCCTCACCCTCACCTCCGGCTCAGTCAATCAGTCTCAGGGCCCTGTCCAGAACGACTGCCTCCGCCCAGCCTTCCGCCTCGCCCCCCGCGCCCTGGGCCACTGCTCTTGTGAAGGCTCACGAGGCCTCTTCTCTTGTGGAGCGCGGAGGCTTCATATTCCCCAAGTCCACGCATGTCTTTCCCACTTGTGTCTAAACCCCTGCAGGAAACAGCATTGTGCTGGAGCACCCACGGCACCCGGTCCTGACCTCAGCTTCCTTAAGACCTGTCCACAGGGACTGCTGCAAGATTGGTTAGGCAGCCCTAATCTGCTGGACATGCTGTTTGTAGCTGCACATGAGAAGGAGGCTCCTTTCTGAAATGTGTGCCCAGTGCTTCAGAGGAAGGTCCTTGGTGGGTCCATACACTGGGCCAGGTTTACTCACTCTGTAAAAGCAGCAGCATTATCAACACCGTCACCATCACCATTGCCATCACCACTATCACCATCGCCATCGCCATCACCATCACCACCATCACCTATACCATCACCATCATCACCACCATCACCATCACCACCATCACCATCGCCATCGCCACCATCACCATCACCTATACCATTGCCATCACCATTACCACCATCGCCATCACCACCATCGCCATCACCTATACCATCGCCATCATCACCATCATCACCATCACCACCATCACCATCACCACCGCCATCACCATCACCATCGCCACCATCACCATCGCCATCACCACCATCGCCATCGCCACCGTCACCATCGCCACCATCACCATCGCCATCGCCACCATCACCATCACCTATACCATCGCCATCACCATTACCACCATCGCCATCACCATCACCACCATCACCATCGCCATCGTCACCGTCACCATCACCGTCACCATCACCACCATCACCACCATCACCACCATCATCATCATTGCAACAATCCTTGCCATTTTCTGGGCATTGATTTGGTGACAGACATCATGCAGAAGGGCTTAGACGTAAGACCACATTGAATATGCACAGCTCTTTTGACGTATGTGTTCCTCTCCTCTGTCTACAGATGAAGACACTCAGGTCCCTAGCTAGTGACAGAGCCTGAACTTGAACCTGGGTCCTTCTGACACCAAAATGCCAAGTTCATAGCCCTATATTCTCCCCATGTCCTCATGGCCATGGCTTCCAGTGAGGGGGTGAAGACCAAAGCCGAGGCTCATCCAGGCAGAAACGGAGACCCACTGCTGGAGAGGCCCAGACCTCCGAGGCCAGAGCTTAGGTCACGCACGGCCTGAGGGATTTACATTAGACGAAACCCAAGACTTCCAAATAATGTGTGTTCTTAGCAGAATAGCCAAGAGGAAGAGATTCTTGCCTCTCCCAGAATGTGTAAAGACCAGCAGGCTGATGGATTGTGGGTGTCAGACCCAGCCTGGTTGCCTTACTGTGCAATCTGATAGGGGCGTCCTTGCCAGGCAGGCAGGCAGGTAGGTAGGGCTGGGGTCTCAGGACCTAAAGACTGTCCCTGCCCTCCCTGACCTGGAGGAAGATGTGTGAACCTGGGCTGTGGGGGATGCAGGAGCAGCCGGTGGACTGTCTCCCTGGCTAGGCCAAGGGCTGTGACTAGCCTCAGTTTCCCTCCTGTCCCGTTAGAGTATTGGACTAGATGCTCTCTAATGACCCTTTCTTGCCTAAAGTTTTGTGATTCCAAGTGCAGGGTCCTGTTAATTTGCCCATCTGTCCATCCATCCAAAACCCAGAGGCATTCCCAGATGCCTCTAAGTGCACGGCACTGCCCTCTGACCTCCGAAGGAGCCACGGGGCTCTCTAGGTTCCCAAGAGAAGATGGAACTCCAGGACGGCCCTTGTACCCCCAGAGGAGCAGCAGAAGCCCAGGGCCTACGGCCAGAGCAAGACGCACGCAGGGAAGCGCCTGGTCCTCAACTCAGGAGGACCCGTGGAGCCAGCACTGCCCCCCTGCCTCCCACCTGCTGCCTTCCTGCCATCCAGGGAGAACAGCCCTGGTCTCCAGGTAAAGGCGTCCAGTGGGCCTGTGCCAGTCTCAACGGCCACACACATGGATGATGCTGTGAAACTGATTGGCTGCAGGGGCTCCCGGAGCCGCTCGTGAGGATGTAAGGTGCAGTGTGCAGCTCGGTCCTAACACGCAGGGCAGGTGCTCATCACTGCGGGGACGGCAGCCGGGGCAGGAAACGGAGCTTCCAGGTGGTGAATCTCCGGGCCGCCCACACTGCTCATCAACAGGCAGCAGCAGCTCTGAGCAGCCCAGGAGTGGGTACCGGAAGAGGTCACCAGGCAGGCGGGTAGATGTCCCAGGGCAGGGAGGGCTTGGAGCAAGGCCTGGAGCGTGATCCTCACGTAAGGAAGAAAAGTGGCCGTCTGGGAAAGGAGCAGTGAGACCCCAGGCTTCATGGTGGGGTGAGCCCCAGAGTACATTTTGGGGGCCTGGTGGGGTGACAGCAGCTGAGATGGGACAAGGCCGCTGGGCCGGACAGGCAGTGGCCTCTGTTCTGGAAGTGGCTGTTCTGGAGGCCACTACACCTGGCCAGGCAGAGCAGTCAGGTGGGACCTGGGGTGCTCACTGCTTGCTCTGGCAAGAGCCTTTGGGAGGCAAGAGGGGCCCCAGCAGCTGCTCCTTCGCTTCCTGGAGCCGACTCTCGCCTGAAGGGCCGCGGTGCCGGAGCCGGGCTGGGATGCTTTGTCCCTCCGCGGGCCGCACGGGCCGCCGATTCTCTGCGTGCAACCGCTCATTGCGGCGGAGCTGCGGCGCTGCTGCAAATTGACACCATTTGTTCTGTGGAATGTGCTTTATTTCTACACCACAGGCAGAGTTCTTACCCCCCAGCAGCTCAGGGCGCAAGGCGGCCTCATGGGGGAGGGGCACTGGCCAAATCCCTGGTCAGTGAGCTCAGGAGAGCTGGGGCATCCTGGACAGGGAGCTGGCTCCCGGGAGGGTCCCGGCTGCTTGTGCTGGCCGTGGGCTCCAGGACACACATGGCAGCCTCCTTCCTGGCTCTGGCCCATCCCGCTGGTCGCCTCAGGGAAGCAACGTGGTCTCTCTTCAGGTCTCTCTCCCCTAATGCGGAGGCTGAGTGCCTCTGTGAATGGTCGTGTAACCCTTTCCCTGCCGCTCTAGGTGACAGTTAAGGTTGAGATGCCCACTGAAGACAAAGGCTTGACCCGAGGCCAGGAGCAAGGAGGGCGTGGGAGTCCCAGAGGCCAGGGCAACCCTGCGGCCCCCAGCAAGCCCGCTGGGCTCCTCACAGCTGAGGCCGGCCCTGCACAGCCAGAGGGGAGCCCAGGGCTAGCCACCCAGAGAGGGCACCCCATGTGGGGCAGACTCTGACCCAGAGGGGCCTCACTGTGGCCACCACCTGCAGCCCAGGGCTGTGAGGAGGCCCGGCAGAGCCAGACAGGGCCTGTGGACTGAGCAAAGGCTGGCCTGGGCCGGACCCCCTCTCCTTTGACCTGGGGCACAAAGGTCCCCTCTGTGAGGAACTCGCAGCCTGGCCCCTTTTTACTCCTCACACAGCTCCCAGGCCCCTGGAAACCTGTCCACCTCGTCCTTCTTGGCCTCACCAGCCCTGGCCCGAGGTCCTCCGCCCTCACTGCCTGGCTGGGGGTGCGTGAACACCCGGAGCGCGGGGCTGGGCATGAAGTCTGGTCTCCATGCACTGGACCTGGTGCGAGCCGGCTCCCTGCCGGCACCGGGTGCATGAGCACATGGACAGAGGCGTGGACAGATGACAGCAGGTCACTGCGAGGCCAGGCCAGGCTAGCCGCCACACAGCAAGGGGTGAGGTGGGCTGCAGGAGCCCAGCCTTGCTGGCATGGGGTAGGGAGCTGTCGGCCGCCAAGGTACTGAAGGAAGAGAGAGTTAGAGCTTGTCCTCCCCAGGCCTGTGAGGGTGGCTCTGGCTCCCTCCTGTGCCGCGTGGCGGCTGTCCTCCCTCCAGAGCCCAGCCCCAGGGCTGATGTGCCCACACAGCTGGCACTGGGCTCTCAGGAGGCAGACGGGGGTGTAGGCAGCCGGACCCCTGACCCTTAGCAGGGCAAAAGGGAGGCGGAGGCCCAGCCTCTGTCTCGGGAGGCACAGTGGGCAGCTGGGGTTGGCGCACTGGGAGTGGGCACCCAGAGTTGGCACAGGGGGTGGGGCTGGCCGGGTGCCCACTCCTTCCTGGGCTTGTTGGGAGGCCGGCCCCATCTCCATGGTGTGTGGAGCTGCGGAAGGCTTTATGTCAAGAGGCAGAAAGGTCCCATGAATATTTCATTAGGGAGGCGATGTGGGGCCGCCGGGAACATCTGGCAGCAGTCTCTTGGGGGCTCTGAGCCAGAGCGGGAAGCAGGAACTGTGAAACTCAGAGGCGGAGGGAGGGGGGCTGCGGCAGGCAGAGGGTCCCCTCCGGCGTCCACTGTTACTGCTGTGGGCCGGCCAGCCTGCTCTCCTGACCAAAACCATCCCCACGCGGGTGCACCTGTGGGTGACGTGGGGGTGACGGCAGGACCGACCTCCTCGCTCCCCGACAGCCACCTGCTGACCCTTCCCACCCAGGCCCATGGCCTGGGGCACCCACTCACACCACTGTCCTCACGGCTGAGACCAGGAACCCATAGCTGCTGCCACCCCCACGCCCAGCGCAGACCCCAGGCCAGGGTTCCAGCCGGCACCTCGCCCACCCGAGTCTTCTCTGGGAATCCTAGAATGTGTGCGCCCTGCCCTGAGCCTGAGGGGCCAGGGACGCTGTTGTCCCCGAGTCTGGCAGCCTGAGTGTTTATGCCACCAGCACCCATGCTTGGCCACGCCGGAAGAGGGCAGTGGGTGCAGGACTGTGTCCAGACACCTGTTAGGGACGCTTACTGTGCCAAGGTCCACCGGGCATTGCCCCCCACGGCGCCCCCACATCAGGACTTGGAATGGAAAGCCCCTGTTGTGAAGTGCTGGCCGGCGTCAGGCTGAAGCCTCCCGGGACTGTGGGCTCAAGAGGAAAAGGAAGCTGAGGGCAGCCAATCATTGGAGCCCCGCCCCATTCCCGCCCCCAGGACCTCTGAGGCTGGGCCTCTGTGTGGCTCTGAGCCTTGCCCCAAAGTTCTGAAGCATAACCCAGACCCCAGGACCCTGTGTCCCCCATCTCTTCCCTGACCCTAGGACCCTGTGTCCCCAACCTCTGCCCAACACCAGGACCCTGTGTCCCCCATCTCTTCCCTGACCCCAGGTCCCTGTGTCCCCAACCTCTGCCCAACACCAGGACCCTGTGTCCCCCATCTCTTCCCTGACACCAGGACCCTGTGTCCCCAGCTTCTGCTCAGACTCCGGGACTCTGTGTCCCCAACCTCTGCCCTGACCCCAGGACTCTGTGTCCCCGGCCTCTGCCCTGACCCCTGGGCATCTGGACCAGACCGCTGCTGCCCTCCTCCACCTCCCTCAGCCCTCCCTGCCCCTCAGCCCAGCCCAGGATCCTGACCTTGGCCTCCGAGCCCCCTCCTAGCCCCTTCAGGGTGGAGGCTCCTGTGGGCCAGCCAGGCTCCAGGCTTGGATTTTTAAAGTCCTCGAGCCCAGCCTCCTCCCGGCCACCCGCTGCCTCTCCCCCAGCCCTGCCCATGTGCTCCCATCACCCCTCAGTTGGAACCTTCTTTCTGGGACTGGACTGGCTGACCAGAGCAATGGCTGGGATGGCGGCCAGCATGGATCCCCCACATGACCAGGGCCCCTCTGTGCCGTGCCCCTGCCAGGGCGTGGGTCTGTGCCAGCCTCTGCCAGCTGATGCTGCTTGCCATGGATCACCCCGAGGGGCCACAGCCAGACACCCGGACTAACACTCCCAGCCCTGCCAGCTCCACGCCAGCCCACCTGGGGGCTGCCCACCTTTCTAAAGTTGAAAATCCCCCCTCCCACGGCCCCCAGCTCTTTCTGCCCGCCTGTAATTGTGGGAAGGGCAGCAGCACTTTGCCTTGCAGCTGTTGGGGAGTCCCTCACCCCAGGCTCCTTCCCGTTCTCAGCGGCCGGGCTCGGGGCACCGCCACCCACACTCCTGCTACGGCACATTTGGCGTCCATCCCATCCTTCCGCACAGCCAGGTTGCAAGAGGTGGGGCAGGGGGCTCTGGGAAGATGGGAGGGAGGGCAGGCGTGCTCCGCAGGAACCCTGGACCCTGAGGTGCCACCCTGCAGCCTACCCTGCCAGCCCATGCCTGGGGAGTGCACCCAACATTCAGGGACCATCTGGGGCGCTGGCCCTGGGAGCCCCAGTGCATCAGGCGGAGGTGACAAAGCCATGAGACCCCAGAGGAAAGCCCAACACGCAGCCCCCATGGGCATCCCGTGCTGGCCCCACCCAGCCCGCCCAGCCTAGCTCCCTGGAGGACAAGGGCCAAGCACGCCCAGGCAAACATGCCCCAGGGCAGCGCTGGGGGAGCTGGGAGGAGGCGTCGCCTACCAGGCTGGCCCAGACCCCCCGTGGGACTCAGCCCTCCTCAACGCTGCCACGCCCTGCAACCCAGAGCCAGGCTGTGATCCGACCCCGGCCTCTGGCACCCAATGAAGGTGCCAGGTACCCACAGCACTCAAGCCCGAACCCTTTACCTGCGCTGCCGCTGCTGGGATCCACCTGCCCTCCCCGGCTCCTCTGCCAACGGCGGCCGCCTCCAGCCACGGCTGCCAGCGATCGTGGGGTTTTGTGGGTGGGTGTTTGGCGCGTGCAGCCATTGGCACACGTCGGTGGCATGCGTCCATCCTCACCGCACGCCGCCTGTACCTTCCTCCTCCTGGTGCCTCCGGAGTCCCCGGCGCTGGCTCGGAGGGGACTTGGCACGGATGGAGTCTGGCCAGCGCCTCGCGGCAGAGTATAGGCACGCTTCTTTTTTCTGTATCTTAAACACACACACATACTCTCGCGTGCACACACGCCAAGCCCCCGCCCCTGGCAACACGCATCCCTTCTGTCAGGAGCAGATCCAGCCAAGAATGCCCCAAGCAGGCGGGGGCAGAGAGAAGAGAAAGGGCTTCGCTGAGTGGGGGAACCTCAGCCTGAAGCCGTGTCCCTGCTGCCCCCATTGCCCCCCCTCTTATGTAAGCCACCAGGAAGAAGAGGAGAAAACGCAGACCCACGTCACGTCGTACTGCCTCCTGATTGGGCTCACCTTCACCAGCCAGGCCCCCTGGGGCACGCTGTGGCCCGGCCACCCTGTCACCTGCCCAGCCTCCTTCCGCCCCTGCCCGTCTGCCTTGGTGACTGCACCCAGCCTCCTACGTTCCTTCTCCTAAAAGGCATTTATTTGAGTGCCAACCCTGACCCCTATGCCAATGCGGTGGTCGATGAGACAGCAAGGCCAGCCAAGAGTCTGGCGGGACAACCGGGGGGTTTGCCAGAGTCCTGACCTATGTCTGAGGGGTTAGGGTATCCCAATTGGACGTGAAGGTCAAGGTCAGCCTCAGGCTGAGAACAGGGGGCGGGACAGAGCCTCAGCCAGGTGCCTGCTTTGTGCAGACCCCACCGTCTCCGCCGCCTCCCTTTCTTGAACCCCAGGCTGGTTACGTGCATCTGTGCTGACCCTGAAGACACAGGTGACAACTCCTGGGCATCAGGGACAGGGGTTGGGGAGAGAGCCGGGAGCCAAGCATCCAGCCCCTCTTCCTGGGTGGGGTGACCGGCACCTCCAGGTAGAGCTGGCGTCTGAGCCCTGAGGAGGGGGCGGCTCCCTCCAAAAGGGGGGTGAAGAGGCCGGAGGAGCCCAGGGAGCAGCCGCCCTGCCCTGATGGCCAGCTCGTCACCTGAGAAGACAACCCAAGCCCGTCTCCCTGCGACTCACAGGCGCTGCAGTGGGAGGAGGAAGGCCGGGCGGGTGCTGGAGGGCGGAGTGAGGGCCCCTCGCCCCGCGGGGTCCTGGTGCGGAGACATTGCATCTGCGTCACCGGCCCCTCAGACCTGCTCTCCTGAAAGCGGCCACCCTGGCCGCTGGTCGCCTGGTGGCAGACGCCTCTTCCCGGCATTTTCAGGCACCGCGCTGCTCTTCTGAGTGTTGACTATCTTTATCCAACCCCCTAAAGACAACCTTAGTGAGCTTCAGAACCCCTGGAGTGCCCCGAAATGGACAAGCAAGGAGCCTCACCCCAGGATGCCAGCACCCTCCAGGGCTGACCCCAAGACTCGGCCCTGAGATCCTCTCAATGCCTGGATACCGCACAGCCAGACTGTGTGGCTGGGCTCCTGGGGCCACCCCACCCCCAGCAGAGTCCCGTCCTCTTCCCCGGGCCCTGCTGCAGAAACACCAGCGAGGGAGTGAGCGGTGGCTCCTGCCTGTGGCTTCTGCCCTGCGGCTGCGGCCCTCCCCGCCCCTGCCAACAGCCCCCATCTCACAGGTCCCCACCCTCCCACCCTGGGCCTGCACCCTCCCATCCTCGAGGCCACCCAGGCAGCGCCTGCTCACAGGTTATATTTAGGCCACAGCCTCTGACCTCAGGCCCCTGGGTCTCCCTCTGCATCAGCACGGCCAGGCCCCGGGCTGGAGGAGGTCCTGGAAGGCACAGCCTAACCCCACGGGAGGTGAGGAGCCTGGGCTACTCAGCTGACCTTGGGGCCCCTGCTGCCTCCCTGGGCTCACTCTGCTCCACCACACAGACCCCCTCGCTGTCCCCAGAATGTCCCCCTCGCTGCCCCAGAATGTTCCGGGAGCTCCTCCGCTGGGGCCCCCACTGTCCCCTCAGCCTGGACGCACCTCCTGAGGGTCCTGGAGGTGGCTCTGTGGCTTGCCATGGCCACCTATCAGGACCTGAGGTCTGGGGCCCATTGTGACCACTGCAGGTGGCATGTGATGTGAGGTGCAGGAGCCGGGAGAGGGGCCGGCACACTGTCCCCCTCTGCACCCTCCTCCCGTTCTCAGCTCATCTAGAAGAGAAGGGAAGGCTCAGATGGGGGCGCTCAGTGGGGATCAGCAGAGCTAACAAGCACCCTGGAGGCACAGAGCCTTCCTTTAACCCCCCAGTGATGCGGGGATCCCCTCCCTCCCTCCGTCCCTCCCTCCTTCCCTCCTCCCAGTGATGCGGGGATCCCCTCCCTCCCTCCCTCTCTCCTTCCCTCCTCCCAGTGATGCAGGGATCCCCTCCCTCCCTCCCTCCTTCCCTCCTCCTAGGTGATGCGGGATCCCCTCCCTCCCTCCCTCCTTCCCTCCTCCCAGGTGATGTGGGGATCCCCTCCCTCCCTCCCTCCTTCCCTCCTCCCAGGTGATGCGGGGATCCCCTCCCTCCCTCCCTCCTTCCCTCCTCCCAGGCCAGTCTGAGATGGTGGGGGCTGTGTTAGGACCTCCTGCCCCACCAGCCCTTCCTGCCTGGCTCCTTCACCAGGGCCTGGAGTCTCATGCCCGGGCAACCCAAGCTGCCACCAAGCCTCAGCTGCTTTCAGCTTCACACACAGCAGAGGTGCTCCCGCCACAGTGACCTGAACGGCGCGGACGCTGCTGTGAGGAAACGCTGAGGGACTGAAGCCGAAGCTTTCAGGGCAGCCAGCAGGAGGGCCCCCACTGCTGGGGGTGGGGAGGGACTGGAGCACCGGTTAGCCTTAACCCCAGTTGAACCCTGCCTGACTTGGGGGTAGGGAAAGGCTGTCATGGCCAGCGTCACCCCGTAGATGACCTGGACTGTCAAAGGTATGTGTCGATGGGGGGCGGCCTCTCCCTGCCCTGGCACCCAGGTCCCCAGGGGTGTCTGTCTCACAGGGTGGTTGGGCCCCAAGCCTGGGATGCAGGGTCAGAAGGAAGGCTGGATTCCTGCCACGGGCAGAGGGGTCGGGGCCCCAAGGGCAGGCACATAGGGCGTATCCCTTGACCCTCTGGAGATCTCCTCTTCCACAGCTTGTGGCCTCCCTGGCCCCTCCTGGCCCACGGGGCTTTGGAGCATTGGTCTAGCAGCCTCTGCCGGCCCTTCCAGCCTGAGATGAGGCTGCGTCCCTGAGCCCTGGCAAAGATGGCCAAATCTTGCCTCCAGCCTCAGCCTCCCTGGGCAGCCTGGCCTCCACAACAGGAAGACCAGTGGGAGAGTGGCCGAGGGGAGGCTGTTAGGGTGTTGGTGGGACAGTGGAGACAGGCCCCGCCCTTGACTTTCTGCCTGTCAGTGGATGGATGAAGAAAATGTGGGACACACACGGTGGAGTACTATGCAGCCCTCAAAAAGGAGCAGAACCATGGGCGAGCCTGGAGGATGCCATGCTAAGTAAAATCAGGTGGGTGTAGAAAGACACACACCACCCATCTCACATATTCGTGAAGTCTAGCTACGTCAACCCCTCTTAGAAGCTGGGAGTAGAGTGGTGGTTGCTGGGGGCTTGGGTTAAGGGTGGGGATTGAGAAGATAAAAGAAAAAAATAAAATTTATGAGGAAAGGCAAAGGACCCAGAATACTTAAAACAATCTTGACCGAGCATGGAGGCTCATGCCTGCCATCTTAGCACTTCGGGAAGCTGAGGCGGGCGGATCAGGAGGTCAGGAGTTCGAGACCAGCCTGGCCAACATGTCTACTAAACAATACAAAAGTTAGCTGGGCGCGGTGATGCACACCCGTAATCCCAGCCACTCAGGAGGCTGAGGCAGGAGAATCACTTGAACACAGGGGGCGGAGGTTGCAGTGAGCCGAGACTGCACCACTGCACTCCAACCTGGGCGACTGTGAGACTCAAAAAAAAAAACTAACCCTGAAGCAAGGGAGAAAAGAGTGGGGTCATCACTCTAGCTGGCGTGGATGTTAAAACCTTCTCCACAGTGACCATATTGAGAAAGTGGCATGTGGGCAGCCGGGTAGACTGCCAACCAACGGAACAGAACAGAAAACCCCCGAAACTGATGCACACAAATATGCCCACCTGATTTTTGACACAGGTGTAAAAACGATTCAGTGGAAAAATAGCTTTTCAACAAATGGTGCTGGAAGAATCGGACCTCTAGAGGCAAAAAAAAAAAAGGAACTTTGACCTAAATCTCATGACTTACACCAACATTAACTCGGAACGTATAGGCAAACGGCGCCGGGGCAAATCTGCTCGTTCGTCGCTCTGCTCTCACCAGCGCTGGATTTGTTCCCGTCATCTCAGGATGGCGGGTGTCCTGTTTCGCTGTGTGTTTGCTGTTTTCTAGCTCCCGGTGGCTGTGCCACATTTCACTCCACTTTTCACTAGTTGCTAGAGAGATATTTACCCTGTTTTAATTTTCTAGTGCTTGCCTTAGGGCATCTGTTAGGAACCATCTCCGCATGTGTGAGGACTTGGCCTGCCTCTGCCCCCCCCCCCCCCCCCCCCCCCCCGCCGCCGCCTCCTAGGGCCACTCATTTTGTTGGCATGTGAAGAAAGTGGATCTCACTGGGTATGCCGGTACATGCCTGCAGGAGGCCAAGGCAGGTGGATCGCTTGAGCCCAGGAGACCAGCCTGAGCAATATGGTGAGACCCCATGTCTACTAAAAATACAAAAAAATACCCAGGCATGGTGCTGCACGCCACCAGTCTCAGCTACTCGGGAGGCTGAGGTGTGAGAATCGCTGGAGCCTGGGAGGCCGAGGCTGCAGTGAGCCCAGATCACACCCCTGCACCCCAGCCCGGGAGACCGAGTGAGACCCTGTCTCAAAAAAAGAAAATGAACGCTCAGCGGATTGACGTGCTTTGGGTTTGCGTGTGAAGCTTTCTTTTGGAATTGTCGGTGGGACTTGCGCCCTGTCCCCTTCCCACATCACAGTGATGACGGGGGTTTGGGATCTTAGCCTGTCGGTGTGCGGACTCCTCCTGCCGCCTTCTGCGATGTCAGGAAAGGTTCAGCTGCTTTCACGAGCTTTTAGGACATCGGCACACATGCGTTCAAGGGATCCCAGGCTGGCTCTTGGGCACACGCAGGCCTGCAGGATGAAATCCGAGCTCCACGTCTGCCACACGCACCCCTGCGCTGTTCCTCAGTCCAGCAGGGTGGCCCCGTGATGGGCCTTGGGGCCTTTCCTTCTTCCTGGGGTTCTCCCCTCCTCCTGCAAATCCCCTCCTCCATCAGAAACCACCCCCGAGTGTGGACACAGCACCTTGCTGAGGGTGCCCCTGAGCTCCCACTTTCTCCCGGAGTGGGTGGGGAGCCCAGTGGACACTGGAAGCATCTGAACCGGTGTGTGGCACATCCCTGACTACCCTCCCGGCGCGTGGCACGGCCCTGACTTCCCTCCCGGTTCGTGGGCGGCCCTGACAACCCTTCCAGTGCGTGGCGCGGCCCTGATTTCCCAGCGTGTGTCCCTGCCTTCCCGCTGGGGTCCGCACTTTCCCAGTGGGGTCCACACTTTCCCCGAGGGCTCCACACTTTCCCGTGGGCTCTGCTCCATACTTGCTCCCATGACCAGCAGCCACCCACCCTCCATGTGCTCACCGCGGGGCACCCAACGAGCGCTCGCTCCTGCCTGCCCCGTGGCCTTCCCCACCCTGGTCTCACCTGCCTCAGGGGTGCTGACTCCGTCTTCACCTACGCACACCCCAAATGAAGCACAGGAGCCACCTGGGGAGAAGTTCTGAGAGGAGGAAAAACACTTTATGATAGAAAAATATGAAGAAGTGAAGTAGCAGCTGGGAGCAGGCCCCTTAGCCAATCCCCGGCCTCCACGGGCCAGTGGCTGAGACCTGGCCTCACTGGCCAGCATCCTCTCGCCAGGGCCCTGGACTAACAGCCGAGGCCACTGCACCCGGGAAGGTTCCCAGTGATTTTCAAGGTCTGGTTACCCAGAGGGCGAAGGGGTGCTGGGCTCTGTGGGAACGCTGACCTCCAGCCTCCACCTCCATAGTGAGGAGTGGGAAGCCCCAGGGCGGATGGGAGATTCCTGGCAAAGACCGCCCTCCCTGTGCCCCTCATCCGTGCCCACACAGGGGCCTTGTTGCTCCCCTGTGGCGGTTTTGTGGGAGGGACTGTTCAGCGACTCCAGCCTAGGCCTCCAGGGCTCGGCCGTGGCACTCCAAAGCGTCAATCACCAGGGAGACAGCAGGTGGGGCAGGCAGAGCCGGGGCAGCCCTTGGGGCGTGGCTGTGTCCAGCCTGGAGTGAGGAAGGGCAGGGTGACAGGAATGGGGACCCACAGACAGGGGAGGTGGAGGATTTTCAGGGTCCTGGTGGGGGTGGGCATCTGGGACCACATAGCCCCAGAGAGGCTGTGAGAACCACAGAAGCGTGTGAGACACCCCACGATGAAGGGGCATGGAGCAGACCAAGCAGGGTCCCAGAGCCCAGAGCACAGAGGGTGGAAGGACGGGCTGTGGACAAGGATGGGGTCTGACAGAGGAGGGTGACGGAGCCAGGCAGCCATGGTGGCTGCAGGGCTGCAGTGGGAGGGAGGGAGTGAGTCTGTGGGAGCTGGGGAGAGGCAGGGCGGGGGGGCTGCCCAGCACTCCTGCAGGCATGCGCCCCACCAAGGCCTAGAGAGAAGCCGAAAAATTGCTGTGTTTTGGGTGCCCCCACGGAAACACAGGGCCCACAAGAAAGTGGGGAGCCCCTCTCTACCTGGGCCCCACCCTCAAGGGTGGCTGGATGAGGATGTTTGAGGGCTTAGGGTGGTGGCCGTGCTCCAGGCCCGTCCCAGACGGGGGATTCTGGGCTTGGGGAAACTGCTGGAGTCTGCGGTCACCTTTGACCCCTGCAGCCTGGCCGCTCCCGGGAGTGTGAGCTGATCCAGGGACAAAGCCGGGACCCCTGGCCTGGAGAGACAGGTCGCACATGCCTCCTGGGCCGGCCCCACCTGCACCCCCACCCTGGCCCGGTGCCTTCTACCCCCACTGCTCCCCGGCCCCTGCTTTCTACCCTCCCCTCAGCACCCCACTTTCTACCCTCCCCCCGGCACCCCACTTTCTACCCTCTCTCTTCTTCCCTGGCAATGTCTCCCGCTCTGGTCCCAGAGCCAGAAGTTGGGGCTCTGTGCTGATGAGCTCAGAGCGGCCCACCCCTGGAAACCCTGCCAGGCTTCTGAGGAGCCTCACGCCTGCCTGGGAGCAGGAAGCCTAAGTCCAGCCCCCTTCCACAGCGTCCTTTCAGTTTCTGGGGATACATGGGGTGGGGTCCGGGTCCCCTGGCCCAGGGGCTGGAGATGCCGGGAGCTCTTTGATTGCAGCGAGGAAGCCCAGCCAAGGAAGGGAAGGGAAGGCCCAGGGGCTGAGAAGGATGTGGGGTGCCTGCCTGGTGCGGGGTCCCCACCCTGCTCCTGACCAGCCATGTGCCCCCCTCTTCTGGGCTGTGCCCACTGGGCTGCCCAAGGGCCTGGTACCCTCGGCCTTATCCAGCGTCCCGGCTGCCAAAACCTGGCCCGACTGTGGGGCTGAGCAAGCATCTGCGGCACGGGGGTTCTGTCTCCCCTCTGCCCCAGGAGGAAGGGCTGATGTCTCTGAGGGCTTCCGCACCGGGCCCTCACTCATGTCTTGGGGTGCTGGAGTGTCCCAGGAGGCCCGAGCAGGAAGAGGCTGAGAAAAGGGGTGCAGATGGCCACGGCCCAGGTGTGGTCCAGCCAGGCCAGCCCCGAGAGGAGGAAGGGAGACTGGGCGGGGAGGGCCTGGCCCGGGGGTTTCCCAGCCGCTCGGCCCGGAAACGTGGGCTGGCCTGCTGAGCGCATGACCATCCCCACCGTGGTCCACCCACCGGGCAGGCTACGCCACGTAACCCAGGGGCACTCTCGGCTTCCAGGAAAGGAGATTGCCCAAGAGCCTCAACTCTGACCCAGAGGCATGGTGGGCTCAGGGAGTGACCTGGTGGGAGGGGCACAGAGGAGCCTCCCCAGCCTCGGCCTGGGTCTCACCTCTGGGCTGCGGGAGCCGGGTGCCTTGGCCATGTTCTCAGCTCCACACAGGCCCCTGCCCCATGAGATCGGCCTGGCTCGGCCCTGGACTCTGCTTCCCGCAGGGGTGGGGGTGGGGAGTGGCCAGCAGCTGCTGTCCAGGGTGCCTTGTGGGACAGCGTGGCCCCTTGGCTATCAGGGAGTCCCACTAGACTAGGCCCCTAACCAGGACCCAGGAAGGGGAGCATCGCAGCGCTGGGGGCCAGACTGCTGCCTGCCGGCTGCCTGGGTTCCTCTCTGAACCTTGGTCTCCTCGTGGGCCAGGTGGGCACAGCAGCTCACTCCTGTTCCTTCCCCGTCAGGCGTGGAAGATATTTCTCCTTTCTCTCCACCAAGAGTGAACTCCCTCTGACCGGGCCTGCGGTGGCTCAAGGAGAGATTTCACCACGCAGGTATGTCCTGTGGCCTCGCCTGGCCCCTGACCTTCAGGCTTCACAAACCTTCCAATGTGAGCAAAACCCAGTCCGGATGCTGTGGCTCCGGAGCTGCCTCTCCAAGTCCCCTCTCGGGGTCCCACAGAGCAGCCCCAGCAGATCCAAGGCCATCCCACGGGGACCCCGGCCCTGCACCTACAGGAGGGTTTCCCTCATTCCTGCATGGCGCTCCGTCCAGCACGGCAGGGAGACTTGAGGCTGCAGGGACTTGCCAGAAGAGCCGGGACCACCAGGGCCGTCTTGCAAGGGACGAGGCCTCAGGCCAGGCCCCTACTTCTGGAAGCGTCCTGCCTCTCCCCACCCACCATGGCCTGGAAGGTGTGTTCAGAGGCACCACTTGCCCTGCGAATCACAACCCTTCCCTGTCTCGTGGCCCAAGGAGAGTGTCACAGATCAGGGCCTGGAGCTCCTGAGGCCCGGCCCACCCCCACAGCCTGGATCAAGGAGGTTGAGAGCTCCCAGGGCCGGCCACCACCCACAGCGTGTGGCAAGGAGGCTCAGAGTGCTGCTGAGTGTCCTTCACTCTGGGGGCCTCCCCTTGGGGTTCAGCGGCAGCCCAGGCCGTGAGAACTAAGGCGCTGTCCGCAGCCGTCCCCAGATGCCAGGAGCTGGGCCCTGGCCGTGCTCCTTAGACTCCGAGGGGCTCAGGCTCTCAGTGGCCGCCCTGCCCAGCTGCCCCGAGCGGAAGTGTGCAGTGTGTGGGTGTCGGAACATTCCGCCACTGTGCCTGCTGCCACCCACCCAGGGACTGGGAAGTGAAATTACTCGGTCTGTGTCTGGCGTGGCAGATGAGGGCCGGGTGGGCCCACCAGGCAAATGTTTCCAGGGTGGCATGGGAACCCATCTTCTTCCAGGAGTCCAGGCACCTGGGGTGATGTTGGGTACCCTCCTCAGAGGAGAGATGGGCTAGACCTTTGGGGGTGAGGGAGAGACCCCCACCCTGCCCACAGCCTGCCAGCCACAGGAGGAAGCAGTTCTTCCGCTAATCAGAGGGAGCGTTGGGCTGGCCACGAGGGGTGGGCTTCCGCGTGGCTTCCGCCACTCTGATCCCATGAGGCCTCTCGGGAGCAGGGCTGCCCTGGGTGGGGTCTGGTGGCAAGGCCTCTGTTCTTAGCACTCAGGGAGTCTTCACTCAGCGCCCTGAGAGGCAGCTGTCCTTTCTACTAACCCCTCCCCTTTGCAGGAGAGGAAACTGAGGCACAGAGACGGGCCAGCTCTATCACCTGCAGGGCCTACGGAAAATGCAAATGTGCGGGCGCGTGGCTCACACCTGTCACGCTAGCACTTTGGGAGGCTGAGGTGGGAGGATCGCTTGAGCCCAGGAGTTCAAGACCAACCTGGGCAACACAGAAACCCCATCTCTGCTAAAAACACACAAAAAACAGGCATGGTGGAGCATCTGTAACCCGGCTACTAGGGAGGCTGAGGTGGGAGAATTGCTTGAACCTGGGTCAGAGGTTGCAGTGAGCCCAGACGGCACCACTGTAGTCCAGCCTGAGTGACGACGAGAATGTGGGCCGTGCTTTGAGAAGTATGAAGCGTTTTGGACGGCGGCAGCAGAGCCTAGCTCAGCAGGGCCTCGGCCCGCAGTTTCGGGAGGGTGGTGAGCACGCCTGGCCTGCAGGGAGAGGGAGTCGGGTCCAGAGGGGCCGGAGTGGAGGCAAGATGGGGGAGTGGGTGAGGAGGCCCCGGAGCCGAGAGCTTGGTGGCCTCCACTGCCTCGGCCCATCGTCTACACAAGGGATTCAAGTCAGACACGTCCAGGAATCTGCTTCAAGCACAGTGATGGGTTTCTGTCCACGGGACCCACACACACACACGACGAACCCACCCACACATGATGCATCCGCCCACACACATGATGAACCTGCCCACACACGACGCATCCACACGCACACATGACATGCCCACAAACATGACACGCCCACACACATGACGGACCCACACACACACGACGCGTCCACCCACACACATGACAGACACGCCCACACACATGACACCCACCCCACACACATGACAGACACGCCCACACACACAATGCACCCGCCCACACACATGACAGACCCACACACATGACAGACACGCCCACACACGACACCCACCCACACACATGACGCACCCGCCCACACACACGATGCACCTGCCCACACACACGATGCACCTGCCCACACACACGATGGACCCCAAGGAGTGGGGAGAGGAGGCTGCAGTGTTCCGCGATCCCCAAACGGTTGGACACAGAACGCTCCTTTCTCGGGACCTCCCCCAGGCTGGCAATCTGTGAAACGCAGGTTGGGAAGGGGCGTTGAGGCCTCGGCCCCAGCACAGTTAGGGGCTCAGCGCCGTGGCATCCCGCCTGAGAGCCGGGAAGGCCCTCCAGACACTCACGAACCAGCGCCCCACGCCGCTCTCCGAGAGTGCTCCAGCGTGCTCAGCATTGAGTGGCAAGGCGGGACTCCGGCCTCAGGGCACAGGCCTCCCGGCTCCTGCCCAGCCCCTACGCTCTCAAGCTGGGTTCCCTAGAGAATCGTGGTTCCGTGGGCCGCTCCCTGGCTGCCGTGGCAGGTGGCTGAGAAAAACCCCTTTCCCCAGATTCCCCCAACTCCGCCTGCTCCGTGGACGTATTCCTGGCCAGTGCTGTTTGGAATAATTGAATACTGAACTTCCACCTTAAAAAAAAGTTTGGCAGCAGGGAGGAGGGATGGTTAGAGATACGTGTGACACGTGTGTTTAAAAATGTAAAGGGCAAATTTCATCCAACCCCACTTTTATTTCTTTTTTTGGGGGGACGGAGTCTGACATTGTCGCCCGGGCTGCCGTGCGGTGGCGCGATCTCCACTCCCTGCAACCTCCACCTCCGGGTTTCAAGCAATTCTCCTTCCTCAGTCTCCTGGGTAGCTGGGGTTACAGGTGCCCGCCACCAGGCCCGGCTAATTTTTGTATTGTTTTAGTAGAGACGGGGTTTCACTATGTTGGCCAGGCTGGTCTTGAACTCCTGACCTCATGATCTATCTGCCTCGGCCTCCCAAAGTGCTGGGATTACAGGCGTGAGCCACCACGCCCGACCACCACATTTCAGCATAAGTGAACAGAGGCCTGAGAGCAGGGTGACCTCTTGAACATGGTGGGCCTGAGCCTGGAATCCAGGTCCCTCTCCTGGTCCCTGTGACCCTGGCTGGACGGGCTGTGAGCCGCTCCAGACAGGCCGGGGCTTCCCTGCCAGCTGGACATTCCTCCAGAATGGCCTCTCCGCCTCCTGCCAACGGCAGCCCATGCACCTGGCTTCTGCCTCTACAGGCGACTGCGGATTGCTGTCCCCGCCCACCTAAGCGTCTGGTCATTTTCTCTTGAGGTGCTCATCACACAGGTGAACAGGAAATGTTTGCAGAATTCACCGCGAATCAGGGAGGGGAGGCCAGGCTGGGTTCACACTCGGGAGTGGGTGCAGGCCAGCCTGGCTCCAAGACCTGTGGCTCTTCTCCTGCTGCCTCATCTCCGCCTTTCAGAAACATTGGCAGAGCCGTGTTCCGTGGCTGCCCAAGTTCTGGACACACACTCCGGGAGCAGAGGCTGGCCCTGTCCCGCTGAGGGCTTGCTGTGGGGCCTGGGCAAGCTGCCGGACCTCTCTGAGCCTCGGTGTCCCCTTCTGTAGAGTGGAGGTAACACAGCCAGTGAGGACATGGAGAAAGAGTGGCCTGGGGAGGGTAACATTCACTGAGAATTTTTTCTACTTTTATTGCAGGGAGGTCACCCGGTGAGTGTTGTGGCTAAAACAAGATGTGAGGGAGGGAAGAGCCACTGCAGGGTCCCCTGGGGCTGGCTGGGCCACACCTGTGGCAGACACCACGGCAGCACCACAGCCTGCTTCACAGCTGCCCAGGTACCCATCCGGGTGTGCCACCTCTGTGTTGCCCAGAGCAGCTGGGCCCGGTGGCAGCCGTCCTGCCCCTAATCTCCCTGTGGGGGGCTCCTGAGGGAGTCACCCCCTCTCCAGGGCTGGAGGCTGGAGTTACCTGCTTTCCCACACAGGAACCACCGGCCCAGGTTCTGGGTGACCAGGACAGTTCCCCAGTGCGTCGGTGGCCTCTGTCCTAACTCAGCCTGCTCAGGGACTCTCAGCTGGGGAAGTTCTAGAGCCAAGTGCCAGCCACACCTGTCCCAGCAGCACAGCTGTGTGCTTGGCAGTGAAAACTGCTGATGGGGAGGGTGGGTGCCCCAAAAACAGAGTCAGGAAGAGGCAGAGCCCAGCCACAGGTAGTTCCATTCTCCCAGCTCCTCCACTGACCGCTCTGCATTACCCAAGCCTGTTTCTCCTCTGCAGACTAGGGATAGGAACGCTTCCACCCTCGGGTCCTAGAGAAGGCCAAATGAGGTGACATTCTGTGCATATTCCTGGCACAAAAAAGTGACGACCCATGTGCACCGTCACATCATGGGCACAGGTTAGCCACTGTAATCCTCAAAGTTTCCTGGGAATGGAAGCACTGTCACCTTCACCTACAGAGGAGGAAACTAAGGCACTCAAAGTTTCAGTGGCCCCCCTGAAGCCATGCAGCTAGTGGAGAAGGAGCTGGAAATTCAACCAGGATGGTGATGATGATGATGGTGATGGCAAAGGTGGTAGTGATGTTGGTGGTGATGGTGGTGGTGATGGGGGTGATCACAGGTGAGTAGCAGCTCAGCTTAAAGGCCCCCACCCAGGCGGCGCTGAAGGAAATAAGAGGCAGATACCCAGATAGAACAACAAAGTGGGTCTATCTGGGGGGCCAGCAGCCTTCTGAACTGAGAGCCTCAAGGGCTGTCAGCATTCCAGGATGAAGACCCCGAGTCGACCCTGACCCACGCAGTTATTCTCTCTGAACAGGTGATCATTATTAACAAACAGCTGTTCAGTATTTTCTCATAACACAAAACACACCAAGTAGGCAGCTGGTGCCTGCTTACCACTGATCACAAACAACCTAAAAAGTATTCTCCACGAGGGAGCCACGGGGGCAGGGTCAGCCAGCTTGAGAATTGTTTTTACAGGTGTCTTATATTTACATGTTGTCCTGCCGCTTTGGAATGCCCCAGGTAGTTCTCCACTTGGTGGGGGTGGCTGGGTTTTCCTTGCCATCATTATCCTAGCAAACAATACATTCTGTCCCACACTCAGCATTCATCAATATTCAAAAACAACATTTCTCAAGATCAATATTCATAAACACAACATTTCTTAACAGGTGACGGTGATGGTAGCATTGTTCTTAGCAGTTTATATATATATTAATTCATTTAATTATCATGGTACGCCAATGACCATATCCATTTGCAAGTGAGGACAGTGAAGCAGAGAGAGAGTGGCTTGCTCCAGACCACACAGCCAGTAAGTGGCAGAGCAGGGGCTCAGGGCTGCACACGCTGGTCAGAGCCCGTGTCCGCAGCCTCTGCCCCATCCTGCCCTGTGAAGCCGCGCTGCTCTCACGAAGTTTCTCACGAACCTGGGGAAAGGGACTGAGTTCAGAGCACAGGGCGCAGCCCCTCTGGAGGAGCTGGATGACACTGGAGGCGCAGTGAGCTCCATGGTTCTGTCCTCCCAGATTCAGATATTGAAAACCTTTTCCCAACTGTGATGGTATTAGGTGGGACCTTCAGCAGGTGATTCAGTATGAGGGTGGACCCTCGAGAATGAGACTGTGCCCCTCGTGAACGGGAACCCAGAGAGCTGCCAGCCCTCTTTTCCTCATATGAGGACACATGAGAAGTCAGCTTGGAAACAGGCCCTCAGCAGAACCCAGCCACGCCAGCACCTTGATCTTGGACTGCAGCCTCCAGAACTGTGAGATGGAGAGGTCTGTTGTGTAAAAGCCACCAAGCCCATGGTCCTTTCTTACAGCAGCCCCCCCTGTCTGAGGCAGGAGGTGAGATTTCAGCTGTGCCTTGAAGGACACCTGTAAGTGGGTCAGAGTGGGAGGGTCTGCCCGGGAATGGAGCAAGGTCTCAGAGCTCGACTCCCACCGACTGGAGTCTGGCCCCGGGGGGCCCGAGCTCCAGATGAAGCAGTGGGACCTCCCTGCAGACCCCGACTGCCAGCCACACATCCTGCCAGCAGCTAGGTTCTCTCCCCAGGGCAGGCAGTTTGGGGGCCTCTTTGCCCAGACTCCTGCCCTGTCTACCATGAGTCCATACCCCAGGCTGAGCAGGGATAGCCAGGCACCCTAGGGGCACTGCTGGCTGGTGGGAGGGGAGCCTTCCAAGGTGTGCCAGGGGCCCTTGGTACAGCAAGGGGGACCGGCCTCACCCCCTACTGCCACCTTCCTCACCCAGCATCACCCTAACTGCCCGCTACCCTCAGCTACCTCACCTCCACTGCCACCCTCACTGCCCCCTTCCCCCCCCAGCACCCTTGTCCCCCCCAGTACCCTTGCCCCCCTCCCAGCACCCTTGCCTCTCCTGCTCCCCCTGCTGCAAATCAGAAGAATTCTCGACTTGGGGTGAAAGCCTGGATCTGAGTTCTGCTGCCACCACGCCCTGCCTTGGTTTGCTTTTCTGGGTAACGCCTTCTGCTGCTGTGGACACCGCTGGTCGCTCACCTACACTGCGCCTCTTCTGCACCAGGACCCAGGTCTGCATTCTGGCGGCACCCGCCCAGCTCAGAGCCAGAACGACGGGGTCTCGGGGCTGTGACTGAGGGGCGTGGCAGAGCCTTTGGGTGTCCACTGAGAGCTTTATTTTCTCGGCTTCTGCAGGGGAGCTGGCCTGGCAGGAACCGCTGCTCCGGGGAAGGGAACCAGCCTCGGGCCGGGGTTTCCTGGCCAGCGCTCGCCGTGGGCGCAGCCACCACCATGTTGCAGTGGGACAGGCGCTGGCTTGCCCTGTCCTCTGGGAGATGCTCCTGGAGGTCGGGGAGCCAGGGCCGGATGCTCTCCCAGCTTCTCTTCTCCAGGCACCCACCTGGCCTCTGAGGGAGACAGGAGGAAAGGCAGGCACGGCGGTGGCTGCATCTCCCAGGCTTCTCGTTCTAACCTCCCACCCTGTGTGGTTGGTGCCAACATGAATCCTCTCTTATAGATGAGTAGACGTGGTTCAGGGAGGTCAGGGGCCCTGCTGGAGATCACAGAACAAGTGGTAGGGCCCAGGCCTCAACGCCCGTCTCCCCGCACCCCGTGCCTCTGCCGCCCCCTCCCAGTTCCCTTCCGGACTCTGGACCCCACAGGTGTCCTGGGCTCTGCTGTGCAGTTCCTGGCTCCCTTCCTGCCTCCTCGGCCAGAGAGGGAAAATGCTCCTGGTGGGGATCCCCACCCCTGACCTGCCCATTCCCCTTTCCCCAGCTGTAAAGCAGGGAGTCAGGGCCCCTCCTGATGGGCCTGTGGAGTTGGATGGGATAACGTGTAAATCCCTGAGCCCAGTGGGGGCTCAGAATCAGACCTCAGTTCCGCGTTCAGTCACTCTCAGTCAGCCACCATCAGCCTCAACTGCTGCTGGCCCGAGCCATCTCCACAAGACTCCTCTCCTACCCTGCGGTCTGCAAGGGCAGGAGGTGCTGGGGGCTGGCTGGCTCCTCAGGCCAATGGGGAGCCGCACAGGAAGGGCCCTGGAGGGACAGAAAGGGACACCAAGGCACCGAGGGCCCAGCAGGACCTGCGGAGTGGTACAAGGGCCACCATGCTGTGCACAGACTGGCTGGCTCCACGCCCACTCTGGAATGGCGGGGGCGAGACAGCCCAGTTGTCATTTTGATTGAATCCAGATGCCCCTCGTACTTGAGACAAATGAGCTCTGGGGAGCATTTAAATAAAAACACAAGGATCAGAGGTGTTCCCAGGGCCGGCTTCATGGGAGCCAGGGAGAGAGAGGAGCGGTCCCTGTACCCGCACCCGTGGTAGGTGGCCCAGTCCCGTGCCTGGCACAGCTCCCCTCCCCCACCAGCCTCCTGGCCACTGCTGGGCCCGCCCAAGGCCTGGAACCTCCCAGAATCTGTTGCCCCAGCAAGTCACGGGGCACCCAGGAGAGCTGCACCTGCAATGAGCAGGTGCTTGGCCCAGGAGTGCCGTGTGGGTGGGAGAGAGTGGTCCCCATCACCATCATAGACGGTAACTGACATCTGTCACGTCGGGAGCCTGGGCCAGGCAACCTGGGACCCAGAGCTTCGTTTCCTCTCCTGGAAGTGGAGGCTCGGAGGCTTCCAAGCTGGTAGGGCTGCTGGGAGGACGAGTAAGGAAAGCAGGTAGGTGCAGAGCCCAAGGCTCCGTGTGGACCCGCCAGTCAGCCGAAGTCATGCCCTTCACCCCAGCCTCCGCCCTGTACCAGGTCCTGACTGTGGCACCTCTCGAGGGTTGTCCTTCCGTCCTGGGGCTCCCCAAAGCAGGAGGGACGTGCAGGGCAATGCTGGTGCAGGCTGGCTCAGAAGCACAGCAGAGCCGGGCCCTGCAGGGACCAGGCGTGTTGGGAGTGGCCTTCGAGGTGTCAGGCAGCTGCCTTTGAGCAGAACACTTACCTGGAGTGCTGTGGCTTGAGGAATCTCTTGTCCAGTTCTTTTTTTTTTTTTTTGTTTAGGTGGAGTTTCACTCTTGTTACCCAGGCTGGAGTGCAGTGGCACAATCTCAGCTCACCGCAACCTCCACCTCCTTGGTTCAAGCGATTCTCCTGCCTCAGCCTCCCGAGTAGCTGGGATTACAGGCACGCACCATCATGCCCAGCTAATTTTTGTATTTTTAGTAGAGACGGGGTTTCACCATGTTGACCAGGATGGTCTCGATCTCTTGACCTCGTGATCTACCTGCCTCGGCCTCCCAAAGTGCTGGGATCACAGGCGTGAGCCACCGCGCCCGGCCTCCTTTTTTTTTTTTTTTGAGACAGAGCCTCACTGTCACCCAGGCTTCAGTGCTGTGGCACAGTCTCAGCTCACTGCAGCCTCCACTTCCTGGGCTGAAGCAATCCTCCCACCTCAGCCTTCTGAGTAGCTGGAGCCACAGTGTGCACCACCATGCCCAGCTCATTTTTAAATGTTTGTTGAAGAACAGGGTGTCGAGCTGGACCAACCCAGGCTGGTCTCAAACTCCTTGGCTCAAGTAATCCACCTGCCTCAGCCTCCCTACGTGCTGGGATTACAGGCGTGGGCCGACGTGCCCGGCCCCTCACGTGGTTCTTCTCGTGGGCATACCCTGCATATGTTGGCTCCTCCTTCATGGTCTCTGGCTCCTGTTCAGTGAGGGTGTAACACACTGAGAATGGTCACATGGGTGGTGTTGGGACTGAACGGAGTTGCAGGATACCAGCAGGTGTGAGAGTTGCTGCTTCGGAGAATGGTGGCACCATTTCCAAGTCCACCGTTTCCACGTGTGGTGCTTTGTCATGGCACACGTGGGAAATAACTACACCCGACTTTTTCACTCCCAGGAAACCTATGTTTTTCTTCCCAAGACAGACACTGTGTGCTCACAACACCCTGTTGCTGCCTTTCCTGAGTGGTGTGTGTGCAGGAATCCACACTGCAGCCACATTGCAGGAAGCGGGTGCCACGGCCATGGAAGTCAGCACAGTCAGCGAAATTCCACTGGGGGCTGGAACTGACACAGCCATATGGTGTCATGTATGCACCAGTCATGTGTGGACGTGTCACGTGTGGACCTGTCGTGTGTGGCTCTGTCACATGTGGACCTGTGGTGTGTGGACCTGTCACGTGTGGATCGGTCATGTAGGCCCGTCATGTGTGGACCTATAGTGTGTGGACCAGTCATGTGTGGACCTGTCATGTGTGGACCTGTTACGTGTGGACCTGTCATGTCTGGACCTGTCACAGGTGGACCTGTTGTGTGTGGATCAGTCATGTGTGGGCCTGTCACGTGGATCTGTCATGTGTGGACTTGTCATGTGTGGACCTGTTACATGTGGACAGTAGTGTGTGGACCTGTCATGTCAAGGACCAGTCAAAGATACACCAGTCGTGTGTAGACCAGTCATGTATGGACCTGCCACGTGTGGACCTGTCACCCAGAGGGTGACCTGTCATGTGTGGACCTGTCACTTGTGGACCTGTGACATCTGGACCTGTCATGTGTGGACCTGTCATGTGTGGACCAGGCTGCAGGTGGAATGCCTCAGCCAATTCTATTCCTGGGCAGGGCAGGGGACACTTCTGCATTTTCTGAGCCCCATGTCCCTGCAGAGCTGCTGGGTGAGCATCACAGACCCAGGCCAGCCCCTCCTCCCAGGCAGGCGGCTGGAGGTGCAGGGGAGGATGTCACAACCAGCCCTAGAGGCCTCATTTCTGCTGCCAGGCACCTGCCCTCACGATGTCCAGCCCAGGGCACTGAGTGCACAAATGCACCTCATGTCAGTGCCGAGAAGGCATGACCAGTGCCTGCTGAACAAAGAAGCTCTGTGAGTGTCCTGATCCCGGGACAGAGAAGGTACAGCCCCTCCTGAAGGCTGGCACCTGCCCCCAGCCTCTCCTGGTTACCCCACAGCAAGGTGAGCCCAGAGGGTGAGCAACGAAGCCAAGGTGGTCAGGAAGGGAGGCTCCAAGGACATGAAGGTCTGAAAAAGAAAAAGGAACATATAGACATCCCCGCTTAGCCAGGGTTTTCTCTCTCTCTCTCTCCCTCCCTCCCTCCCTCTCCCTCTCACTCTCTCTCTCCCTTTCTCTCTCTCCCTGCCCCCCTCCCCCTCTCTCTCTCCCTCCCCCTCTCTCCCTCCCTCCCCCCCCCTCTCTTTTTGAACTGGGGTCTTGCTGTGTTGCCCAGGCTGGAGTACCGTGGCACAGTCTTGGCTCACTGCAACCTCCACCTCCCACGTTGAAGTGATTCTCCTGCCTCAGCCTCCTGAGTAGCTGAGACTACAGGCATGCACCACAACACCCAGCCAATTTTTTTCTTATTTTTAGTACAGAGTTTCACCATGTTGGTCAGACGCGTTTTGAACTTCTGACCTCAGGTGATTCCCCACCTCCACAGCGCTGGGATGACCGTCATGAGCCACTGTGCCTGGCCCAGGGCTTCCCTTTCCACAGTGTCAGCCATGGTCAACAGAGCTCCAGAAACATTGAATGGAAAATTCTAAACCTAAATGATTCATAAGTTTTAAATTGTGCATGGCTTGATGAACTCTGACACCTCCCGGGGTGGGTTACTCCATCTGTCAGGGGATCCACGCTGTGGGCGCCCCGCACCCAGCAGTCCTTCAGGAGCGGCCTGTGCTGCCAGACCAAAACCACGCAGGGTACGCGGGGCTCAGGCGCCCGGGGTCTGGGAACGTACCCCACGGACGTGAGGCGGCTGTATGCTTTTTCTCCTCCTTAGTGTCATCTTACGTTATTTTTGTGTCATTTTAATTTTTATGTTCTGTTTATTTCTGTTATGTTTTATGCTATTTTTATGTTTTATGTTATTTTTAAAAAGCTGTCCAGTTTTATTTCCAGGGCTTCAAGTCACTGCGCCTGATGGGCTTCGTCCCCCTCGGCGGCTTCCAGCCCGGGCACCTGGGCCTGTGGAAAGGCAGCCTGCGCTGGGGGTGGCTCCTGCCGGACCCGTGGGCGCTGCACCCTGAGAACGCGCCGATGGCTTCAGGGCCTGCCCACCTGTGGTCCTGCCCCCATTTTCATCTTCATTCTCATCCCATGCATCCCTATTTTTGGAGGGGCAGAGTGGATGAATGAATCCACCTTACTCCCCAAACTCCCCCAAATCTGGACTCCTCCCGGCCCTAAACTCCAGCTCCTAAAATGCTCCCACTGTACCTAGACAGGCGGCAAGCTTCCCGTGCCCCTCCTCCAGCCCGCTGCGGAGACAGAGGTGATGCTGGCACAGTGAGACCTGTGCAAGCCCCAGGATACCCGGGAAGAGGAACGGGGCCCAGTGCAGAGGGGCTGCTGTCACTTCCTCCCGCTGGTGGGCCGTCTGCTGGAATACAGCGCAACTCCACGGGAACTCCACGTGTTTGCCGTATCAGGCCAGGCCTTCCTTGGCTCACGTGGGGCCTCATCGTGTCCCAGCGTTTTCTCCCTCGGGAGCTGTGGCAGCTCAGACGTGGGCCTCTTGCCTCTGGGTTTCTCAGAAACTCAGGGCTCCTCCCACTGGCAGCAGCAGCCGGCTCACTCTCTGTGGGCAAAATGGAGGCTTGGAGCCCCTGGGAACCGTGCGGCCAACAGGACCTTGGCGCATGCACCGCCAGACGACACTCTGTCTGCCCCACTTTGGCACAAGTCATGGGAAGAGGCCCCTGCTCTGATGGGGTGGTGTCTCAGGCCGGGCACTGAGCGGGGAGAGGACCCTGTGGGGCTCCGGGCTGCTGGAGAGGGTGGAAGGAGGAGGGAGGGCCTGAGGAGGAGCGTGGCGGGAGGAGGGAGGATCTGGAAAGGTTTCTGGGCTCCAGGAAATGCGTCCCCACCGCAGATCGCAGAAGGCGGCAGCCAGGCCTCCCCGGCAGCTTTGCAGAGCTGGCAGCTGCCCCCGCTGTTCCACAGGTGGAAGCCAGACCCTGGGAGCCAACCTGTGCCAAGCCAGCATCAGCTGCCGGGACACGTGTGTGGCACTTGGACAGCTCCGCCCAGCGAGGCCTGTGTGTCTCTTCCTTGTGGGGAAGACACGTCATGTCAGGGTCTGGGGTCACCGCAGGCCTGTGCCCGGTGTTCCGTCCTTCTGGGCTGGCCCCCATCATGCCCATGTTCAGTGTGTGGCCCCAACAGTCAGCCTTGTTGATGTCGCCTTCCAGGAGGGAGGTCGGCCTCGGCGCCCGTGGCCCAGGCTCTGGGTGTGTGTGCGAAGGTCAGGCCCTCCAGAGGCTCCGGCAGACAGGCCTGGCCCAGAACTCTCCAAAACCAGGTGGGGCAAACGCTTCCAGGTCAAATACCAAAATTCCTGTCCCCAGGACAGGGGCCTTAGGCAGTAAAGGCAGGGGCAGGGGTGGAAAGGAGTGCAAAGACATACGTGAACACCTGTGACCTGCACAGACACGCTCACGCACATGTACACGCACACACACCCGTGACCTGCAGACACGGCCACGCACATGTACACGCACACACAAACACCCGTGACCTGCACAGACACGCCCACGCACATGTACACGTACACACAAACACCCGTGACCTGCACAGACACGCCCACACACATGTACACGCACAAACACCCGTGACCTGCACAGACACACCCACGCACATGAACACGCACACACAAACACCCGTGACCTGCACAGACACGCCCACGCACATGTACACGCACACACAAACACCCGTGACCTGCACAGACACGCACCACACACGTACACACACATGAACACCCATGACCTGCACAGAATGCACCATGCACATGTATAGGCACATGCAAACACCCATGACCTGCCAAGCACATGTACACACCAACACCCGTGACCTGCACAGACACGTGCCATACACATGTACACACACACCTGTGACCTGCACAGACAAATGCCACACACATGTACACACAAACACCTGTGACCTGCAGAGACCCACCACACACATGTACACATGTACGCATACCTGTGACCTGCACAGACACACACCACACCCATGTACATGCACACACATGTCAGGGAGCACAGCTGGGGCCAGGCAAGCATTCTGGGCATTTGGGGGACTTGCGGTTTATGTGTATTTGTTTTTTTCATGTCTTCTTTACAGTGAGTCTATTACTTGTAATAATTTAAAGAAAGTTTCAAAATGAAATTGCCCAAAATAAGGACAGTGGCGGAGCAGGTGGGAGGGTGGCCTCCTGCGCAGGGACGACTGCTCCGGATAGAGCCTCCTGGAGCTGAGGGAAAACGAAGCCACAGGGAGCTGCTCTGGGCTTTGGGGGATCAGCAGCTGTTTTCTGGTCCCATGGGGCACAGACATAGTCAGAGTGGCCACACGAACAAGGCACGGATGTGGTCAGTGGGGCCTTGGGGGTGGAGCATGGACTTGGTCAGTGGAAGTGGGCCTTGGGGGTGAGGAGTGGGTGTGGTCAGTGGACGTGGGCCTTGGGGGTGAGGCGTGGACGTGGTCAGTGGATATGGGCCATGAGGGTGAGCTGTGGGTGTGGTCATGTGCCACACGCGTGAAGTGTGGACATGGTCAGGGGGGCCTTGGGGGTGAGCTGTGGGTGTGGTCAGTGGAGCCGCATGGTGAGGCGTGGACATGGTCAGTGCTCAGGGACCTTGGCATGAGCTCCTGGAGCTAGGCGGCTTCAGTGGGACCCCACTTATTTTCACAGCTGGAGCCTGGACACTGAAAGGCGTGCTCCCTGCCCAAGACTTTGAGTGGCTGGATGGGCAGAGCCTGGTCTCCAGAGGGTACACGCTGCCCTCCTGCTGGCCCCTCGCTCTCTCTGCCCACTGCTGACCTTTCTTTTCTTACGTCTCCTCCACTGGGAGGCTCTAAGCAGTGGGGACCTGCTTCTGCTCAGCCCGTCTGCTACCACTCATGGGTCCTGTGGCTGCCCATCAGTCTCTCGCCCACCCCCATCTGCCAGGCCAGCTCCTCGGTCAGAGCCATCATCCTGGCTCTGCACAGCCCCACCAGCGCCCGATGCCCTCTGCCTCCAGGTCGGCATCTTCATGAGCCACGTCCTTGTCTCCAGCTCTGCTCTACAACCTGCAGTGGCTCCCTGTGGCCCAGAGCCACTGTTCTCATGGGGCCACAGGGCCCTCTCACAGATGTGGAAGTCATTCGGCTCACAGTGGGAGCTCCAAAACAAGGGAGCTCACGGAGATGGAGAGGAGAATGATGGTGGCCAGAGGCCGGGAAGGGGAGTGGGGGTGGGGGTGCTTGGCTGCACAGACCGCAGTGGAACCTGTGGAATATGTGGGTCCCACGCAGCAGCGTCTCTGCCTACGGCTCTTCTAGTGTGAGTCAGCCTCTGCCGTATCTGGTCCTGCCAGAACCCGTGAGCTGATACGCCAGTGACAACGTCCGAGGGTCAGGAGACTCCTGTTTATCCATACCTCCGGCAGCCCCTGCGTGCCTACCACGGGCCAGGTAACCCACAAAAATCAGAATGGCCTTGCCACGTGGTGCCACTCCTTCCAAGCTAGCTCCCTGCCCCAGCCTCCCACAGCTGACTGAGAACCCTCTGGAGGCTCCCGAGCTCCCTCAGTCTAGATTCTAGACCGCTTGACCCAGCACCTCCTGGTTTGAACCCTTCACCCGCACAGCTGACCACCCATTGCACGTTCGGGCCCCAGCTCCTGCAGAGCACATGCCGCCCTCAGCAAGCCTCACTGCAGCGAGCTGCGACTGCGCCACTGCACCCCAGGCCTTGCAGCCGCCACACCTTTGTCCACGCTGCCTTGTCTCTGAGCACACTGCTCCTCCCGTCACCCCAGGTCCAAATCCTGGTTCTCCTTCAAGAGCCAACTCAAATGTGGCTTTTCCCACAAAGCGTTCCTGAGCCCACCTGGCTGAACTGAGATCATCCTGAACTCTTCCCACTTTGCCATACAGACGTTTTATGATAGCGATGATGACTATTTATTGAGAGCAGCCTGGCTAACATGGTGAAACCCCATTTCTACTAAAAATACAAAAATTAGCTGGGTGTGGTGGCAGACACCTGTAATCCCAGCTACCCGGGAGGCCGAGGCAGGAGAATCGCTTGAACCTGGAAGGTGAAGTTTGCAGTGAGCTGAGATCGCGCCACTGCACTCCACCCAGAGTGACAGAGCGAGACTCCGTCTCAAGCATAAATAAATAAATATTTACTGAACGTTTTCTCCAGTCCGGGCACTGTCCTGGGAATGTTAGCTGAAACACCTTATTTAATTCTTTTTGAGATAGGGTCTCACTCTGTCACCCAGGCTGGAGTGCAGTGGTGCAAACACAGCTCACCGCAGCCTCCACCCCCACCAGGCTCAAGTGATCCTCCCACCTCAGCCTCCTGAGTCGCTGGGACTACAGGCTCACACCATCTTGCCTGGCTAATTTTTTTGTGCTTTTTGTAGAGATGGGATCTCATGATGTTGGCCAGGCTGGTCTCAAACTCCTGGGCTCAAGTGATCTGCCCACCTTAGCCTCTGAAGTGCTGGGATCACAGGCATGCACCATCACGCCCAGCCGGTATTTCATTTTTGTAACATCCATTGGCTCTGGCCCTCTCATCTTCAGGAGAGGAACCGAGGCTCAGAGAGATTGGTTTCCTGGTATCACACAGCTACTAACCGGCTGAGACCTTGTATTCGTTCTCTATTGCTGTCTTCAAATCACCCCGAAACTTAGTGGCTTAGAACAATGAAGATTTGTTATCTTACGGCTTCTCTAAGTCTGGATTCCAGAGCGGCTATGCTGGTGGCTGTGGCTCAGGGTCCCCCACAGTGCTGTGGGCTGCAGCCTCACTTGAGTGACCTCCCTGAGTGTGTGATACAAGTGGCAGCAAGGAGGAAGCTGAGCTGCCCACCCCAGTCACACACAGCCATCCCCTCGGCCTCCTGTTGCTGACACAGGGCCACCCCATTCACTGTGGGACACACCAGGAGGCAGGGTCCTCCGGGGTCATCCTGCAGGCCAGCAGCCGCAGGCACGGTCAGCCTAGACTTGCCTGGCCCCATCGCGGGGCCTTGGTCCTCCTCCTCAAGTGGCCACCGATGAGCAAATCCCACCTAGGTGCTTCCAGTGGGATCCCGTCCTACTGTCACCGCCACTGAGGGTTAGCCCCACGCCAGAGCCTGCAGGGGAAGGACCATGAGAAGCACCTTTGTGAGCAAACATAGTCAGCCAGATCTGTGCTTTGCTTTAATCAACTGAAAAGGCGTGACCCAGATGCCACCAGCAGTTCACGCTCATTAAGCCGGAGGTGTGAATGGGACCCAGGAGAGGGGTCGTGATTCCCCCCTGGCCTCTGCCACTTTCCAGGGGTATCCAGCTGGGAGGATTCCTCGGGGAAAGGCTGGGGAGGATGGGCACCTCAGGCAGGCTGAGTGATGCCCACATTGTCAGCAGGGAGGCGTGGCCAGCTCCTGGAACCCGCGCCTCTTCAGGGGCTGCAGCGGCTGCAGACACTGTCTGCTCACCAGAGAAACACGCGTTCCCTGAGCATCTGCTCGGAGGCCTCTGCTTGAGGAGCTGGCGCTGGAGATGCTAGAATGAAGACGGGAAAGAGTAGCAGTTACTGTCCACCCACAGCTCAGTGCCTGGCTCCCGACTCCCCCCACACCCCGAGGTGGGAGTGCTTACTACCCACTCATGCTTGCAGGGGAGGGCATCCGGGAGGAGGCGCACAGACAGCGCTGTGCTGGAAGCAGGAGCGGGCTGAGCCTCGGGGCCAGGACACACAGCATCTCACCCATTTGGGGGTGACCCACTCAAGACCCCTCCCCAGGGCACCTCTCCTCTGAGGGTCAGATCCCAAGCTCACAGAACAGGCAAGAGGGGCCTCAGAGCGCCCCCAGAGCAGCGAGTGCTTGCTTTCCCGGGACACAGGCCTCCCTAGCTCAGCGCCCTTTCACGTGGGGTCCAGCTTCCCACCAAGCCAAGGCCAGGAGGCCCCAGCCCCTGGAGCACACAGGCTGCGTGGGCCGTCCACAGGCTGCGTGGGCCATCCACAGGCTGTGGGAAGCCAGGCAGGCGCTCTCTTCGGAGGCAGCTGCACCCCCTCCACGCCGTCCTGCAGACCTTCTTTCCGTAGAGTTGGGGATCCCAGTGACAGAGAATGTCGTGTTCTGATGTGTGAATTTCAGGTTCTCGTTCAACATCAGACCGCCACGCACAGTCCCCACGCTGCCGTTTGGTGTCACCGTTGACGGCTGCAGAAGCTCTCGAGGTTCGGCCTCTCCTAAGGCACTAGGCCTGCAGCAGGGTGCCCGGGCTGTTTGCTGACTCGGGGCTGCCGTAAACATCCTCCAGGATCCGGCCTTTGCAGTTCACTCGTTCTTTAGGAAGCTGTGTGTCTGGTGTTGTGTGGAAAAGTTTGGTTCTCAGCAGAGGGAGGTGTCGTTTGTTCATGGAGTCTCACGGTGACGCAAAGAGGGGGGAGGGGGCGGGGGGACGGATACCAAATTCTGGGTTCAAATCCCAGCTCGGCCACTTTCTAGGTATGCAGGCATGGACATGGGACATGACTTCTCAGTTTCCTTGTTTGTAAAACGGCACAGTGATCCTTTGCGCCGCAGTCCCTCGGCTCACTGCCCTCCATGCCCAGCTCTAGGGCACCGCACAGAGGGGCCCTGGCACCGGCGTCTGAAGACCTGGCTGTCCGCCTGCTGGAAGGTGACTTCCAGGAATCCTCTTGGTTTGTTTAAGAAACAGGGCAAGAATCCAACTGAGAGGAGCCGAGTTCACGTGGTCACCTAAGTGTTTCCTTTCCTCTTCCCCCTTTAAAAACTATTCCATAGTGTGGTTTAACTTGTGTTCTCATCTGTACTATATCCACACAGTTTAAAGAACTACCCTCCCCTTCCTGCTCACCAGAGGTGCACCTTCATTCCGAATCCTGGTGTTTACCCCATGGGGATCCCTGGAGGTCTGCGTGGCCTCCTGCCAGGCCCGCCCAGGCCACACCCCACACCTTCCACCCACGTCCCTCCCATAGTCCACGGTAAACTCAGTTCGATCAGTGGCACATCTGCGTGCTGATGGCTACACTACAGATGCTGATGTTCTAGCACTTTGTAAATGTTACGGGAAACTGAGCCTCCTAGAGAAGCATGATCACGTGGCCCTCGCTGGCAAACTTTCTCCTGTGTTCCCAGCATTTGGTCTCTGCCTTATTTTTTCTTGATTAGTTTTTAAGTATTTGCCATCTATCCCTAACTCTGCTTTCACCTTTCAGGTCTCCTCTCAACATGGTAAACACACGGGACTCTCTGTCCGCTCTCTTCCTGGGCGTGGCCTGCCCCTGCCTGCCAGGCCAGGATTCCCGGAGTGGCAGGAAAGAAGGCTGGGGGGGAAGAGGGCGGGACTCATGGGCCGGGTGGCCACAGCCAGGGCTTCGGCAGGGCCCCCGGTGGGTTCTGAGCAGGATCCGACTCAGCTTTGATGGGGCGGCACCAGCCACTGTGTTGGGCCTCTTAGGAATCCAGGTGAGAACAAGGCCCTCCTGGTCTGGGTGGTCACAGCAGAGCTGGGGGTACTGTCAGCTTCTGTGAGACTTTGCAGAAGTCAGTAGGACTGGAGCTGGGGTGGGAGGAGCAGGGAGCCATCGACTGACCCCAGGATGGAGGGTGAGGTGTGAAGTGGGAGGGGGTGCTGCCGCGGGACAGACCTGAGCTTCTGTGGGGCCACACTGGGGTCTGATGTCTCTGGGGTGTTCCGCTGAGATGCCAGGTGGGGCTCTGGGCCATCCCTGTCCCTGAGTTCTGAACTGTGTCCACGTGGTCGCCTCGGTCGGTGCGGCCACTTTCGTTCCCAGTGCTGGGTGCTCTGTGGCCCCCCGTTCCGCTAACGTCGCAAGTTTACCCACAGCTGCTTCCCTCGGTTCCCTCTGCTCGCCTGCTTGAAGCCACCACGTTTTGCACACTGGACGCCTGCCCCAGCCTGCTGACGTTTTCATCTTTCCTGTTTTTCATCTCTTGGTTTTTCTGTTCTTTTTCTGGGAGACGTCCTTTAGCCCTTCCCTTAGGGTTTTTACCCAGGCTGTTGTATTCTGATCCTCCTAGCACCCCTTTGTGTTACTGGGATGCTCTTTCTCGGGGCATCTGGTCCTGGACTCATGGGAGCTGTCGCGTCCCTTGTTACCCTTGAGGGTGTTAACGGGGTCGTTTGGAGGCTCTTCCCTCTGCACAGCCTGGCTGCCTGCGGCTGTTCTGCTTGTTGTTTTAGACTACAGCTCTCCAGCTAGAGGCTGTCCTCCAGCGTCTGGTCATTCCTGACTGCTCCTGCTGCCCACCTGCTGCTAGGATGCTGGCGGAGCCAAGGCACGATGGGACCCCTGCCTACTGGAGGACTGGTCATTTCTCGGAGACTGCACGCTCCCCTGATGGCCACCTTTACAGAGCCATGGCCAAGGACTGCAGGAGCTGTCACCCTGACCATGTCCTGTCTCCAGGTGTGACCCCCACTGAGTTCTTCAACTTCCCAGGAAACCAGAAGTGGCTGTGGGGACAGAAATTTGCTCACACACGTCCTGGGGCCGGAGGTGGCATAATCCCGATGTTAGACGCCCTCCGCACTCTTCTTCCCGTCCCTTCCCCTCATGAGTCCCCGCACTGGAAACACCATGCAGCCTGCCGAGCCCTGGAAGGAGATGGAACTCTGACCCCAGCTCGAGCCTGTCCCAGTGGCAGAGGCCTGGACTCTCCTTTTCTGTGTAATACCTAGCAGGGTGGCAAGCAGGGCACTAGAAGTTTGGGTTTTCCCCTCATGCTCTTATAAACGTCCCCAGATCCAGCTCCATCCTACCAGGAAAACCAGCCTCAGGCTCCTGAAGTGCCCTTTCCCGAGCTTCCCAAGGACACAGCTGCTGCCTAACAATCATCAGCAGAAAGGAAGATGGGCCTGGAAAATAACACACTAACAACAGAACACGCGCAAGACTCTGCTGATATTTATTTATTTAAAGACAGTCTCCCTCTGTCCCCCAGGCTGGAGTGCAATGGTGCAACCTCGCTCACTGCAACCTCCACCTCCTGGGTTCAAGTGATTTTCCTGCCTCAGCCTCCTGAGTAGCTGGAATCATAGGCACCCACCACCGTGCCAGGCTAATTTTTGTGTTTTTAGGGGAGACAGGGCTTTGCCATGTTGGACAGGCTGGTCTCGAATCCTGACCTCAGTGATGTGCTTGCCTCAGCCTCCCACAGTGTTGGGATTACAGGTGTGAGCCACTGCGCCCCGCAGGTTCTGCAGATAATTTGTACTACTGTTCGCCAGTACATGTCTTTGTGTTATTTGTATTTATTTTAGGGGGAAAAAACCCTACATTTCAGCCAACTGGACTTTGTGTCTGGCTTTAAATGTTTTCCGCCACTGTCCACCCAACAAACAGTCTAGCTTCATATCTGTATCCTGGTTCCCAAGTTCCTTCCAGAAGAGATTCTCAGACGGGGTCCGTTTGTTGTTGTTGTTTTTGAGACGGAGTCTTGCTCTGTCACCCAGGCTGGAGTGCAGTGGCACGATCTCAGCTCACTGCCACCTCTGCCTCCCGGGTTCAAGCGATTCTCCTGCTTCAGCCTCCTGAGTAGCTGGGATTACAGGCGCCCGCCACCGCCTGGCAATTTTTCCTTTTTTTTTTGGTATTTTTAGTAGAGACGGCGTTTCACCACGTTGGTCAGGCTGGTCTCGAACCCCTGACCTCGTGATCCGCCCGCCTGGGCCTCCCACAGTGCTGGATCACAGGCGTGAGCCGCCGCGCCCGAACGCCGTCCTTTAAACCCACGGAGGAGAAACAGGCCTTGGCGCGCCTGGAGTCGCCACTGCGGAGGCCGGGGCGGGAGAATCGCTTGAACCCGGGGGCGGAGGCTGCAGCGAGCCCAGGCGGCGCCATTGCGCCCGGTCGGGCGGCACAGCGAGGCTCCGCCGGAGCCCCCGCCCGGCCCCAAGGCCCAGGCAGCCCCTTCCGGGAGGACAGGGCGAGGCCCAGCAAGCCGCGTTCGGAGCGGCCCCGCGCGCCGTTCTGATCGGGGCAGCCCCTGGGTAGCGCCCGGAGACCAAGACGCCTGCCTCGGCCACGGCTCGCGAGACGCCCGCGGCCCCGACCCAGCCGCGGCGGGACAGGCGGGACCGGAGGGGGAACGCGCGCGCCCGGAACCCGCCACCGCGGCGCCGAGCCGGGGGGGACGCGCTTGGGCAACGGACGCGCCGCGCCGGGGAAGCCGTTGGGCGCCGGAAGCGGTTCCGGTCCGACCCTGGCGCGCGCGCGGCGGCGGAGAGGAAGCGCTCGGGCGAGGCGGACCCCGCGCCCCGGCCGCGCGGCCGTGTCGTAGGTGCGGGCGGCAGGGCCCACGGGGCCGCGGCGGGCCGGCGGGGCGCAGAGCTCTCGGGGGCGGTTCCGGGCCCGTCCCCGGCCGCCGCTGGGCTGGCGCCGTGGCGCAGCCGCTTCCCGGCGATCCGCCTGGAGCCGGGCGTCGGGCTTCCGGGGCCGCCGAGCCGCGGGCGCCCCGTGGGGAGCGGGGGCGGGGGGCGGGGAGAAGCTGTGCGGCCGGCGGGGCCCGTGTTCAGGCGTCCTCGGACGAGTCGTGGCGGGCCGGGTCCAGAGAGATTCACTTCCGCTTCTTGGGCCCGCGGAAGTCGCCCTCGCGGTCCTCCCGCCCCCGCGGTCGCTGCGTGCGCCTGGCCGCGCGTGGGGTGCGGGTTCAGGGCGGGCCCGGCGCCTGAGCGGACGGCGGCCACGCGCGCGGGACGTTGAGAAGGCGCAGCCGCCGCCGCTCCCCGCGGAGAGGGAGGGCTTCGGAAGGGCGAGGCCCGCTGCGGCCGGGAGGTGACGAGGCAGGCTGGGCGCAGCGGCTCGTGCCGGGAGTCCCAGCGCTTTGGGCGGGAGAGGCCGGAGGATCACTTGCGGTCAGGAGTTCAAGACCAGCCTGGGCAGCACAGGGAGAGCCGTGTCTCTCCAAAAAAATGCAAACATTAGCCGGGCGTGGTGGCGTACACCTGCAGTTCCAGCTACTCAGGAGGCCGAGGCGGCAGGAGCGCTTGAGCCCAGGAACCCGAGGCTGCCATGCTCCGTGACAGCACCATTGCTGGGCGGCAGAGCAAGACACTGTCTCAATAAAAAAATGAAATTGAAAAATAAGAGGTGTCATTTGAACTAGGTTTGGAAGAATGATTAGGAATTTGCCGAGAAGGGAACGAGTTTAGAGATGGGAACACAAATTGTGTTTGGGGCGTCGTGTTGCTTTCTCAGCCTGGGAGAGGTTCACATGCTGGACCCAGGAGCACAGGTGTCGCTGGCGGTGGAGCATGGGCACCCCGGAGCCTTATAGCAAAGGAGTGACCTGATCGTAGCGTGACGCATGGCCCCGGCTAGTGCTCCGTCTGCATGTGTTGGGGACATAAGATGAGGCTTCCCTTGCTCTGGCCCCTTTGGCTGTGAACCTTCTCAAGGCAGGCAGAAACAGCGAATGAAACTGTGTGTTTGGGATAGATGTAAGCGCCAGCTTTCCAGATGGCATTTTTAAAACAGTGTTTTTCTTCCTAAAATGTATATGGGTTTCAAGTATGTTTTTCCTTGTTGGTTTTCTTGATTTGAGTGCACTGCTCATGAATGCAATGTGAATGTCTGTTACTTAAAAGTGTGATTTTGAAAACAGCCCCTCAAACCCGGTGTCATGCTGAAACGCACCCCGCCCTGCCGGCCCAGCACAACCTCTTCTGCCCTACAGCCCCGTCAGGGCAGCAGACAGGAGGAAGTGCTGGCGTCCACTTCAAACACAAGGCCTGGAAGGGGCGGGTGGGTCAGGTGTGGGTGTGAACAGGTCAGGTGCCAGTTTACTCATTTTGAAACAGCCCCTTCATTTGAATGCCAGTGTCGTTCTGATCAAGGGATTTTTGTTGTGAGGCTGTGTGGGGAGCACGCCCAGCAGGGCGGCCCTTTGTCTTCTGCCTGGCCTGGCCTGTGCCAGAGCGTTTGTTTATTCTCACGTGACCCTGTGAGGCAGGTCTAGTGACTGTCCCATCTTATTGGTGGGAAGCAAAGGCAAGACCAGTGAGAAAACTGGGGCAAAGGGAGCGGCCATTCAAGTCGAAGTCTGTGGCAACTCAGCTCTGCTGCAACCCGGCGCCCTGCTCTGAGCTCTGCTGCGACCCGGCGCCCTGCTCTGAGCTCTGCTGCGACCCGGCGCCCTGCTCTGAGCTCTGCTGCGACCCGGCGCCCGGCTCTGAGCTCTGCTGCGACCCGGCGCCCGGCTCTGAGCTCTGGACCGGGAGGTGTTCAGGAAGACCATGCATGGCCATCTGCCCTGAGCAGAGTCTGTGTGCTTATTCAAAGCAGGGCTCTGACCTGATAACCTTGAGGATTCAACCTCTGTGCTCAAAAGAATCGTGGTTGAGTGCTCCATGGTCTCAAGCCTGAGGACCTTCAAAGCTGGTTTGATGGGGCTGTTTCCATCTCTCACATGCTTGGTGGGAGAATAAATCAGCACCTCTTTGGAGGGGACTTTGTCAGTGTTTCTCAAAATTAAAGATGACCCAGCAATGTCACTTCTCAGCATCTGTGCCCTAGACACCCTGAGTGAGCGCAGCTGTGGGTGCCAGGACTCCCATGCCCCCAGCAGACGCTGGCTCGGCGGCCCCTTCTCACCCTCCATGGGAAGCCTCCCCCCAATCCCCTCCATCCCTCCTGCCTATGGCCTCTCCTCACAGCACGTGGGCTCTGTGGGAGCTGGGGCCATCTCACACAGGGCCACTCACATCTGTCACCTCCCAGGGGAGGGTGGCTAGAGTGCCCACCACGTGCAGGGCTCTGGACTCTACCCAGGAGAGCAGCAGTTTCTGCTTGGCCTGCACTTTGAGTTTGCCCAGCCAGGCTGCGCACGCCAGCATCACCGGCTCCACCAAGCTCTGGGTTTTGTGGGGAATCCAGTCTTACTCTTCCACGGCCTTGCCCTGCAGGGTGACCCAGGAATTTGTAGAAATGCCAAAAGGGGGCAGTGCCCTGGTAGTGTGTACTGTGTGTGCTCACTGTGTGTACAGCGTGAGCCTGAACTCGCTTTGTGAGAACTCGGTTCTTTGTGGTCTGCAGAAACCTCTTCTGAGCAGCAGCTTTGGTTAGACGAAAGCCATCCTCTACCTTTGCTGTGCTGCTGTCATGTTGAGGGACAGTCACAGACGATGACAGGCACCGTCTGTTTCCACCGTGTTGCTGGCTGCCCGAGTGCTGTGCTCCGGAGCACCCCAGAAAGCCCTGTGCCCTGCAGCACGAGCTCCAGACACGCCCTGTGGCTGTCAGCAGCGGGACTCCAACCCAGAAACACCCAGCCCCGCTCGGTTTCCGTGTGGGGATCTTTCATGTTGCTGTGCCCTGCACCTGTAAAGCAGTGCGGAATTGGTTGGAAGTGAGGAGGAAGTGCGGGCTGCTCTGGTTTACGGCCTTCTGAAGCTGGCACAGCCCACGTGCCAATCTCGTGTCTCGTCTCTGGTCAAGCCTCGTTATTTTCATGTCAATATCTGGGTTTCTCTATGGTAGAGTCCAGAGGGGTGGGCGGACCAGCCGTGGCCCTGACTCTAAGCAGCTGTGGAGGGCAGAGCATGGTGCCCATGTCAGGAGGTGATGTGGCCTGTAGGGCTGACCGTTGGGTAGAATTCAGAGAATCCTCGCTCAGGACGTCCAGGCAACCCCCGGAGCTGTGCTGAGGTTCAGGGCCCTGTGGGGCTGCTTTTCCTCCTGCCTTGGTCAGAGGTAGGGGATCTCTCTGCTGGCCGGGACAGGAGGCTTCACTAAGAGCCAGGCTAGCGGAGAAACCAGACACCCCAATCAAACAAGCAAAACCAAGACCAGTAGTTGAGGGTATCAAGCACGAAAGATACTTTGGTTCTGACCGTTTTTATTGTTGTGGAATTTGTTTTGTTAAACGACAAAGCGTTGTGTATGGTTTCAAACTAAGATCAGAAAACAGAACTTTAGTGCAAACCACAAACAGCAACATGGTAACTTTCCCCTAGCAAGTTAATGAAAGAGATGTGCTGGAGAGAGAGCCCGCTGGGCGTGGGAAACAGATCCCGCAGAGGGGGCATGGCTGTGCAGGAAGCGCCTGTTGCAGAGGAGACGGTCGTGGGGGCACTGCTGCCTTTTGTCGGGAGACGAGGCTTGCTGCTTTCCCTTAGAATGTCTTGAGTTTGGAAAGGAACATGTTTCCCTTCCCATGGAGTGTTGAGTGTTACGCCCGTGGGAAGTGTGAGACGCGGGGCCTGGGACCTCCGCTCAGATGCCCACTGGCAGGTGTTCACGCCGGCCTTCCAGGTTCCAGCGCCGGGCGCGGTGGCCGCCCTAGGAGGATGGGCAGTGTCAGTGCCTCCACCTCGCTGTGCCCCTGCCCCTGCTGAAGCAGCTGTGCCCACTGCTCCTGTGAACTGGGAGCTCCCCTGGGCTCCTCTCTCTGGCTCAGGAGCGAGTGACCTTGAACTTGGCCTCCTTTGTTTTCCTGTGTGTGAATAAGTGGTGGCCTTGTTTACTGAACACAGTGTTGAATGCAAAATTCTGAGATGAAACCTAACCTAATATGTGTGTATTAGATGGAAACATCATTGTCAAAATCATGCTGTTCAGAGTCCCCAGGAACCAAGTGGGCGACTGGACAGTGCTTCAGCCCTGGGCCCAGGATGCCGTCAGACCGAGGGCTCCTCAGTGCCCAGTGGGTGCCTCCCCCAGGCCCAGGACGCTGTCAGACCGAGGGCTCCTGAGTGCCCAGTGGGTGCCTCCCCCAGGCCCAGGACGCCGTCAGACCGAGGGCTCCTGAGTGCCCAGTGGGTGCCTCCCCCAGGCCCAGGACGCCGTCAGACTGAGGGCTCCTGAGTGCCGAGTGGGTGCCTCCCCCAGGCCCAGGACGCCGTCAGACCGAGGGCTCCTGAGTGCCCAGTGGGTGCCTCCCCCAGGCCCAGGACACTGTCAGACTGAGGGCCCCTGAGCACCTAGTAGTAGCAGAGCCAGAGGGTGCTTCCCCAGGAAGGGAGGCAGACCAGCCTCTTCTTACTTCAGAGGCTGAGGCAGGGACCGCGGGGGTCCTGAAGGAGATGTGAATTTAGGGGCTGAAACCCGTGGTGAGCGGCTGTTTGCCTCAGCAGGTGGTGTCAGTGCTGGGAAGGACACTGTCAGCTCTGGCTGTAAAGAGCCTGAGAAAGCCGACTCTTGTGCCCTTGCGAGTAGAGCGAAGCGTCAGTCATAAAGTCCAAGGAGGCAGGAGGCTCATGGAAAGTGCCGCCCTGTGGCCTCGCTCTGGGATGCGGGGACTCTGCCCCTGGCCTGTGTTCGTGTCCTGGGTCCGTGTTCCAGGCGGTGTCCTCTGGTGGCGGGATGCCAGCCCCCACGTGCCACAAGCAGTGAGCCCACAGGCAGAGGTGCTATGGCCTGTTCTCGGTCTCTTTTCTCTGAACAAGGAATTCTAGCACAAAGCGGGCCTGCCACGGCCCCTCCCAGGGCACTCTTGCTCCTTGAGGATTTATTTGTTATTTATTCGTTAAGTTTTTGTGGGGAGAGGGAAGAATTGTAGTTGAACCAAAAATGCATTCTCTAGCCCTGTGGACTGCCTGATTTAAAGCTCGGCTTGGCTAGGTGCAGCGGCTCACCCCTGTAATCCCAACGCTTTGGGAGGCTGAGGTGGGTAGATCACCAGAGGTCAGGAGTTGGAGACCAGTCTGGTCAACGTGGCAGACCCCCCCCCGTCTCTACCAACAATGCAAAAATTAGCCGGATGTGGTAGTGCACACCTGTAATCCCAGCTATTCGAGAGGCTGAGGTGGGAGAATCACGTGAACCCAGGAGGCGGAAGTTGCAGTGAGCCCAGATGACACTATTACACTGTAGCCTATGTGACAGAGCAAGGCCCCGTCTCAGACAGACAGACAGACAGACAGACAGAGCGGGTAAGACTCCATCTCAGGAAAGAGAGAGAGAGAGAAAAGAAGGAAAAAAGCATGGCCCTCACCTGCTCACTGCACCCCAGGACTTTGGGTCAGCCTGGGCAACACAGCTGACCTTGTCTCTACCAAAAAAAAAATGCTGAGTGTGGTGTCCCGCGCCTGTGGTTCCAGCTACTCAGGAGGCTGAGGCTGGCGGACTGCTTGAGCCCAGGAAGTCAAGGCTGCAGGGAGCCATGATTGTGCTATTACACTCCAGCCTGGGTGACACACCAAGACCCCGTATCCTAAAAATAAAAGAAACCAGCCTTGGCCACCTCACCACATTTCTACTTTCACACCTGTGTGGGAAGTGCGTGAGAGAAGCCCCGGGGTCTGGGTCTCCCGGCCACACCTGTCGTGGGGAGGGCCCAGGTGAGCTGTTCACACTTCCTCCTCTCACTCGGGGTTTTCCAGGCTCAGGATTCTAAAAACTGTCATTCAGATGTACCTTCAGGTATGAAACTTTATATGCTTCTCCTTGGTTTTACCTAGTTTATTTCATTGTTTAGAATCTTGCGTGATGTGGGTATCCTTAAACTAATGAAGCTAGATAGAAAGCTGAGATGCTGGGCGTGTACGTTCCAGCGGCGTGGGCCTGGGCGTGGGCATTCCAGCGGCGTGGGCCTGGGCAAGAAGGCTGGACGCCGTCCTGTGCGCTGCCTTGTGACAGCAGGTACAGCAGGCGTACCTGGCTGGGGCCTGGGGAGGTGTTTACATCCTGCCTTGGCCAGGTTTAGATGGCCAGTTGGGCACTCACATGCTGTGCCTTGCCTTTCTCCAGGTCGCCCCCAGAAGGCCATCGGGTCGCCTGTCAGGATAATGCCGCGCCCCGTGGAGCTGACCTTCCGGCGCCTGGCCTGTGCCTTGGCCTCGTGCCGTCTGGCTCCTGCAGGACACAGAGGAAGTGGCCTTCTGCACACAGCCCCCGTGGCCCCCTCAGACGGGACTGCCCCGGTGTTCACCCGCGCCCTGGGCTTTGGGGACAGAACCGCCCTGGTTGACCAGCACGGCCACCACACGTACGCAGAACTTTATTCCCGCAGCCTTCGCCTGTCCTGGGAGATCTGCAGGCTCCGCGGGTGTGTTGGCGGGGGCCTCCGCCAGGAGAGGGTGTCCTTCCTGTGTGCTAACGACGCCTCCTACGTTGTGGCCCAGTGGGCCTCGTGGATGAGCGGCGGCGTGGCGGTCCCCCTCTACAGGAAGCACCCTGCGGCCCAGCTGGAGTACATCATCTGCGACTCCCAGAGCTCGGTGGTCCTTGCCGGCCAGGAGTACCTGGAGCTCCTGAGCCCAGTGGTCCAGAAGCTGGGGGTCCCGCTGCTGCCTCTCACACCAGCTGTCTACAGTGGAGCAGCAGAGGAAGTGGCAGAGGGGCCGGTCCCGGAGCAGGAGTGGAGAGACCAGGGCGCCATGATCATCTACACCAGCGGGACCACAGGGAGGCCCAAGGGCGTGCTGAGCACGCACCGCAACCTCAGGGCTGTGGTGAGTGCCACCCTGTGCCACCGTGGCACCCGTCACAGTGCAGTGCTCTGGGTGGACTCCTGGCCAGAAGCTCTTCTTTTCCTTCGCTTTTCTGTAGAGTTATTCATGGTTGTCACCATCCTGCATATCTGTGTAAGGTGCCCAGACACAGCCCGCAGAGTGTGGCCGCCGGCCTCACTGGCTGCGCAGGATGGCTCTGGGAGTGGCCAAGCGCAAAGGCGCAGGCAGGCGCGACACCTTCCGGTGTAGAGGGATTGAGGGGCTGCTACTGACCCCACCCGGACCATGTGCCATGAGGTCAGAGAGACTCCTCGCTGCCTGTGATGCAGAGGGACTTTTCAGAGGTAGCCATGTGCTCAGATGCGTGGTGAGGACCCCACATACACCCATGTCTCACTCATTTCTGTGTCCTGTGGTGGTCTCAGTCACATCTTCACAGAACTCTAGAGCCAAGTCACTTACCTGTCCCTTGTGTTCTGCTTTCTTCCAAAAGTATCTGGGTGTGTCATAGAGTCTGTCATGCAATTGAAGCAATAAAGTAAAAATGAGAGCTCGGAACCACGACAGGGAGGGTAGGAAGTGGACCCTATGGAGTCGTGGCTTGACACAGGCGCCGTGAGCACACAGGTGACGACAGTTCACGAATCGGCAGAGCTCTGTGTGGGCAGTGCTTTGGCTGAGCCAGTGGTTGGCCTGGGAGTCTAGATTCCAGTCTGAACGGCGCTAGGTCTCTGAGTGTCAGGCCTGCGCAGGGGCGGAACTGGGGATGGCGCTGCTGGGTCATGGCTCCATCTGCCTGGTGTTTACAGAGCCACTGCACCACCTTCTAAATTCCCTAAAGCCCCCAGCTGGGTATGGCACTGTCCTCCCTCCCCAGAGTCAGTGAGTGACCCAGCAGATCTGCTCTGGTTTCTTCGTCATCTTGAGAGGCTTAAGAGGGGAGCAGCAAAGAGCCAGCTGGGGGACCCAGAGCTCCTGGCCCTAAGCCCGGGTCTGTGTGCTGCTGCGGGCCACAGCCTCCCCCTTCCTCAGCTGGGGGACCCAGAGCTCCCAGCCCTGAGCCGGGGTCTGTGTGTGCTGCTGCGGGCCACAGCCTCCCCCTTCCTCAGCTGGGGGACCCAGAGCTCCTGTCCCTGAGCCCGGGTCTG
>NW_022436955.1:32347923-32357581 GCF_009761245.1 Sapajus apella
TTCCTCAGCTGGGGGACCCAGAGCTCCTGTCCCTGAGCCCGGGTCTGTGTGTGCTGCTACGGGCCACAGCCTCCCCCTTCCTCAGCTGGGGGACCCAGAGCTCCCGTCCCTGAGCCCGGGTCTGTGTGCTGCTGCGGGCCATAGTCTCGCTCCTGCTCTCAGCTGCGCTCTCATCCTCTGCAGGTGACTGGGCTGGTCCACAAGTGGGCATGGACCAAAGACGACGTGATCCTCCACGTGCTCCCGCTGCACCACGTCCATGGTGTGGTCAATGCGCTGCTCTGCCCACTCTGGGTGGGCGCCACCTGCGTGATGATGCCCGAGTTCAGTGCTCAGCAGGTGAGTCGGGTCACGGCCCCTGGCAGCGCCCTCAGAGCAGGTTCCTTTCCTGGTGTGCAGTCGTCCGTACCCACAGGGCACGTGCTGCAAGACCACAGATGCCAGGACCTTGGGAAGCATGGAACCCTGTGCCTACAAGGCTTTTTGCTACACATGCGTACCTGTGATAAAGCTTCGTTTATAAGTTAGACACAGTAAAAGATTAATAGTTAAAAACAGAAGTTATAACCAGGTACTGTAGTAAAAGTTATGTGGAAGCGCTCTATCTCTTCAGAATACCCTCCAGTACTGTGCTCGCCTGTTTTCAGACTGCAGTGGGCCTCACGTCGCTGAAGCGTGAACAGTGAGACTGGGTGAGCCGGGCAACTGCAGGCGCTGCTGGCGTGAGCTCCTGGGCTGCCGAGGATGCTCACACACCAGGTTTAACACAGTGCGAGTTTGTTCTTCCATGCTTGGAAGCCAGGAGTCTGAGCTGAGTCTTGCAGAGCTGAGGCTGCGTGTGGTGGGGCTGGTCTATCAGGAGGCCAGCTCTGCTTTTGGAGGCACATGGCCTTCTCTCCGTGGCGAGCGCTCCCTTGTCTTCCCTTTGCACGGTCTGTGTGGATATTCCAAGATAATCTCCAGTCGTGAGGTCCTTCGCTTCACCTACCTGCGGTTCCTGCCACTTTGTGAGGTGACGCCTTGGAGATCCAGGGCGCATGGTGTGGCCTCTTGAGCTGTGATGTGGCCATTGTGGCAGCTTTTGGTTACTCCGGAGTACTGGCCCAACCGGAGGGCGGCCGCAGAGCCTCCGTGCCTCCCCCCGCATCGCCACCTCTGTAGGTCTTCCTCGACGCAGGCAGAGAGGGGAGGACATGGCGCTGGGCACGCAGAGCACTGGGGTAGGAGCGGCCATCCCCGAGCTGCAGCATACAGCCTTGCCTGTGCTGGCCCTGTGTCCGGGGCAGGTCAGGGATGCTGCTTTGGAGGGAAACGACCCGGGCTTGAGGCGGGACTCTGCAGCGTCAAGCCTCTCCTGTCAGTTGGGGATGGCGGTGGCTTTTAGGAGCTGCTGTGACTTGCAAGCATTTCAGGGAAGGCGGTGGCTTTTAGGGGCTGCTGTGACCTGCATGCATTTCAGGGAAGGCGGTGGCTTTTAGGGGCTGCTGTGACCTGCAGGCATTTCAGGGAAGGCGGTGGCTTTTAGGGGCTGCTGTGACCTGCATGCATTTCAGGGAAGGCGGTGGCTTTTAGGAGCTGCTGTGGCCCGTGTGCCTTTCAGCTGACTGCATGTGAGAGCCACTCACCAGGCTGCAGAGGGCACGGGGGGCTGGCCTTGAGCCCTCAGGAAGGATAGGATGGATGCATGTCACAGGTGTGGTGAAGCAGAGACCTCAGGTGAGGCCGTGGATGCTTACTGACGTCCACCCTTAAAATATGCCTTTTATTCACAGGAAAATGCCTTTTATTCACAGGAAAAAAAAGTCTAAAAAGTGAATGTGGAAAAAACCCTTAGGTTTGGATCAGGTTGTGATCTTTCTCATCAGAGTGCTATTCTCCTGAGCGGAGGAGCCCACCTCTGAGGCCAGGTGCCCGGGGCTGGGCTCCGGTTTCATGCCGGGCTGTCCCGCAGGGCAGACGTCCTAGTCAGAGGAGGCACAACAGCCAGCAGTGGCCGGCCCCACACTCACGCTCTCACCGAGGACTCTTCCTGTCTGAAGTTTTTCTGGCCCCCTCGAGGGCTGTGTGGAGCTGTGTGGCCTTTGACTAGGAGCTCAGGACTCAAACCCTACTCAGGTGTGACTTTCTCCGCAAAGGGGTGGTTCAAGTGGACGCTTCCTGTTCTGCTGCTCTCACGTGTAGCCCCGCCCACCTCGCCTCTGCTGTTGCAGCTGAGAGGCTGGTCCTCTCCACCGCCAGGCGCCCGGCCTCACACGGTGGCTGGAGGTGGAGAGCAGGCAGCCCATCTGGCCCTCCACCTCTCTGACCTTCAGCTTCATCGTTGGAAAACAAGGGGCCCTGGCCGCATGAGCCTGAGGGGTGTGTAGGAGGGCCTGTCCTGGCTCCCCCTGCGGGAATATGGCTGAGTGGCCCGACCCTCCTTGTGGCTGTCTCCTTTGGTGAGCGCCCGGCATGGACACAGATGTCCTGGGTGAGCGTCTTCTGAGTCAAAGTGGTTTTCTTGTAGTGAGTTCCCTGGGCGTGCGCTGTGGGTGGCTCAGCGCCTGCTGTGCAGGGACCTTTGATGCCTTTGCTGTGTCTCTGGTGGCCTTGGCGTCTGTGCCTGTGACTGGGCCCCTCAGCTTGCCCCGCCTTGGCCCCTGCTCCTTGGCAGCCTGGTCTTGAGCCGCCTGGACGCTGACAGTGGCTGGTCTGCCATGGTCACTTGGACACAGGCAGTGATGGCCTTTGTCATAGACATGCCAGGACGTGTGCAGCTGGCAGGGGCAAAGGCAGAGGTCCCCCAGGGCAGGTTGGTTCTGTCCTCCAGAGTAAAGAATGTGTCACCCTCAGGGCGAGAGGCAGGGGGGTGCAAGTGCTGGTGCAGGCCGGCTATCAGATCCAGATTTCCTCCGCTGGCTGCTTCTCCAGCGCCGTGTGAATGGCAGCACCTGGCCTTCCCAGTGCCCGTAAGCACACGGCTGGGGAGCTGCTGCTCTGGCATCTCTGTTCAGGGGCATCTGCCATGGGGGTCCCTGTCCTTAGGTCTGTGCTCAGGAATGTCTGCCATGGGCTCTCTGCCTGGGGGTCTTTGCTCAGGAGTGTCTGCCCTGGGGTCTCTGCCCAGGAGTATTTGCCCTGGGCTCTCTGCTGGGGGTCATTGCCTGGGAGTGTCTGCCTTGGGCTCTCTGCCAGGGAGTATTTACCCTGGGGTCTCTGCCCTGGGCTCTCTGCTGGGGGTCTCTGCTTGGGAGTGTCTGCCCTGGGCTCTCTGCTGGGGGTCTGCTGTCATCTTCCTGACACTGCAGACTGGCTGGTTAGTAGACACAGGGGAAAGTATCAGACCTTCACTGTTATTGACAGTTACTTGGGATTTTCTCTAAACTCTGCCCTGAAAACTTAATATTTAAACAAATTTGATGCTGTGGCTACAAGAGATTACAACTCTTTTACGAACTTCGAGTTTCAGAGTTTTTCAGCTTTAGAAATTTATATTTGCACAATCTAGCTGTCAGCATGATTGAATGTTGGGGTTTTGTCTAAGACTGTCTTTAAGAATGTGTATGGTAAAAGCATGGAACGAGCAGAAACCTGCGGTGGGTTTGTGGGTTTCAGGATCTCAGGCACAGTATCTTCATGTCATCCTGCTGCACAGGTGGGGGGTGTCAGCATCTGCAGGTGACAGATGGGGCTGGGGGACAGGAAGATGGTGGGTGTCAGTGTCTGCAGCTGACGGATGGGGTTGGGGGACACAGAGAATGGTGGGTGTCAGTGTCCGCAGGTGATGGATGGGGCTGGGGGACAGGAAGACAGCAGGTGTCAGTGTCTGCAGGTGACGGATGGACAGGAGGATAGCAAGTGTCAGTGTCTGCAGCTGACGGATGGGGTTGGGGGACACAGAGAATGGTGGGTGTCAGTGTCTGCAGGTGACGGATGGGGTTGGGGGACAGGAGGAGGACACTGGAAGATGAATGTGCAGCCACAGCCTCTGGAGCTCAGAGTCGCCGCTGATGAGGCAGCAGAGGCTCCCATCAGCCTCTTGTCTCTGACAAGAGTCCTCAGGATGGCAGTGTGCACTTGGGAGAGCAGAGGAGAGAATCAGGGCGGGGCGGCTGGGAGTGCCCTGTGTGGGAACTGCCGTCTGGCAGGGTCTGTGCTATGGCAGCTCAGGTTAGAGCAACAGGCATGCTCTTGCCACCTCGGAAGCACTTGGTGGTAGTCAAGTGTTCTGGCGCCCTTTGGGGGCTCCAGGCCTTACAGTGCTGCTGGGAAGTGTGGCAGCGCGTTGAGATGTGCTGGAGGAAGGAGGTCATGCTCAGCTCTCAGTGCCCTTCTCTAGGGCCGCAGCTGCTTGCCGAAGATTTGGGTGAATTCCAGGAAAGGCATTCCTTCCGGGCCTGTCACCTCTGCGGGCTCCCCACCCTCAGCCTAGTCCCGCTGCACATGTGCTCTTGCCCCTCAGCCTTGTCGTGCTGCGCATGTGCTCTTGCCCTCAGCCTTGTCCACCTACGCACGTGCTCTCTGCCCTTCAGCGCCGTCCCACCACACGTGTTCTGTGCTTCAGTGTTGCTTGTGCTTCTGGTTCACTGCACTGTTTTATAGTTTTTCTGAGTGCTGTATCATATGGGTTTGTTCTTCTAGCATTGCTGTGTTGTATTTTGTAATATGCAGGTGCCACAGTGTGCTCTTCCCTTCCCCTGTTGAAAGACTTCGGACTGTTTTCAGTTTGTGGCTATTAGAAAGAACAGTTGCTGTGAACATTCTCATGTAGGTATCATCATAGATGCTGTTTGGATCCATGTATCCTGGTGCCAGCTTACAGGCTAGGCATGGATTTCATTTTTGTTGAAACTGCCAAAGTTCCCAAACATGGTTGCATATTTCATATGCCCACCAGTCCCATTCTGCTGGTACCAGTTTACTGTATGAGTCCGTGTGACGCTGCTGATAGAGAAGACTGGCAAGAAAAAGAGCTCTAATTGGCCTCACAGTTCCTCATGGCTGGGGAGGCCTCAGAATCATGGCGGGAGGTGAAAGGCACTTCTTACATGGCAGAGGCAAGAGAAAATGAGGAAGAAGCAAAAGTGGAAACCCCTGATTCAGTTTCATGAGAATAGCAGGGGAAAGACCGACCCCCATCATGCAATTATCTCCTCCCCGTGTTCTCCCACAACACGTGGTCATTCTGGGAGATACAGTTCAAGTTGAGATTTGGGTGGGGACACAGACACACCATATCAGGAGACCTTACACTTTTCTTAATTCCCCACATGTCTCCTCTCTGCCGGCTTCATCTGCTCCTGCAGAAGTTCCCCGAGGAGGCACAGTGCTGCTCCTCGTTATTTTCCTTCAGCCTGGAGAACTTCTTTCAACAGTTCTCGTTCTGCAGCTTTGCTGACGACAAATCCCTCAGTACTGTTTCACTCCAAATGTTTTTATTGCACCTTCCCTTTTCAGAAACAGCTCGATCGAGATACAGTTCACGTACTGTAAAATTCACGGCCGTAAATTAGGAACGGTGTGGCCGTTACCTCAAACCGGTGTCCATTTTCCGCCAGTCCTTCCAACCACGAACCTTTCTGCCTTCGACATTCCTTGTAGACAGCAGTGCATGCACACAGGCCGTGTCACCTGCAGCCTTCATTCCAGTGTCCTTCATTTGTAGGATGCTCTCCCGTGTGTCAGTAGCTTGTTCAGGAAGAGTACTTTATCCCGTGGACATACCACATTTTCTCTATCCCTTCACCATCTCGTGGACATTTGCACTGTTTCCAGTCTGGGGCTGCATGAATCATGCTGCCATGAGCATTTGCATATGAATCTCTGTAGACATGTTTGCATTGATTTTACATGGACATATGGGGGTAGAATTGATGGGTTGTATGGTGAGTTTCTGTTTAATGTTTTTAGAGACTGGCAAACTGGCCGGGTGCAGTGGCTCACACCTATAATCCCAGCACTTTGGGCGGCCGGGCAGGCGGATCATCTGAGGTCAGGAGTTGGAGACCAGCCTGGCCAACGTGGTGAAACTTCATCTCTACTGAAAATACAAAATTAGCTGGGTGTGGTGGCACACGCCTGTAATCCCAGCTACTCGGGAGGCTGAGGTAGGAGAATCGCTTGAACCAACGGGGCAGAGGTTGCAGTGAGCCGCCCGACATCGCGCCATTGCTCTCCAGCCTGGGCAACAGAGCAAGACTGTCTCAAAAAGGAGAGAAATGAAACTGGGAAACTGTTTTCCAAGATGGTTGTGTTGTTGTGCATTCTCAGCAGTGGCATCTGAGAGGTTCAGTTTCTTTATGCTGCATCAGCACTTCTCATTGCCTTCAGTTCTCGTTCCTAATGACTACTGATGTTGAGCTCTTTTTTTTTTTTTTTTTTTTTTTTTTTGAGACAGAGTCTTGTTCTGTCATCCAGGCTAGAGTGCAGTGGCTTAGTCTCAGCTCACTGCAATCTCCGCCTTTCGGGTTCCAGCAATTCTCCTGTCTCAGCCATCTCAGCAGCTGGGATTACAGGCATGCACCACCATGCCCAGCTAATTTTTCGTATTTTTTTAGGGACAGGGTTTCGTCGTGTTGGCCAGCTGGTCTCAAACTCCTGACCTCAAGTAATCTGCCTGCCTCAGCCTCCCAAAGTGCCGTGATTATAGGCGTGAACCTCCGTGCCTGGCCGGATGTTGAGCATTTTCATGTTTATTTTTACTTTTTTTCTTTTTAAACGTTTTTTTGTAGAGACACGGCCTCCCTACGTTGCCCAGGCTGGTGTAGAATTCCTGAGCTCAAGGCATCCTCCCGCCCTGGCCTCCCAGAGTGCGAGGGTTATAGGCGTGAGCACTGCGCCCAGCGCTGTTTGTTTTTTGCATCTATATGCAGTCTTTGGTGAACTGTCTAGTGAAATCTTCTCACCATTTTTTAATTGGTCTATATGTCTTCTCAATGAGTTGTAAGAGTTCTCTGTGTAATCCAGATACAAGTCTTTTTTTCAGATGTATGGTTTGCAAATATTTCCTCTAACTCTGGCTTGTCTTTTTATTTTCTTAGTGTGTCTTTTGAAGCACACATTAATTTTGATGAAATTCATTTTATCAAAAAAAATTTTTTTAATTCATTTTATCAATTTTTAAATTTTATAGATCGTGCTTTTTGTATCTCATCTAAAAAGTCTTTGCCAAACTAAAGGTTGTGTCATGGAGATACTTGCTTTTGTTTTTTCTTAGTTGTTTACTAGTTTTAGCTCGCATGTGGAGGTTTCTGACCCGCTGTGTGTTAATTTTGCATATGGTGTGAGGTAGGGACTAAGATTGACCTCTGCATGGAGCTCTTCAGTGTATCATTGCCATTTGTGAGAAAGATTATCCTTTTATCCACCCCTATTGGTGACTTGACTTCTTTGCCAAGAATCACTTGACCACATATGCATTGCTTTATTTCTGGACTCTCAATTCTGTTCTGTGGATCTCTTGTCTAGTCTTACACAGCATCATACTATGTCAATTACTTTTGCTTTACAGTCAGTTTTGGAGTTGGGAACTGTGTGCCTTCACCTTTAATCTGCCCTTTGAAATTTATTTTGGATCTTTTGGGTCTTTCGCCTTTTTGTGTAAAACATAGGATAAGTGTATCAATTGCTGGAATTTTGGGAAAGATTGCTTTGAAGCTGGAGCTCAGTGTGGGAAGAACCATCTTCACAGCATGGAGGTGTCACATCCACCAGCCTGGCCTCTCTCCCTCCGCTCCTCTGTTCCGTCTCCCTCCCCTGGACTGCACCGGTCATGGGTGCTGCTTCTCGAGTGCTGCGCGCCTCCCTCGTTCTGGTCGCCTCCCACGCTCTGCTCCTCTGTGCCTTTGCTTTTCTGTCTGCACTTCCGCCTAGATCCCGTCCGCTGACCCATGCCTGACTTCTTTCCTCTTTTCTGCTGTGTCTTGTTTGTTATTAGGTCTATTTAATGAATCTTCATTTCAGAGCATCTGTTTTCAGTTTTATGATTTTTTGCAGTTCTACTTTTCTTTGCAGTTCTCCATTTCCCCATGTTGTTCATCTTCTGAATTCCGTGATCTAGTTGTTGCAGTTACATGAAGGCCTTGTCGGGCGATTCTGGCATCTGGATTTCCTGAGGCTCTGCTCTGTTTCCTCTTCCCTTCAATTTGGGGGTCACATCTTTGTTTCCCTACATGCTTTGTAACAGTGAAGGGTTCCAGTCTTTGTCTTTGAAAGAATGATATCATTTCTTCCCTGGAGATTCCTGCCTTTCTCTGCCAGGCAGCACGGGGAGGCACTTATAACTGCAGTCCAGTGAGGAGTGGGATGGGCCAGGGATGGACAGTGAAGAGGGAGATGGGCCGGGGATGGACAGTAAGGAGGGGGAATGGGCCAGGGATGGACAGTGAGGAGGGGGGTGGGCCGGGGATGGACAGTGAGAAGGGGGATGGGCTTGGGATGGACTGCAGTGTCAGCTTTCATCGGCTCGAGTCTCAGCACTGTGTGGACGAGATCTAACCAGTGCGTCATGGGCCTCTGTTAGGGGCTGACCCCACAGCACAAAGCATGCCCTCTGCCCTCTGCCACAGCCATTCGGGGCTCCATGTAGAACATCTGCAGATAGAGAGGGCCACGGAAGGAGTGTGGCTCACCAACTCTTCCTGAAGCTTTATGGGCGACACAAGAAACCGCCAATGAGTGAGGAACTTAAAACATATTTATATTTAAGCAAGAAATGTTTATTATGGAATAAAATATATTCACATGACTCTTAGATAAAAGACTTCACCTATTGACTAGTCACTGCGTGCCTCTCCATACTGGAAACCGTGCTAACTTGGGGTCTGCCGGTGGCTGCCAGGGCCTCCTGCCAGCTTCCCCAAGGTGCACGTCCTCCCTTCTCTGTGTTGCTGGAAGAGCCGGCCCTACCTATGTCTCTCCATGTCCACAGATCCCAAAGCCTTTTCCAGCTCTCCCCACAATTGTTCTTCCCCCACCCTACGGTTGCTCTTCCCCACCACAATTGCTCTTCCCCCTCCACAATTGCTCTTCCCCCAATGATTGCTCTTCCCCCTCACATTGCTCTTCCCCCTCACATTGCTCTTCCCCCGCCACACAATTGCTCTTCCGCCACATGATTGCTCTTCCCCCTCCATGATTGCCCTTCCCCACCATGATTACTCTTCCCCCCCACTGTTGCTCTTCCCCCGCTACGATTGCTCTTCCCCCCCCACAATTGCTCTTCCCCATCCACAGTTGCTCTTCTCCCTCCATGATTGCTCTTTCCCCAATGATTGCTCTCCCCCACCACGATTGCTCTTCCCCCTCCACGATTGTTCTTCCCCCCCCCCGATTGCTCTTCTTCCTCCACGATTACTCTTCCCCCCCACGATTGCTCTTCCCCTAATGATTTCTCTTCCCCCCCAAATTGCTCTTCCCCCCAAATTGATCTTCCCCCTCCACAATTGCTCTTCCCCCCATGATTGCTCTTCCCCCTCCACAATTCTCTTCCCCCTCCACGATTGCTCTTCCCCCACCATGATTGCTCTTCCCCCACCGCGATTGCTCTTCCCCCTCCACGATTGCTCTTCCCCCTCCACGATTGCTCTTCCCCCCCCCGCGATTGTTCTTCCTCCTCCACGATTGCTCTTCCGCCCCACGATTGCTCTTCCCCCAATGATTTCTCTTCCTCCCCAAATTG
>NW_022436955.1:32357981-32365270 GCF_009761245.1 Sapajus apella
TTACTCTTACCCCCCACGATTGCTCTTCCCCCTTCACGATTGCTCTTTTCCCAAGGATTGCTCTTCCCCCCCACGATTGCTCTTCTCGCCCCACGATTGTTCTCCCCCCCCACGATTGCTCTTCTCCCTCCACGATTGCTCTTTCCCCTCCACGATTGCTCTTCCGCCTCCATGGTTGCTCTTCCTCTTTCAGGCCACACACAGTTGCCCCACGCGAGGTGACTTCTGTGAGAACGGGTCAGAGGATGAGGCATCGCTTTTAGATGGGAGGCGCTGTGGACTCTTGAATGTGACCAATGAGAACACCGTGCGTGGAGCCAGGAGCCTCTGCTGTGGGTCTGGGTACCTGCTTGCTCATCCTCGTACTGAGGGCTTCCTTTCCTCTGCAGGTTTGGGAGAAGTTCTTAAGTTCTGAAACGCCGCCGATCAGTGTGTTTATGGCAGTGCCTACCATATACGCCAAGCTGATGGAGTACTATGACAGACATTTTACCCAGACGCATGTCCAGGATTTCGTGCGTGCCGTTTGTGAACAAAAAATCAGGTAAATGAAAAGAGCCCGCTTTCCGTTCAGACAGTCTTAAAGATCAGCAGATAGAACTGACTTCCAATAAATCACTTCTAAGTTCTAGCAAGCAGCACTTTGCATTTCCTTTCAGTGTTCTCCCTCTCCACCCGTCTATGCGTGTATCTAGAATCTGTTCCACGTTGACTTCTGTCTGCATTCCATGTCACCGTCTCTGTCTCTCAGGTCTCATTGTGTCTGTCTGTCTCTCATCTGTCTTTCTCATCATCTGTCTTATCTTTCCATCTCTCTCTCTGTCTTCCGTCTCTCCGGTCTTTCTCTCCGTCTGTCTCTATCTGTTTATCTGTCTGTCTCTCCATCTGTCTCTACCTCTCCATGTCTCTCAGTCTTCATCTGTGTGTCTTCTCTCTCTCTTGTCCGTCTGTCTCTCTGTCATGGGGTCTGAAGGACCAGGGTGAGGACAGTGACCTGAGCCACTGGCTCCTGCCTCCTGTGCCCACATGTCCACGGCGCCTGCCTCCACTCGGCAGTTTCTCTCTGCCTTCATAAGCAGCCCTGTGACCCTTCCTGCCTGGGGCGCGTTCTGCTGCTTTTCCTCCCATCCCTGCTCCTCCCTCCCAGCTCCCTTCCAGGGCCGAGCTGGTCTTTCAGGCCATTCAGTGGCGTGTTTGCTCTGCACTCTCGCAGGTCTGGGAAAGTCCCCTTTCCCTCGTGTCTGCTGAAGCGTGTCCACTAACTGGAGATGCACACGTGTGGCTCAGTGAGTCTCCGCACGCACCGTAGCCCGCACCACCCGCAGAGTCCTGGGTGGGGGTTTTTGTTGTTGTGAGAGGCAGGAGTGGCATGGCGGGCGGACCGCAGGATGTGGACAGAAGGCTCAGCTTAATTGCGTTTCCAGTGGGGTTAGTGTGTGTCCGAGGCTGCCACGCCGCTCCTCCCCATCCCCAGGAAGTGCCCAGGGAAGCGGCACTTGGTTCCTGGAGAGAATTTCGGGCTGTCAGGGCACACACCTGATCCTGCTTCCTCCCTTTGCCATTCCCTTGTCCCTTTTCTGTGAGGCTGCCAGAGCTGTGGTTTTGCTGCTCCTGCTCACTGCCTGCCAAAAGCCCCACCCTGGGGTGCCCTGGGGCAGGGCAGATCCCAAGCTGAGCGGGATAAGCGGTACATTTTACCACATCTAAGGAACCGAGGGCAAGAATGAGGTCAGTGAAGGAGAGGATCCCGTGATTTCCGTGGTGACAGAGGCAAGGAGACCTCGGCCATCTGGACTTCCCAGCCAGGGTGCTGGCTGTGCTGCCTCCTCATAAAGCAGGGGCAGCAGCAGGGACTCCTCCGCTCAAGCCCAAACAAAAGCGCCTTCCGTCTGCACTCGGGGGCTCTAACCCTCCCTCTGCACGTGAGGCTGCGGGAATGCTGTGTGAGCGCAGCGCAGAACTCGGAGGGTTCATCCTGCCATGCCTGAGCCGAGCCTGAGAGCTGAGATGGCTCCCCCTCTGTGGGCGGTTCTGAGCCCTTTGGGTGTGTCCGGCCTCACCCCTTGGATGCTGCACCCATTCATCCATGTCCCTGTTCTCCTGTGGAGCCTGCGAGCTGAGCTGGCTCTATACCCGGAGGTGGCTGGCCGCAGCCGCTACGCCGTGGCTGTTCCCCCGTGGTCGGCTCCGTGATCAGCAGCTGTGCGCTCACTGCTGTTCTTGAGCATCGGCTGTGAACAGCGCGGGAACTTTGGGGGCAACACCACGGACCCTAAGTGCATTGTTTTCCTAATTAGCTGTTAGGCCTGCTTACCTTCTAAAACATACCCAACACATCATTTCCAAAAAGCGCAGTCACGCCGTTGCGCAGGCTGCAGTGCTGGCCTGGGCTGCTGCGCTGGTGAAGGGGCGCCACCTCTGCGCGCACGGCCTCCCCAACTGGCTAAGACTGCCTTTGGTTGTGCGTAGGCTCATGGTCTCAGGCTCTGCCGCCCTGCCCCTCCCCGTGCTGGAGAAATGGAAGAACATCACAGGCCACACCCTGCTGGAGAGGTACGGCATGACTGAGATCGGCATGGCTCTGTCTGGGCCCCTGAACCCCGCAGCGCGCGTGCCAGGTACAAGCACTGCCCACAGCCCCGTTCCCCTCCCACTTTGCCTGGGGCCCCGCCCAGGTGGGCCTGTCTCCAGCCACCCACATTTGGACTGAAGGGCAGTATGGAGGATGCTCCCCTGTGGGACAGGCCACCAGGCCAGGAGAGCCCTCCGGGCACTTGGGGTGCACTGCAACCTCCCCTCCGGGCAGACCAGCCTTCTCCCAGGTCTCAGTCTGGTGGATGGGGGGGTGTCATGCTGGCCCCTGGCTGCGTGACTGGGGCCACATGGAAAGAACAGCAGTGCTCAGACCAGGTTGGCGCACATCTCAGAGGAAGGCTGGGCCCATGCTGCTGGCTCCACACCATGTCAGCCGTGGTGGGAGCCTCCATCTGCCTGGAGTCCGGGTGCCATGCAGTGCCAGGGGAGGTGGGTGTGGGGGACAGAGTGGGGTGAGTGACCCAAGTGCCTGTCTTCTCTAGACAGGGGCTCCTGGCACCGGACCCCTCTTGTCCAGCCTTCCCTAACAATCCCATTCTGACGTTCATCTCAGCCAGCGCTTCCAGCCCTGGGTCCTCCACAGGGACTTAGGGGAGCAGAGCCCACAGCTGGGGGCCGCCCCGCATCCTTCCGTGAGCAGAGCCCACAGCTGGGGGGCGCCCCGCGTCCTTCCGTGAGCAGAGCCCACAGCTGGGGGGCGCCCTACTTCTTTCTGTACAGCCCTTTCAGTCTGTCCAGAACAGAAGAGAGCTCTTGGTGCGGACGTGAATGTGAGACAGTCCCACGTGTCTGTCTGTGTAGCTGCTTACCTGCATACACAGTAAGATTCACCCCCTCTGGTGTGCCGTTCTGTGAGTCTGAAGAAATATCACAGTCAGATAGAGGAGGCTCCCCGCCTCGTTCTGTGACGCCACAGTCAGGTGGAGGAGGCGCCCCGCCTCGTTCTGTGACGCCACAGTCAGGTGGAGGAGGCTTCTCTTCTCAGAAACTTTCCCTCTCTGGTGGTCAGCACCTCCTCTGCCTCCGAGGCCCGGCCCCTTGTTCCCGTTTCTCTTCCTGTGGTTTTGCTTCTTCTGGAAGGTCGTGTGGTTGAATCCTGCGGGACAGAGCCTCCGAGCCTGGCGGCTTGCACTCGTTCCACCTGCCCTCGCCCGAGCTGTGTGCGTCAGAGCCCGCTGCTTTCACTACCAAGTGGATCCGTGTGTGGGTGTGCCGCAGAGTTCAGAGACCGGAGAGACCGTTGAGGTTGCAGAGGGAGTTTATTTTAGGCATAGCCCGGCCCGGCTCAGATGCACATCCAAAGTGGCTGAGTGCCCAGCAAAGACAGGGCTTGCTTTTTATGCCTGAAGCACACAGTGGTCGAAAACAAGTTTGCAGTACAGGACAGTTTATCAGACAATGACAGACACTTAAGTCGTCTTACATGTGACCCGCGATGCAGCGCTCATGACGTGTGGAGCTCGGGGATTCTAACACGGGGCTTATCTGTTCTGCTGCCCCCCGCGACAGCACCTAGGGGGCTGCGGTCCAGCCTGCTGACGCATTGCTTATGACCTTCACTGAACATACACAGTTATCGGCTATAGAGAACAAGAATACAGGAATCTGTAAACTTATAAAGGTTGCAGAGCAAGATACCGTTCTGTGGGAGGGGAAGGACTGGGAAGTTTGCTTACAGAAGAAATATTTAATTTCTGCTCCTCTTTCCTGCATTAATTTTAATTTTATATCATGTCGTTTCATTCATTTTTCTTTTCCCCTTTCAGATGCGCCACCGCTTGTGACCCTGTTTTAGGCAATGACACTTAAGATGTTGTGAACATTGGTGGGCAGATTTCTGTGCAAACTTGGGTTTTTATTTCACTTGGGCAGATACCTAGGAGCAGGATGGCAGGGTTGTCTGAAGCTGCCAAGCTGTCCTTCATGGCAACGGCACTATCCCCGTCCCCTGCAAAGGGCGGGAGGTCAGGAGGGCCTGCTGCTCAAACGGGCAGTGACGGGGTCTTGTTGGGGTCCTGTTTCCCTCATGACGGGTGGTGTTGAACACCTGGTTCCTCATGGCAGTGGTGCGGGCACCTCTTCGTGTCTCTCGTGACGGTGGTGCGGGCGCCTCTTCCTGTCTCTCGTGACGGTGGTGCGGGCGCCTCTTCCTGTCTCTCGTGACGGTGGTGCGGGCGTCTCTTCATGTCTCTCTTGAGAGAGCCACCACTGTCATGAGAGACACAGGAAGAGGCGTCAATACCACTGTTATTTCCGACTGTGATCCATTTTGAATTCATTTTGTGCACAGTGCAAGATATGGCCCACAGATCATTTTAGCGTACGAGTGTGCAGCCTTTCCAGCACTGTTTGTGGGAAGGCTCCCTCCTCCATCGAGCGGCCCTTTGGATCTTTGTGGAAAGTTCGTTGACTGTGTGGGGTTGACTCCTGCACTCTGCTCTGTTCCTTGCTCTGTCCGTGTCCTTTGGCTAATTCCATGCTGGCTTGATTCCTGGGGCCCTAGGGTAAGCCTGGCCATAGTGGTGCGTGGGCCCAGCTGGGGCCCGGCAGTCGTACGGTGCTGGGGCTTGCAAGGCGAGTGTGAGGGCGGGCTGGCTGCTGGGCTGGAAGGAGAGGAGGAGAGGCTGTGGACTCACAGCGGGGCCTGGGAGCCGTGGGGGCTGCTAGCTGCCTTCTGAGTGAAGGGAGGTCCCTGTTGCTGGGGCGTCCCGAGCAGGATGACGGGGCCATGGCAGTGACAGCCTCTGCTGCAGTGCAGAGCCGCCCGTGCAGTAGCCACATGGAGCGCAGGGCCTGCTATGACAGGGCCCAGGGCAGTGGGTAGGTGGCAGCGTATTGTGAAAAGAAGTCATTGCGAGTGACGAGAAATAGATCCTAGTGTCAGAACCCAGGAAACCTCTGTCAGTGCTGGTGCTCCCTGCCCTGGGCCAGCGCTCACGTCTCCACGGGGGCTGTTGTATCAGCTCGTTCCTCGGTGGCCACAGCTGTCCGGTGGAAATAAGATGGGGGCCTTGAAGTCAAACTGGAGTAGAACCTCGGGTCTCTGTCCTCGTCATCGTCCTTCTTAGCAGGACATGCTGATTTTGTCCAGCACCACCTGCGCTGAATGACGGAGCGGAGCCCAGCTCAGTGAGGGGTGCAGGCGAGTGAGGACCGATAGGCTGATGGCTCCGGGCTTTGTCCTGTGTCTGTTCCGGAAGCGTGTAAGCAGGTCAAGCTCTGTGTATCCAGAATCTCTGCACAGAGTTTGTGGTTGATGACGACTGTTTATACACAGCATTGCTTTGTGTGTCCTCGCATTTCATATCCTCAAAACGGCCCCTGCTGTGGGGTCACTTTTTCCATTCATGCACAAGAACCCACGGGGCCTGCCCACGGTCGCATGGCCAGTGAGTGACACAGACACGCACACACACGGTGGCCTCTTCCATGGTCCTGACTGGAGAAGGCAGAGAAGATGGACAGGGGACCCCTGGCCTTATTTGCTGGAGTAGATACAAGGCTGAGAAGCTGAAGCCAGGAGCAGCCCAGGAACCACTGTCTATATCGATGGTGCCAGGAGCAGCCCAGGGAACGCTGTCTACACCGAGGGCACCAGGAGTAGCCCGGGGAATGCTGTCTACACCAAGGGCACCAGGAGTAGCCCGGGGAATGCTGTCTACACCAAGGGCACCAGGAGCATCCCAGGAACCGCTGTCTACACCGAGGGCACCAGGAGTTGCCCGGGGAATGCTGTCTACACCAAGGGCACCAGGAGCAGCCCAGGAACCGCTGTCTACACCGAGGGCACCAGGAGTAACCCGGGGAATGCCGTCTACACCGAGGGCACCAGGAGCAGCCCAGGGAACGCTATCTATACTGATGGTGCCAGGAGCAGCCCAGGGAATGGTGTCTACACTGAGGACTCCACGAGCAGCCTGGGAAACGCTGTCTATACCAGTGGTGCCTGGAGCAGTCTGGGGAACGCTGTCTACACCGAGGGCACCAGGAGCAGCCCGGGGAACCGCTGTCTACACCGAGGGTGCCAGGAGCAGCCCAGGGAACTGCTTTCTACACCAAGGGCGCCAAAGAGCAGACGGGAGCCCAGAGGCTCTGGGGAAACCTCACCTTCCTACACTGGAATCGGAACTCCCAGGCGAGCAGGAAGGAACCCCAGACAGAGAGCACACAGAGAGCAGTCCCTGGCTGAGGAAGGGGATCTAGAAACCCTGAAGCTTCAGGGTTATTGGGCAAGAATTCCGAGCGCACAACTCTCCGTGTCTAACTACCGACTGCAGCTTTACTCGGGCGCTGAGGACAGTCTCTCCTCTCTAAAGGAGATGCAAACATCTGCAACTTTTCCTTGTCTGTAAATCACCAGCAGCATCAGTTCTTTAAAGTAGCTGCAGCACTGTATCCAGTGCGCCCACGGAAACTAAAATGCAGCCTCCCGAGCAGCGTTACTGGAAGGCATGGTGGTGAAGAGCCTTCCTCACTCTGAGGCTCTAACCCCTCCCTGGCGGCCACGGCCTCCGCCTCAGCCCTTGGGTTGGCTCCAGCTGCGGGATCTGGGCTTGTGCTTGGCCTCACTGCTCCGTGCCTTGGGGAGAGAGAAGAAGAGAAGCCAGGTAGAGGGTGAGCTCTGCCGTGTGTAACGTGTCCACCGCAGGAGGGTGAGGTCTGCGTGTGTAACATGTCTGCCGGGCGGAGGGTGA
>NW_022436955.1:32365280-32365944 GCF_009761245.1 Sapajus apella
TGAGGTCTGCATGTGTAACGTGTCCACCGCGGGAGGGTGAGGTCTGCATGTTTAACATGTCCACCGCGGGAGGGTGAGGTCTGCGTGTGTAACGTGTCTGCCGGGCGGAGGGTGAGCTCTGCGTGTGTAACGTGTCTGCTGGGCGGAGGGTGAGCTCTGAGTGTGTTACAGTTCTGGGCGTGCTCCATGTGGCCCCTGTGAAGGGATGAGTAATTCATGGTGAGCACTGCTGTGCCTAATCACACTAATTGGGGGTTGAGATCAGACGTGCTCACAGCTCCTGGGCATCTCTGTGGCGTTGACAGGAAGCTCCAGGGCCTTACTGGCAGTTTCCCTTGTCCAGCTCCCAAGCACCAGGAAGGGCCGCAGGCCAGTTAGAGTTATTAGGGAGGGGCTGACAGCCAGTTTAGAGGTGGGCTGCCACAGGAATGTAATAAACGTTCAGGCATCCCCCCACCCCCACCCCTCCCGGCAGCCACGCTCTGCATTGGCCCTCACAGGCTGGGCTCTGTCTGCACCACGCACATGCCCAGGGCTGGGGAGGGTGTGTGGCGGTCGTGGGACGGCACTTCCGGGCCATGGGGGAGTTCCCACTGGAGCAAGCTGGGGGCTGTGCTGTGTGTGTGTGTGTGTGTGTGTGTGTGTGTGTGTGTGAGAGAGAGAG
>NW_022436955.1:32365954-32366430 GCF_009761245.1 Sapajus apella
TGTGTGTGTGTGTGTGTGTGTGTGTGTGAGAGAGAGAGAGAGAGAGACACCACCGTGCTGTGTACTGTAGAATGGTGAATCACGTGTTACATGGGTTTTCCAGCTGTGCAGGAGTTCTGACTGAAGCGAGCTAGGGGCGGCGCCCTGTGTGTGTGTGTGTGTGAGAGAGAGAGAGAGAGAGAGACACTGCCGTGCTACGTACTGTGGAATGGTGAATCGTGTTACACGGGTTTCCTGGCTGTGCGGGAGTTCTGACTGGAGCGAGCTAGGAGCTGTGCTGTGTTTGTGTGTGTGTGTGTGCGCGCGCACACGTGTGCATGTGCGTGCGTGTGTGTGACACCGCTGTGTTGTGTACTGTGGAATGGTGAATCACGTGTTACACGGGTTTCCCGGCTGTGCGGGAGCTCTGACTGGAGCGACCTAGGGGCTGTGCCGTGTGTGTGTGTGTGTGTGTGTGTGTGTGTGTGTGTGTGTGT
>NW_022436955.1:32366440-32391792 GCF_009761245.1 Sapajus apella
CTAGGGGCTGTGCCGTGTGTGTGTGTGTGTGTGTGTGTGTGTGTGTGCCGTAAAATACTGAATCACATGTTACGTGGGTTTCACCTCCATTTTAAAATCTTCAGAAGGAAAACATAAAGGTGGAGGAAGGACGGGAGAAAGGGGGCTGAAGCCGGCCCACCATGCCCCCATGCTGGTTCTGGCCAGAGTTAAGGTGTGAGGCGTGTGCACATGGGGAACCACAGAGAACTCCCAAGGTGGCCCGGGCTCGCCCTTGGGACCCCAGGCGTGAACAGGTCTAGCCAGGCCAGCAAGAGTGATCCCAGCACCAGCAGCCCTTCACCAAGTGTCTGGGGGCCGGGACACCCCGTGGGTTACAGAGTTCACTGCACTGACCCTCCATGCTGCCCCTTGAAGTGCCTGAAATCTCAGCGTGGACTCTCACATGTGATAAGCGTTCGGGCACTCCCGTGACGCAGGCCAGGGCAAAGGCCTCACGCCCCATGAGTGGACAGGAAGTCCAGGGCAAAGGCCTTATGTCCCCTGCGTGGACAGGAAGTCCAGGGTGAAGGCCTCACGCCTCGTGGATGGACAGAAAGTCCCGTCTCTGCTCTGCCCCTAGGCCGTGCCCATGCTGATGCCACATCGCCAAGGCTGTGTTCCATAAGCAGCCTCTGTGTCCCACCGCCATCCTAGAGCACGGGCAGAGTGAGGCTGCAGCAGCCGTGTGTATGCTGGCAGGGTGCACCCCCCACCCCCAGCCTGGGCTCTGTCCCACCCTGGCTAGTATAGGATTTGATTTTAGCCAGCTTGGGACTGTGCAGGTGGGATTGATACACTTAATAAATGAGCCCATCCAAGGTGTGGCCCACCTGCCATGCAGAGCACAGGACAGCACCTCCCACTGTGTCCCGGACACACACAGGAACCTCATCATGGACAGCCCTGAGGCCATGAGGGTGAGGTGCCAGCCCTCCTTAGGCATCAAGTGTATACAAGTGGAGACGACAGCAGAGTCCGTGGGCAGCCGTGAGGCTTCGGGAGGTAACTGGGAAAGTGATGTATGGGGGGCCCAGGGCAGGCCAGGCCCCGGGTGCAGTGTGAGCACCTGCTGTGCTGCGTGGCCATCACTATGGCATCCACTGGACCTGAGCACACTGCCCGCCATGCCGGCGGGCATGTCCTGTGTGGCTCTGCACTCCCGCTTCCTAGGCCATCTTCTGTTGGGTCCGGGGCATGTTGCTCCATTCACACACTGACTCCCGCATGTGGCACACGGGAGCCCAGCGGAATGCGAGTGCAGCCCGCACTTCTCTCCCCAGGTCCCTGTCACTGCAGCCTCCCCTCAGTGTTTCTCCTCCCTTGTAGGTTCTGTGGGGACCCCACTGCCAGGCGTGCAGGTGCGCATTGTCTCAGAAAACTCACAGAAGGAAGGTGGCGGCCACACCGTGCACGCAGAGGGAGACGAGAGGGGCACCAAGGTAGGCCACTCTGCTCTCGGCAGGCGGGCTGCCGTCTGTCCAAGCTGGCCCCCTGGGGTGGTCCCACGGGTGCGTCTCCCCTGGAGATGGACTCCCCTCCGCACAGGGGACCGGCCTCCTGGACACTGCAGGTGCCGGCCAGTGTTCGTCTGTGCGCTCACGGAGCAGTGAGCAGAGGGAGCCCAAGCAGAATGCCTCGGGGACCCACACTGGGCGCACAGCTCCTCCTAGGGGCCCCATCCACAGCGGCACGCTGACGTGGGCCATGAAGGCCTCGGCTAAGGGCACCCCTAAGAGAAAGCAGGAGAGATCGTTGTTGATGGCGGGAATCTGGTTAAAAATATGAACTGGCCCGGCCCTGGCATCCGTCCTGAGGCGACACTGACCACAGGCCCCCAGGACAGGTGTGGAGAGGGTCACAGAGCCCTGCACGCTGAGGTGGGTGCCTGTGCAGAGCTCACTGGTGGCCTCCTAGTCTCGGGCATTATTCTAAAATTGACAAAGGTGAACGAGAAGAAAGGATGTTGTCTCATTTCTGTGAGGACTTTAACGTGAGAATCGACTCATCACAGGTGAACTCACATCATGGAGAAAGGTTTAGGGATGATGGGGAAATGGAATCTTGATTTAAAAGAAAATTATTTTCTCTAAAGCCAGTATCCACACCTGATACCACACATGACTGACTGTTGCCCTGAGGTTTTAAAAGATGAAGAATCGAGTCTGACCTCAGCAGATTGCCTTCTCTGTGGCGCTGTCTCAGCCCTCAGGGGCACATCCGGGCTCCCCACCCAGAGGCAGACGGGCCGTGGGCTGCTCTCCAGCCACATACCCTCCCTGGACCTTGGTTTCCACACCTGACCAGGTGAGGGTTGGGGCGATGATTGGAGATGGGGAGCAGTGGTTGTGGCTGGACATTTTAGCTCCAGCAAACAAGTAGGACGCAGGTGGCTTTCAGTGTAATTTAATGACAAGCTTCAGAACCACCTGAAGTGCTCATTCTTTCCCCCACGAAAGCCTCTCACGGCGGCCTCCTGTAGCAGCCGACCTTGTATGGAGGGTCACACGGTGCGCGCTGCCTGGCCTGGGTCACCTGCAGCGCCTCACTGGGGTGTTATCCTCCGAGGCCCCCACTGTGGCCCCAACAGTGCCATGTGCACCTTCCTGAAACCCATTTGGGTGGCTACCCCTTGGTGGACACTGGCCCCCCGCCCTCTATAGGTTGGCCTCAGGCCCCAGCCCATGTGGTTGTTCTGACACCCCTCTCCCAGGGCTCCTGTCTCGGCCACACCCCACCTCTCGGGTTCCTGAAGACACCGGCCCGTCCTGGTCCTTCCTGGCTCTCCGGTCTGTGCTCCCTCAGGGCTTGTGCTCCAGAAGAGTGAACATGCTGAAACCTTGGTTCTGTTTTAGTCAAGGAAATACTCATTGTTTCGCATGGCTTTGGATTCCTCTCTGTGACATTCCTCTTCGTGGTCGGTACCCTTCTCCCTCTTCACCTTTTCATGGCCAGAACTCAAGTTCACAGGTGTCCGGGACTGACATTCAGTTGACCTTGTTCCCAGTTCTGTCTAGTGAGTCAGTGCCATGCAGGCAGCTGTGTGGAGCTCAAGCCCTGGATGGAGCGAGCCTGTGTGCTTGCCATGTGGAGAGAGGCTGAGGTGCTCGGGTCACTGTCACCGCGGAACAGGCCATGAGTGGAGAGGCCTCACCACATTGACAAGTGGCACACAGTCAGATTGACTCCTTTTTTCTTGTCACACAGTTTTATGAATGTTCACACATCTGTGGATTCACAGAACTCCCTCCGCAGTCAGGATCAGAGCAGGTTCACACCCAGAAGCATTCGCTTATCCTCCGGTACCCCTGATCTGTTTCCATTTGAGTTCTCTCTCCTCGAGAATTTCTTATGGCTAGAATCCCATAGTGTTGTATTTCGAGCCTGCAGCTTCTCTCACTTAAGATGGTGCCATTGAGACCCACCCGAGGGTGCCTTGTGTGCCAGGAATTTGCTCTTTTTTATTGCCAAGTAGTATTCTGTGATGTGGGTGTTTATCCAGTCACTCATTGGAAGACATTTGGGTTGTTTCCAGATTGGGGCCATGGTAAGTACAGCGTTATAAACCTTATTAATTTCAGGATTTTGTGTGAAAATAAGTTTATATTTCTCTAAGGTAAATACCTCGGAATGGGGTTGCTTGGTCATGTTAAGTGTGTATTTAACTTTAGTAGAAACTGCCAGGCTGTTCTTGTGGAGTTGCTGTGTTATTTTGGATTGCTACCAGCAACCGGTGAGAATCCTGGGTTCTCTGCCTCCGTCCGGCACTTCGTATTGTCGGAAATTTTTCCATTTGCCGCTCTGGCCGGTGTTTGTAGTGCCTTGCCGTGGTTTTTGTGTCACTCTGGCCATCGTTTCAGTGTCACTCTGGCTGGCGTTCAGCAGTGCCTGACTGTGGTTTCAATGTCGCCCTGGCTGTGGTTTCAGTGTCCCTGTGGCTGTGGTTTCCTTATAACTCTGGCCATAGTTTCCATGTTGCCCTGGCTGTGGTTTCCCTGTCGCCCTGGCCATGGTTTCAGTGTCGCCCTAGCCGTGGTTTCTGTGTCGCTCTGGCCATGGTTTCAGTGTCACTCTGGTCCTGGTTCCAGTGCCACTGTCGCCGTGGTTTCAGTGCAACTCTGGCTGTAATTTCAGTGCCACTGTGGCTGTGATTTCAGTGTCACCCTAGCCATGGTTTCAGTGTTGCTGTGGCCATGGTTTCAGTGCCTGGCTATAGTTTCAGTGAGTAGTTGTTTCCCCAGTGGCCATTGATGTGGGACTTCTGTACACGTTTATTTGCCATCTGTGGGTCTTGTTTTGAAGTATCTGTTTAACTCTTCAGACCATTTAACTGGTTTATTTTCTTGCTGTTGAGATTTAGAATAGGTCATTTGCCAGTATTTTCTCTGTCTTGTCTTTTCATTCTCTTCTATTTCATAGAGCAAGTCTACTTGATCTTTTCTTTTCTTTTCTTTCATGGATCAAGCTTTTGCTGTCATGTCTAACTCCAGGTTGCAAGGGTTTTCTTTTAGGTCTTCATCTGAATGTTTATAGTTTTACATTTATATCCATGCAGCATTTTGAGTGAATTTTTGGGTAATATGTGAGGTTTAGGTGTGAGGTTCATTTTTCTGCATATAGTTCTGCATTTGTTTTGGGAATATGTGAGGATTAAGTGGGAGGTTCATTTTTTTGCATGCAGTTTTGCATTTTGGGAGGGAATATCTGAGGTTTAGTTGGGAGGTTCATTTTTTTGCATAAACAATTGTTCAGGTATCATTTTAAAAGACTACCCTTTCTGCATTGAGTTATCATTGCCTCTTTGCCAAAAATTAGTTGGACATATTTGAGAGGGTCTGTTTGTAGGTTCTCTGTTCTGTTCCCATGATCTATGTTTCTGTTCTGCTGACACCACATTGTCTTGACTGTTGTGGTTTTATGCTAAGTCTTACAATTGTAGTGCGATTTTACCAGTTTTATTCTTTTTCAGAGTTGTTTTGGTGCACATATCAATTTTAGAGTTAGCTTGTCTATATCTACAAAAAGTCATTTTGAGATCTTGATTGGAAAGCCAGGCGTGGTGGCTCTTGCCTGTAATCCCAGCACTTTGGGAAGCCAAGGCAGGCAGGTCAACTTGAAGCCAGGAGTTCAAGACCAGCCTGGTCAACAGGGTGAAATCCTGTCTCTACTAAAAATACAAAAAAATTAGCCAGATGTGGTGCCACATGCCTGTAATCCCAGCTACTCAGGAGACTGAGGCACAAGAATTGTTTGAGCCTGGGAGGTGGAGGTTGAAGTGAGCCAAGATTTTGCCACTGCACTTCAGTCTGGGCAACAGAGCGAGACTCTGTCTCAAAAGAGAGAGAGAGAGAGAGAAACGTTGATTGGAATTTAGCCATTCTGATAGGGGAGATCACTTGGGGGAGAATTAACAATTACTATGTTGAGTCTTCCAATTCATGAACATGGTATGTCTCTCCATTTACATAGATCTACTTTGGTTTCTTCTATGTTGTTTTCAGCATATAGATGCTGTACTTGTTGTGTTAGATTTATATCTAAATGTTTCTTCTTTTCTTTACTCTTCCTTTTAGTCCTCCTCCTCCTTTTTCTTCTCTTCTTTTTAAACTGTTGTAAGTATGGCAGGGGGTGGGGGGTTGTTTGTTTTTTTGAGACAGAGTTTTGCCCTGTCACCCAGGCTAAAGTGTAATGGTGTGATCACAACTCACTGCAACTTCTTCTTCCTGGGTTCAAGTGATTCTCATGCCTCAGCCTCCCAAGTAGCTGGAATTACAAATGTGTGCACCATACCTGGCTAATTTTTAATAGAGACAAGGTTTCACCATGTTGGCCAGGCTGGTCTCAAACTGTGGCCTCAAGTAACCTGCCCACCTCAGCCTTCCAAAGTGCTGAGATTACAGGCATGAGGCACTGTACACTCAGGTTTTTGTTGCTGTTTTCAATTGTTCTGTTGTTAATTTTAAATTGTTCATTGCTAGTAGGTAGAAATACAATTGATTTTTGTGTGTTGGCCTCAAATACTTTAGTTGTTACCTTGCTAAATTCGCTTACTAGTTTTCAGAGATTTTTGTAGATTTCTTGGGAATTTCTGCAAATACAATCATGTTTTCTGCAAATAAGGACAATTTTATTTCTTCCTTTCCAATCTGTATGATTAAAGCCCTAAGACTTCCAATACCATATTGAATAGAAGCAGTAAGAGTGGACATTCCTATTTGTGATCTTACAGTGGAAGGATTCAGTCTTTCAGCAGATGTGTTAGTTATTGGCTTTTTGCAGATTCTATCTATAATATGCTGAGAGTTTTTATCACCAAACGCATGTTGAATATTTCCAAAAACCTTTTCTGCATTGGTTCTGCAGTAAATCATTTTTATTTATTAGGCTGTTAATATGGTAGATTGAATTGAACCAACCTTTCATTCCCAGTACAAACACCACTTGGTCATGGTGCGTCATGTTTTTATGTTTAGTACTGGATTTGATTTGCCAGCATGTTGCTGAGTATTTTTGCGTCTGTATCCATGAGAAATTTTGGCCTGTAATTTCCCATTTATACACCTCCTTTGTCCGGGTTGTGTTTGAGGGTGATGCTGGCCTCATTAAATGAGTTGGGAAGTGTTCCCTCCTTTCCTGTTTTTTTCTGGAAGAGATTGTGTAGAATTGGTATTATTTCTAATTTAAATTATTGGTGGAATTCACCAAGGAAATCATCTGGACCTAGAGGTTTTCTTTTCTATTATTATTGTGTATGTGTGACAGTCTCGTTCCAGAATACAGGCTGGATGCAGTGGTGCAGTCAGAGCTCACTGCAGCCTTGTACTCCTGGGCTCAAGTGATCCTCCTGCCTCATCCTCTCGAGTAGCCGGGACCACAGATGTGTGCCACCATGCCCAGCTAACTTTTTATTTTTATTTTTGTAGAGTTGGGGTCTCACTATATTGCGCAGGGTGGTCTTGAACTCCTGGCCTCAAGTGATTCTTCCTCCTTGGCCTGCCAAAGTGCTGGGATTACAGGTGTGAGCCACTGCGCCCTACCAGTGTTTCTTTTTTGGAAGAAAAAGAACTATGAATTCAATTTCTTCAGTGTTTGTAAGACTATTCAGGTCATCTGTTGCATCTTGGGTGACTTTTGGAACATATGATTTTTGAGGAGTTGGTACATTTAATCTGTTAACTTTTTGTGTGTAGAGTTTCCCTTCAGGCCATGAAATCATTGAAAGGTTAATAAGGGTTCCGCAGAAACAGGATTTTTAAAATGTTAATAAGGGAGTTCTCCTAATAACCTTTTAATGATGTCAGGGCCTGACGTTACGTTCCTCCCATGCCTCATGTTGGTAACTTGTGTCTTCTCTTTCTTTTTTCTTTGTTATTCTTTCTAGAGGTTTATCTGTTTTATGGCTCTTTTTTCAAAGAAGTCACTTTTGGATACATTGATTTTTCTTTATTGTTTTTCTGTTTTCAGTTTCTCCGATTTTTGTTGTTTTCTTCTGCTTGATTCTGGCTTTTCTCTTTTTCTAGTTGCTTAAGGTGAAGCTTTAGTTATTGATTTGAGGCCTCTCCTCTTTGTAATATGTACATTTAATGATGTACATTGCCCTTAAGCATTGCTGTAGCTGCATCGCCAAATTTTGATATATATTTATTTTCATTTAGTTCAAAATATCTTAAATGTTCCTTAAGACTTCCTCTTTGACTTGTGAATTATTTAGAAATATGGCACCTATTTTCCAAATATTTGGATATTTTTCCATTATCATTATGCTATTGGCTTCTAGTTAAAGCCCATTACAGTCAGAAGACATACTTGGTATATTTCAGTTCTTTTAAATTTGTTAAGTTGTGTTTTGTGGCCCAGAATGTGGTTTCTTTTGAAGAATGTTCTGGTGTACTTGAAAAGAGTATATATTCTTCCCCGGGTACGGTGGCTCACACTTGTAATCCCAACACTTTGGGAGGCCAAGGCAGGAGAATCACTTGAGCCCAGGAGTTTGAGCCCAGCCTGGGCAACATGGTGAGACCCACATCTCTACAAAAAGTTTAAAAAAAAATTAGCTGGGCATGGTGTTACATGCCTTTTGTCCCAGCTACTCAGGAGGCTTAGGTGGGAGGATCACTGAACCTGGGAGTTTGAGGCTGCAGTGAGCTATGATCACACCACTGCACTCCAGCCTGGGGAACAGCAAGAGTGTGTGTCCTTGTTTTCGTAAATGTCTGTTCTGTTAATTAGATGAAGATGTTTGATAGTGTTGTTCAGTTCTTCCATATCCTTGCTGATTTCCTCACCACGTGTTCTCTTACAAAGTGAGGGGTTGAATTTTCCAACTGTAACTGCCTGTTTCTGCTTTCAGTTTTTTGCTTCATATACTTTGAAAGTCTGTTGTTTGGTACATTCACATTTATAAATGATTGTGTCTTAAACATTGAATACTTATGGTAATGCTGTGCATTTAATACTTATGGTAATGCTGTGTGCTCTAAGTTTACTTTGATGTTAATGTAGCTGTTTTAATTTTTCTTGATTGGTGTTTGCCTGGTATATACTGTTCTGTCTCTGCTTTCAACTTACCTGTATAATTGTATTTGAAGAAAGTTTCTTATAAACAGCATACCGTTGGGTTATGTGTGGTTTTTTAATCCAGCCTGACAAGCTTTGTAATTGGTATGTTTAGACCATTTACATTTAATGTAATTATTGGTATGCTGGAATTTAAGCCTCCCGTTTTACTGTTTGTTTACTGTTGTTTCCTGAGGGTTTTATTGCTTGACTTTGACTATCTTTGAGGTCATTTTTTTCTTATTCTGTTTTATTTTGTCTCTTAAGTTTTTGACCATAAATGCTTTGCATCGTTTTTTTAGTAATAGTTCCAGGGAATAAAATATACAGACTTCGTTTTTCACAGACTGTGTAGAACCAACATTTTCACAGCTCCAGAAGACTGTGGAGCCACATCCCGGCCTCCGTATCGGTTACTGACCCCTCTGCCTTTATGTGGTAGTCCTCATAATTCCTGTATTTGTTGTAAACTCCATTCAACAAAATGGTAATTTTTGCTTTCAACAGTCAAAAACATTTTAGAGAACTTGAGAAGAAAGGAACTCAGCTTCATTCATCCGAGTATTTCCCACTTCTGCTGCTTGCCTTTATTTCCAATGTTCCAAGTCTCCTTCTGATACCCGTGTCTTTCTGTCCTAAGGACATTCTGTAGGAATTCTTTAGATCAGATCTGCTTGCAACAAATAATCTTATTTTTATTCATCTAAGAATTTCTTGATTTTATCTTCCTTCCTGAAGGATATTTTTATTGGATTAGGAATTCTGTGTTAATTGTTTTCTCTCAGCTTTTTAAAAATATGACTCTTGGCCCATTGCAGTGGCCCCCGCCTGTAATCCCTGCACTTTGGGAGGCCGAGGGGGCAGATCACCTGAGGTCAAGAATTGGAGACCAGTGTGACCACCATGGGGAAACTCCATGTCTACTAAAAATACAAAAATTAACCAGGCTTGGCGGAATGCACCTATAATCCCAGCTACTTGGGAGGCTACCAGGAGGTTGTAGTGAGCCAAGATCATGCCATTGCACTCCAGTCTGAGCAACAGAGTAAGTCTCTGGCTCAAAAAATAATAATAATAAAAATACGACCCTGCTTCTTTCTGGCCTCCATTGTTTCCATGGAGAAACCAGTGGTCGCGGGAGCTGTTGTTCCTGTCCAGGCGCCAGTGACTGGATGACGATGTGTCTGTACTTGTACACTCTTTGCTTTGTTCTGTTTGGGATTTTCTCAGCGTCTTTAATTTATAGGCTTGTGTTTTCACCAAATTTTGGATTTTTAGCCCAAGTTTGTCACATGCCTTCCTGCACCTGAGTCTCATCTTTTCTTCTGTTACTCCAGTAGCGTGAGTGCTAGCCCTCTGCATGCTCACGTTCCTGGTCGTTTTGCTCTGTCGTTCAGGTTGGGCATTTCTATTGCTCTGTCTTCACGCTGTCAGAGTCATTCTGCCATTGAGCCAATCCAGTGACATTTTTTTATTTCTGTATTTTTCAGTTTTAAAATTTTCGTTTGGTTCTGCTTTGTATCTGTTATTTCTTGGTTGAGACTTTCTATTTTTCCATGTATGTGCAAACGTTTGCCCTTACTATTTCCTTTTCTTTGGTGAGGGGGACACCCTGTCACCCAGGCTGGAGTGCAGTGGCGCTCTCTCATCTCACTGCAACCTCCACTCCAAGCTGTCCTCCCACCTCCGCCTCCCAAGTAGCTGGGACTACAGGCATGTACCAACACACATGGCTAATTTTTGTCTTTTTTGTAGAGACAGGGTTTTGCCATTTTGCCCAGGCTGGCTCAAACCCCTGAGCTCAGGTGATGTGCCCACCTTGGCCTCCCCCAGTGCGCCCTCAGTTCTGGAGCATTTTTATAATAGAGCTTGCAGGTGTTTTTCAGGTAACTCCAATCATTGTGCTGTCTCCGTGCTGTCGTGTTCTTTTTCCATATGAGTTGATATTTTCCTGGTTTTCCCATGTTGAGTAACTTTGTATTGTACCCTGGACATTCGTAATGTTAGGGGTGAGATTCTTGGTCTTACTTACCTTCAATGAAGATGTGGATGTGTTTGTTTTACTGTGACTTGGTTGGCATAACTCCGTAAAGTCTGACCTCCTTCCCTGGGACTGGTTTCAATGTCATTTTATTTTTAGGGCCTTGGCCTTGCTCTCTGTACGTCCCACGAGTGTGCTCACCAGTAGCAGTCTGACCACGGCAGTGGAGCAGATGAAGGACAGCAGTGGAAAATCTCATGAAATCCAAATTAAGTCCGTGGTTTCCTTTGAAAAAACAAACACGAGCCTGTGAGCAGGCAGGAGTGAGGCTGGGCACCGCACGGAAAGCCCGTCACTGCGTGAGGCAGGCGTTGCATGCCCTGTGCATGGCGTCCGCGCCTCCTGGAGGAGCCCAGGTACCGGGTTAGCAGCAGGTGACACAGTCGGCCGGGGCTGCCGTGGAGGAGGCAGTGTTGGCCCAGGGGCATGTCAGCTGCCTTTCTGCGCATGGGATCAGTGTGTTCTGCGGCTTCACAGCCTCTGCCTTGGCCCCTGCCTTTTTGAAGTCCATTCCAGATGGCAGGTGATGAGCCTCAGTGAGACCCTGCACATCCCTGACCTCCTGGGTCACAGCCAGACGCCGTCACAGTTGAGAAGGGTGAGGGTCATGGAGCTGGCAGCTGCCCACCTGAAGGGCTAGAGGGTTCCTTCTCTGCCCTCCCCAGATCCTCCTGACCGTTGAGCTAAGGGCTTGGCTGGTGTCTTCACAGACCCACCACGTCCAGGGCCTCCCACATGCTCATGCCACCTGCTCCTGATGTGCAGGGAGCCCCAGCCCAGGCTCATGTAACCCAGCCTCCCTCCTGCCTTCTCCACGGTCACCATAGAAGAACACCACGGCTGTGCTTCCTGGGGCCACAGCAGTGCCCACATGTCTAACAAGGACCTCCAGGGACCCTCCACCCTTGGGCCCCACCTTCCCTCCCAGGAGTCTTCCCTCCTGTAATTGGTCACTCTGCCATGTGGAGGGTGCTGCCCACTCCGAGCTGCCCCAGCCCCTGAGGGCGAGGTGTGCACAGATGCCCGCTGCTGTGCTCCCTGGTTTGAGAAACACCCTGAAGATGGGATTTGAGCACAGGTTTTAGAAGTGGACAGGCTGCCTGAATCCAGCCCAGGCCCCAAGTGCTGAGGGAGGTTCCAGTCACATGCTGGAGTCTAGAGGATGGGGTAGCTGTTCTGGGACGAGCGAAAGGACACCCAGCTCCCTCGGTGTCCACCACCTTACCTCTCGGGGGTAAGGCCTGGCCAGGGCACCAGGGCCTGCGCCAAGGGTGGCGGAATGCTTAGCTCGGGGCGGCTGGCCTCTACCTGTCGAAAGCTGCATTTTCCAAATGTTCCAACAAAATGCTCAGTTCCAGAAAGCACGTGGCCCTGGATGGGCAGGCTGGCAACGCCAGTGCCAGGTGGTGTGCTGGCTCTGACCTGCACGTGCGTCATCTTCCACAGGTGACCCCAGGGTTTGAAGAGAAGGACGGGGAGCTGCTGGTGAGGGGACCCTCCGTGTTTCGAGAATACTGGAATAAACCAGAAGAAACTAAAAGCGCATTCACCGGGGATGGCTGGTTCAAGACAGGTAGGATCCAGCCCCGCGGACGTGGAGGAGACCCTGGGGAGGGGGAGGGGGCAGGCAAGAGCACGCCTTGCCCAGGTTCAGTGACACCAAGGCTGGGAATTCCAGAACTTTCAGCCAAAGGCAGAAGACGGGGGTGGTGCGGGTAGGGCTGGGGGCTGCTGTTCCGGTGCTGCACCCTCTGAGCACCTGGCCTCTAGAGCAGGGTCCATGGCCTCGTCCATCAGTCCCTCGGTGCCCCGAGACAAGGCACTGTCCCTCAGCGTGGCAGCCACCCCGGCAAGTACATATCCTGACCACAGACGCTGGACCCCACACACCCCTTCCTGTGGCCCCTCTGCCTATCATGGGCCGGGGTGCCCTCCACCTCCCAAGTGTACCCCTGCACCCAGAGACCTTGTCACCCCCACACCCAGCCGCCGTCATGCCCTGCACACCTTCCTCTCGCACTGGGGTCCTCAGTCACCTGCTACAGTGTGGTAGGTTTGCGGTGTGGCTGTTCCTTTACCGTTCTACAGTTAGCGCACTCTCCGCCTGCCGGAACAGGCCTGTGGGGGAGCGGGAACCTGCCCGCCAGAGCCAGATCGAGGTGGCCCGGGAACCCTGTGGCAGTCAGCCGAGACGGCAGCGCCCACTGCCACCCTCATGCTCTCTCTGAGCCTGCCCTGAACCTCTGCCTGCCCCACCCCCTCCTTTGTGAGAAGCCAACTTGGTCCAGGATCCCGCGTCCCGCCCCATGGGGCATGTTGGGACATTTGGATAGTGGACATATTTGGGTGTGCAGGTGCAGGTGTTCACAGGTAGTGGATTTATCCGGAAGATCTGCACGGGAACTTTGTTCCTGAACTCTGGGTGTGAGATGGTGCTTTATTTTGTGCTGAACATCATTATATTATAATACTCTGAAATAATATATTCCAAAAAGAGAGGCCCATTTTCACACATCAGAATCTCCTGGCCCAAAATCAGAAACACGCCTGCCCCATGTCCTTCCACAGAGAGCAGAGGTCGGGGGACACAGTGTGCAGGCAGGAGGGGCTCCTGGAGGGGAGCGCGGGGGATGGGCTCCTGGAGGGGAGCTGGGAGGGAGGAGAGCGTGGGGGAGGGGCTCCTGGAGGGGAGCGCGGGGGAGGGGCTCCTGAAGGGTGCTGGGAGGGAGGAGAGCGCAGGGGATGGGCTCCTGGAGGGGTGCTGGATGATGCAGTGTTCTCTGCAGCCTCACTGCCTTGTGGCCTGATCTGTGGCTCCCGGAGGCTCAGGAGCGTGTGCTGCTGTGAGGCAGGCGTGCTAGGTCTGTGGTCTTTGAGCACGTTTGCAAAGTGAAGATTTTGTGAGCCCCTATAGCAGAGGCCAGTGCCCTACGCAGCATCCCACAGGCTCCCCAAGGGACCCCGGGAGGCACCTTTGTGGCTGGGCATCAGCAGAGGACCCAGGGCTGGACCTAGAGGCCTGTCTGCGACAGGACGTGGCCGGCACAGTCAGCCCTCCCACCTGGCTTGTCGTTTGTGTACATCCCAGGATGCAAGCGGGTCCAGGGACTAAGCCTGTCCCTGACTTCCCTTCAGATTGGGAATTCCAGGAGCCTGACTTGAGCCCGTCCTGCTCTGAGTGCCCCTCCAATGCCCTCTGGATGCCCCGACCCCAACCTCACTCACACTGTGGTTCTTCTTTTATTTTTAAATTCAGATAAAAAGCTGAAGATGTTTCTCAAAGCACAGGAGCCACAACCCTGTGGACTTTGGAATGGCTGGGCTCTCTGAGCTGCTGGGAGGGCAGCCTGCGCCATGCCGGGCTGTGGGCGCGGAAACCCCGCAGTCCCTGGCACCCGTGCGGATTTCAGCCGGGGTGGAATAGCGTGCGTTAATTATTGTAAAGAGGTGTCTTTAGGAGAAAATGGTTTTGAAATTCAGTTTAATTTCATTGTAATGTGCTGCAAACAGGAAGGGAGTATGTGTGTTTAATTGGCTCTCGGGGGTAAGGCCTGGAAGCCGCATGCCTTTGTCACAGGCCATTAGCGATGCCGCCTGCGTGATGAGAACCTGCAATCAGCCCACAGCTGCTGCTCCTGTGGGGAGAGCATGATATTAAATAGAAATCAGGAGAAATTAAACTTAACCCTTTCCCTGGCCAGCTCCTCCCAACACATGGATTCTGGCATAAGCTGCCAGGCACAGGGGACAGCTGGGGTTGGCTGGACACAGCCAGGGACGGCTGGGATGGCCGAAGCCAGTCCATAGCTCCTCAGCGGCCTCCTCCCGGTCAGGATGAGAGGAGAGGTTGCCGGCTTCGATGCCGACCACTCCTGCCTCCCCGACCTGCCTCCAAGCCTATAGCCTGCTTCTGCCTCAAGATTGCACAGGGGGCTTCAAGGCCATGGGGTCTCCGCTGCTCAGGGACATGTCAAAGGTCTCCCTCAGGTAGCTCTTCTGACAGCCAAAATGGTCTTTCCCGATGCTCTGACTCCACCTGCCCTCGCTCAGAGACACACGGGCACATTTGCTGCCTGGGCCAAGTGGAAAGCAGCACGGAGGTGGGTGCCCCTGCCAGGCAGGTGGTGGGAGCAGCAGCCCCTCCTGGGGGAACCAGGGTCAGGAGGGTGCAGTGGGGCAGGCCGGTGTCCCTGCATGGGTGGATGGGGTCTTAGGCTCTAGCCAGGGGAGGAAGTCTGATGACAAAGCTCCATAGAGAAGAGCCCTGGGTCCCGGGAAGACTACCAGGAGCTTGTGGGGAAGGATTGCAGGGGGAGCTGGGGATCCCAGGAGGACCACCAGGAGTTCTAAGGCAAGGACTGGGGGAAGGAGCCCTGGGTCCCTGGAGGATTACCAGGAGCTCATGGGGAAAGATGGGGAGAGGGGAGTGGGGGGCTGGAGAACACCCAGACAGAGACATCCTGCTCAGGGAGGGAGAAAGGAGCTGGGCCCAGGTGGCCCCATTCCCCAAGGCTGAGTGTCGGCCCTGTCACCTGGTCCCTCCATGCCCATGGGCACCACTGCCAGGCGCCGACTTGCTTGTAAGCCTGTCCAAGGTCACTTCTTCCGGGGCCCAGCCAGGGCTCCATGTGTCGCCCGGCATCCCCAGACCCTCTGGCTCTCAGCCATGCGGTGCTTACATCTGGGCCAGAAGGGTTAAAGGGACCTTGTGATTTAGTGGGACTTGCTGGCCTCAAGAAGCAGAAAATCAGAGGGGCAGCAGCCCCAGCCACCCAGGGTTGCCCTGTGGAGCCAGAGCTGGCCAGGGGGCACCATGGAGGCCCAGTAGGAACCGGCGGTATCACGGTTCTGGCCCACAGCCTCTCCATGTGGTAACGAGGTGGATGCTGAGCCCTAGGCTTGGTGGCACATTGGAGGTCGGATGGTGGCACCTGAGCTGTTCTTACAGCCATCCCCTCCTTCAGAGCAGGCACCTTTTCAGAAGCCCTAGGGCCTTTGTGTCCTTGGCCAAAACTCTCTGGCCGCCCTCCCTTCACAGGACACGGACCCTCTGTGGGACAAGGGAAGGGACACAGGCATCCTGGTGGGAACCAAGGCTGGCCTAGCTGGTGCAAGCCCCTGTGCCAAAGTTGCCAGCCAAGGTCAGAGGTGACCACAAGGAGGACAGGTGCAGAAGTGCCCTTACCCGCCCAGCCCCTTCCATCTGGCAGAGGGACCCACTGGGCCTCTCTCGTTGGCCGGGCTGTGTGGTGAAGCCTGTCTCTTCCCTCTGAGCCATGTGTGCATGCTGACAGCTCCTGAGAAGGCCATGTTTTGCTGCCCGCAGGTGCCAGGCTGACTGACAGGCCATGCTGAGGAGGGGCAGCCCCAACCCTCCTGCCAGATGCCCTTCCTTGCAGCCTGCGGGGCCACTGGGGCTCACAGGGCCTCACCAGGCCCACGAGACGGGCATCAGATGTATCTTAGCCTGGGTTCCCTAGAAAACGCATGAGGACTCTGGGCAAAGGGTGAGTGTTTTTCCATTGGTTTTTTTAAAACCAAAGTTATATACCCATGGTTTAAAGACCCAAGTAGTTTTAGCAGTTCAAGAACAAGGTCTACAACTGCGCCCCTTCCCCCAACCCGCCGGCTGTGGCTTCTGTGCCGTCCCTACATCCTGAGGACCCGCCCCTACATCCTGAGGACCCGCCACCTGCGGCTTCTGTGTGGTCTGCACGCCCTGGGGCCGTGGCACCGCCACCTCCAGACTCCCACAGGAGGCCCCTCCTCAGGCTCGGCCCGGCGCGGTCGTGTGCAGGGTCCGCACTGTTGAGACCTGGCATCCCCACTGAGAACTGAGCCCAGGAGACACTGCTGTTTTTTCTTTGTTTTCCAGAGTCAGGAAAGTTTCGATTTTCTTGGTCTAGGTGCCAGTTCCTCATGGGCTGGGCTGGTCTGCCACCAGTCTCCTTCCTCTTCACAGCCCTTCCTTCCCTCCTGCTGGGTCAGGGCTTCTGCCCCTGCCCGCAGTGTCCTCTTCCCTCCTTCACCCCCCAGCTCTGGGGGCTGCTTTCCTATGGGGCTTCCTGAGGCGAGAAGCGTAGGGTCAGTATTGGAGACTTGGGTAGCCCTGTGTCCTCGTATTGCCCTCAGCTTGCTTGCCGGTTTGGCTGGGTATGGGGTTCTGGGTTACAAGTCACTTCTGTATCGTTTTCTGGCCTCCAGAGTTGCTAGTGCCACAGCCATGTTGAATCCTGGCACTTGGTGACCCCTTCTTTTTAACATAAGGTGTCTCTTCTGTCTCCAGAGCCCTGAGCCCAGGTCACGGAGCCTCCAGGTGGGGACTGAGCCCAGACCGGGGAGCCTCCGGGTGAGGATTGCACCCAGGCCGGGGAGCTGGGTCTAGGCCATCTCTGGGACTCCCTCTGCCTTCAAGAAGCCTCTTCCACCCCAGGCCCACAGGGGAGACCTGGATGACTGGAGCCTCCAGTGTCCACGGGCACCGGAGCTTCCAGCACCTTCCCTCCTGCGGGGTGATGGCCAGTGCCTGCCTCAATGGAGGCCGCCTGCGCTGCTGCCCCTCTGAGCCTGTCTGTCCTCCTTGTAGCCACCTCCCCTGCCCAGGGGCAACTGGCGGAGCCTTTCCTGTAAGTTGGTTTCCAGCTGCCACTCTGTACCCACATGGGGGCACCTGTTCCAGGCTCGTGGGCAGGGGCCTTGGAGGCAGAGAGCAGAGCTCTCAGGGGCAGGAGCTCAGGCAGGGGCCTCGGGGTTCCCTTGGCACTTCCTCACCGACCAGGAGCCGAGCTTCAAACACATTTTGTCGCTAGCGTCATTGCATTTGGGAGCAAAAGTCCAACAGGCTGGGTCTGGGCCTCTCCACACCTTGTTTCCTGGGACAGAGCTTTGGGGGGCTGGTGTCGCTCCACATACAGGCTCAGGAACCAGATCTGCACAGCACAGGCACTGTTGTTACCTCGCGTGCGGGTCACGACGCCCCGGCCAGGAGTGCTTCCTCCTAGGCCCACAGACAAGGTCTTTCGCCGGGGGGACCAGGAGCCTCAGCACCGCACTCCACCCATACTTCCGGGGAGAGAATCTGAGGACTGGGAGATTTATTTTCAGTTACAGTGGAAGGCAGAGACGCGAAATAGCGCTGAATCCAAAAGCAGCTTATCAGTCCAGGTAAAGCAATGTGTTGACTGCTACGTTATATCTGTCAGAACAAAACTCCTTTAACGCGAGAGTCAGGTCGAGGAGATAGACAGCCCATTGGCAGCCAACTGTCATTCCAGAATCAATGCATTTTGATAACTATGTTGTTATAAAAAGTGGTGGTTATCGGCCGGGCACCATGGCTCACACCTGTAATCCCAGCACTTTGGGAGGCCAAGGCAGGCAGACCACCTGAAGTCAGGAGTTCAAGACCAGCCTGACCAACATGGTGACACCCTGTCTCTAAAAAGAAAAGTAAAGATAACTTAACTTGTTTGACCTGCATTTCACAATGATCAAGTGTGTCCTCTGTGCTCCGGGTCTGGACGGCCAGTCGCCCTGGAGCCGGTGAACCTTGTGGGTCACCCTCACTGCCACGGGGCCTCCTCCATGGTGTCCAGCCTGCCCTTGCTCGGCCGGGACTTTTTTAAAACCCTGGCTCCGATGCTTCTGAACCCTTGATAGCAGGGTCCAAGCCTGGAAGAACAAAACCAGCCACTCTTTCCCTGGGCAGGGGCACAGCAAGGTGGGTGAGACAGGTGCTGGGCAGTGTGGGAATGGGCAGGGAGGTGCCAGCCCTTGGGGCTGAGGCTGCTCTGCGCTGAGAAGCTAGAACAAAGCCTGACATGTTCCAAAGGCCAAGCTCAGGGCTGGGAGGGAAGCCGCGGGGCGGCCCCTGTGGGTGGAGGCGGCCAGGCCTCACAGACCAGGCACCAGTCAGGGGACGTAGACCAGAGGCACTGGGGCAGAGGGGCCGCGTGCACAGCAGGAGGGACCCTGAAGGGCCCCAGCCTAGAGGGGCCTTTGCGAGGAGGATGCCAGGAATGTCCAGGCAAAGGTGGCCAGGCCTGGGAGATGTACGTGCACTTGGTCTTTTTTCTGTGGGCAGTGAGCAGTCTCTCCCTACACCCAGAAGGAGCTGCAGGCAGAGTGACGATGGAGATTCTGACTCTGGAGGGCGGGGCTGGACCGCTGGTGCTTGTCGGGCTGAGAGCCGCACCACCCTCTGATGCCCAGGGTGGGAAAAAGATGCACGGCTGCCACCATCCACTGAGGCCCCGCACGCCACACACACCTGGGCACTGAGGGCCCCACACACCCGGGCACTGAGGCCCCTCACGCCACGCACACACCCGTGCACTGAGGCCCCGCACGCCACGCACACACCCGTGCACTGAGGCCCCGCACGCCCCGCACACACCCGAGCACTGATGACACACACACACACACACACACACACACACACACACACACACTCTCTCACTCTCTCTCTCTCTCTCTCTCTCTCTCTCTCTCTCTCTCTCTCTCTCGGGCACAGAAGCTCCCGTCAAAAATCCTCCCTGAGACAGGCGTCTGTCACAGAGACTGGTCTCTGACCTGCACTGATGGGCTTTGCCCGTAGCTGCCAGCGAGTCCCAGGCACAGCCCTTCCCCACAGGTGTGGCTGCACCTTCTCCAGCACAGAAGCCTGGGGGCCTGAGAATTGCACCATGCTGTATGCTGACCCCTGCGGTTCTGTCCTTCACGAGGCTCAGTGGAAACCCTGGGTGTAGCACAGTGGGCAAGCTGGGACCTGTGGTGACCCTGGGGTTGCAGGCCAGGCAGGGCTGTCACTGAGAAGCGGGACCCAGGGAACAGATGACTCCTGGGGATCTGAAGCCTGGAACCCAGGGAATGGATAACTCCCGGGGATCTGAAGCCTGGGGGCCGGGGAATGAATGACTCCTTGCACCCACCAGTCCTTCCTGAGCACTGGCTCCTAGAGAAGCATCTCAGAGCAGAGGCAGCCACGCCCAGGCAGGGGAAAGACCCCTGGACAAGGCCTACAGCAGGGTCGCTGGGCCTGACCGTGCCAGAAACAGCTCAGCCAGAGAGGATGGGCAGACAATGTCGCCACTCCTCAAAGATCTCAGCGCCCGGCCTCCCACCCCTGGGGATACACAGCCACACCTGCAGCCTGCAGACATACCCACACTTGCAGAGATACCCACACCTGCAGAGACACCCACCTGCAGACATACCCACACTTGTAGAGATACCCACACCTGCAGAGACACCCACCTGCAGACATACCCACACTTGTAGGGATACCCACACCTGCAGAGACACATCCATGCCTGCAGACATGCAGCCACGCCTGCAGAGACACCCACCTGCAGACATACCAACACTTGTAGAGATACCCACACCTGCAGAGACCTGAGATACACCCACAGACATCCATGCCTGCAGAGAGAGACACAGACACCTGCAGAGACGTAGGGGGCCTTGCAGTATGCAGAGAGGCCTGGTTGTGTGTGTAATCAGCCATTGATGGGCCTTTCCTGTGTTTGTAGCACTTATTCCTTGTATTCATAAACTTATTTTATGTGAATTTGTTCTTTAAAAAGTTGTTGCACAATCATAATCCAAAGCTGGCGTTGGTGTGACTTATCTCTTGATGGCCTCACTTAAAGGGCTGGTGCTCCTGGAGATTGGGAAGAAAATTGCTCCATAAACCAAAAAGCAAAAAACATATTTAAAAAAGACAGATTCACAGGAAATTAGGAATAGCACACAAGAGTTCCTTGTGCTGTCCCCCCAGTTTCTCCCAGTGTCAGCCCCATGCATGACTGTGCTGCAGCCTCAGCCCCGTGTGTAACTGTCCTGCGGCCCCGGCCCCGTGTGTGACTGTCCCGCGGCCCCGGCCCCGTGTGTGACTGTCCCGCGGCCTCGGCCCCGTGCGTAACTGTGTTACGGCCCCGGCCCCGTGCGTAACTGTCCCATGGCCCCGGCCGTGCGTGACTGTCCCGCGGCCCCGGCCCCGTGCGTAACTGTGTTGCGGCCCCGGCCCCGTGCGTAACTGTTGCGGCCCCGGCCCCGTGCGTGACTGTCCCGCGGCCCCGGCCCCGTGCGTGACTGTCCCTCGGCCCCGGCCCTGTGTGTAAGTGTGTTGCCGCTTTGGAACCAGGACAGGGCACTGGGCAGTCATGGGGTGTGGACAGCTTCCTGGGCTCTACACACAAGGCATGTGCCTGTGTGAGCTTAGCTCTCTGCCAACCCACTCCTGTGCAGACCTGCCATAGCTCACCCCGTGGCTGCCTCAAGTGGCCATCATGGCCTCACACCCCTCCCACTGCTACCCCGCACCCCGGTCTTCCTGTGACTTTGCAGGTAGGGAAGGTTCATAACTGCAGTCAGATGATGGAGCCTTTTAGGAATGGTCGCTTTCGTCAGCTGCTCTCTCTGGAGTTCCGTCTGGGCCGTTGCTGCTTCAGCGCTTTCCTGCCCGCCTCCGGCCCCCCATCAGTGCCTCTTCCTCCCCCATTCCCCAGTCAGCCTCTCCCCACCACATCAGCACCTCTTCCTCCCCCCCACTGTTCCCACACTGCAGCCCACTCCCCACAGCCTGTGTTCACACCTCAGAACTGGGGTCACACCCTTGGCTCAGGCAGCGTGGGCTGCTGGAGAGCAGAGAGATTGCAGCCGTGTCCGATGGCCCAGCCCTACTGGGAGCCTCTGTTGCCCACTGGCCCAGTGTGGGGTGTAGGTACAGTCTGGGGGTGACCCCTTCAGCACCGCCTGCGGACCTGGGATTCTATCTGTGTCCTGAGGACATGCACGCGCTGTCATGCTGTGATGACACTGGGCCCCCGGAGAGTTCCACTTAGAGCAGCCTGAGAGGGTGCTGGGCGTCCAGCCGCCTTGGGTGCAGGCAGTGTGGCCTCCAGCAGGACCAGAGCAGGCCAGCAGATCCATGCTGCACGGGGTCTCTGGGTGGTGCAGGCCAGTGGGGACCTGCCTCAGTAGCTGCGTGGGGGGCTCTGGGCACCCAGCAGTGTCCCAGGTGTCAGCAGCTGTGAGCAGGAGCAGCCTGGACGGGGTGGCTCCATGCAATTAAGAGATGCTGTTGGAAGACCGGTGGCTGTCTGGTCCAGAGGGGACACATGGAGCACGAGCCACAGGGGGCCCCACGGGACTGGGGACAGGCTTTGTCCACCCCTGCCCACAGCCCTCCCTGCACGCCCCTTTCCAGCCAGCCAGCCACCCAGTCAGGCTACCCCAGGGCCACAGCATGCTCACCTCTTGGTGGGGAGCCTTTCATTTCTTCTGCTTCCCGTCAGTACAGAGTTCCAGAGCTGGGGAGGGTCCTGCCTGAACGCCCAGCGCTCCACTCCATAAATGAGCCCGAAGTCCACCAGGGCACACCCATCCATCTTGTTTAATAGATTGAGGAGCGCACCGTGGGTCTCGAGGAGTGGCAAGGTGATGGATGAGGCCTTTATGCGTCTAGCAGCAGGATGTATAATGAAGTATTTATGATTTATTCCAGCTAATAACCCGTGTGGATTGTAGGGCGTGTGCGAGCAGACAGGTGAGGCCGCAGCACTGCTCTCACGCACTGCGTGCTCCCACGGCCTCGGGCACATACGTGTGCCTGTGCATGCTCACAGTCATGTGTCCCGTGCCCTCCCAAGCTGCACACACGCACCTTGTACTTATGTGCCGTGAGACAGCTTCGGGCCGGGAGTGCAGGCTCTGAGGCTGCGGCCGCTGTCCCGGGCTCCCCACCCTCGGTGGCTTGTGCTGTCTGTGTTGAGTTAAGCAGCAGGGAAGATCGGTTCCCAGCAGGAGGCTCCAGGAACTTCCCCGGGGACGAGCAGAGGCCATGGCTTTGCCTGAGGAAGAAAGTGTGGGGCAGCCCAGCCACTGTTCTAGGACCAGCGTGGTCAGGTGTGGCGGGCAGGAGGTGGGCATCAGCGGAGGCCCCGGGAACCAGGAAAGGCCTGTCCTCCTTGGCACCAGCGCCTCCCTGTGGGCCTCAGTGTGGGCTTCGGAGCCCCTCCTGTCGAGAGGAGCTGGACAGTCACTGCTGGACCCCAGCAGGGTGGGGTGTTGAGAGGTGTCTGGTTCACTTGTCTTACTGAATATTTGACCTGGATTCTTTTTTGGGCCTGAGAGAAACAGCACCAGGCCCTGGTGGGCCTCAGCCCCTCCCCCAGAGCCTGCTGGCATGAGGGGCGGCCCCTGTGGGCTGCTGTCATGGGAGGCCATCTGGGGCCTTACAGCAGCAGCACAGCCAGGAGGCCCAGCACACCCTGGCACCCGTCCTGAGCCAGAGTCACCCGGCACACCCCGATGCCCGTCCTGAGCGAGGGTCACCCGGCACACCATGATGGCCGTCCAGAGCAAGGCTCACCCGGCACACCCCGATGCCCGTCCTGAGCGAGGGTCACCCGGCACACCGTGATGGCCCGCCTGAGCGAGGGTCACCCGGCACACCCCGATGGCCATCCTGAGCGAGGCTCACCCCGGCACACCCCAATACCCGTCCTGAGCGAGAGTCACTGGGCACACCCCGATGCCCGTCCTGAGCGAGAGTCACCCGGCACACCCTGATGGCCATCCTGAGCGAGGGTCACCCCGCACACCCTGATGCCTGTCCTGAGCGAGAGTCACCCAGCACACCCTGATGGCCATCCCGAGCGAGGCTCACCCCGCACACCCTGATGGCGGTCCTGAGCGAGAGTCACCTAGCACACCCTGATGCCCGTCCCGAGCGAGAGTCACCCAGCACACCCTGATGGCCATCCTGAGCGAGGCTCACCCTGCACACCCTGATGCCCGTCCCGAGCGAGGGTCAGAGCTTCAGATCCTGTGCTTGGTGTTTAGAAAAGGCCACACATCCCACCCGTGACCGGTGGTTACCGACCACAGTGACAAAGGGGCTGAGCTGACTTGCTAACGCAGGGTGTTTGCAGCCCACAGCCCAGCAGTGCTTCTGCCACCTCCTGTTCCGAGCAGGCTCTGGGCCCACTGCTCACCTGCCCCTGGAGGAGGTACATACAGCTGAGGGTGGGGAGGGGCAGACCCCATGCCGTGGCACAGTCCCACCTTGGGGTGCACGTTGTGAGCTTCAGGAATGTGGGCTTACCTGGCGTGGCTGCCTCTGTGTTGCGGTTGCCATGGGGGGTAACCAGAGCCCCCTTTCCTCAGGGGACACCGTGGTGTTTAAGGACGGCCAGTACTGGATCCGAGGCCGGACCTCGGTGGACATCATCAAGACCGGAGGCTACAAGGTCAGCGCCCTGGAGGTGGAGCGCCACCTGCTGGCCCACCCCAGCATCACAGGTGCGGGGCCAGATTTGCACCGGGGAGGCTGGGCTAGACGGGTGCTGCCTTCCACAGCTGCGTTTCAGAGGATTGCGGATGAGGCAGAGGTCCTTGTGATGCTCGCTTCTGCTCCCTGCCCCGGCCGGGGCACACAGGGCTGCTGGGGCACAGCCTGATCCGTGTTGGAGCTGCCGCCCACGTGCCCACCAGGGCTCCCAGGCCTGGTCGGGTGCAGCTGGCATCTGCATGATGCCCCTGCGGGAGGGCAGTAGGGGGAGTGCAGAGAGCCAGGAGTGGGAAGGCGGAGGCTGCGTGTGCCCAGCGCCAGATCCACCGTGGGGAGCCCGCCCACACTCCTGTCCCTGCAGGACCAGCCGGCTCCAGGGCTGCGGCCCGACAGAGCACTCCCTGTGCATCCAGGCACTCTTCAGCCTGTGAGTGGCACTGAGGCGTTCCCTTGTCCCCATACTGTTCTTCTGTCTGCAGATGTGGCCGTTATTGGAGTTCCGGACATGACGTGGGGCCAGCGGGTCGTTGCTGTGGTGGCTGTTGGAGAACACTCACTGTCCCACAGGGAGCTTGAAGAGTGGGCCAGGTAGGGCTGTGCGGGGCAGGCGGGGGCACCTGTGGGGGCTTGGTCCGGGGGTGAGGGCAGCCCTAGCTCTTGCCTCGTTCAGCGGTTCCAAGCCCTTGTCCTGGGTCCAAGAAGTATGAGGTTACACTGACAGTTTGATGGGTGAGGAGGGTGGATAAGAATCTTCCTGAGCGATGAATTTTACTGAGTTCTCAGCAGAGAGAGGACGTGAGGGTGGTTGGCCACACAGAGTTGTGGGTGTGGCTGGGTCCACGGCTTTTTTGGGGCGCAGAATGGGGAGGGGCACGCTGTAGGTGACATTGGAAAAGGACATTTGGTTGGTTAAAAAGCATTACTCAGAAAGAAACAGTTGGCAAAGAGTGGGCAAACAGGAGTAGAAGTTCTTGCTCTGGGCTGCAGGTTCCAGGCTGTGTTTGGCTTGAAGATTGGTTTCAGTGGGGCCCGCCCTGTCCATCTGGGCATTTGCCTGCCTCCTGTTGCTGTCTTAAAGAGCTCCCCGAGGCAGTAACTTGTAAGAAAAGAGGTTTAATTGGCTCCCAGTTGCGCAGGCTGTAAGGAAGCATGGCTGGGGAGGCCTCAGGAGACTTCCGGCACGGTGGAAGGTGAGGCGGAAGCCAGCACGTCCCGGGTGGAGCAGGACGAAGAGCTCACCTAGGGTAGATTCCTTCAGAACAGACATTTGTCTCTGTTCTGCTCCCTCTCCGTTCACACCCTCCCTGCCTCCACCCTGACTCGCCTTCTCCTGAGCACTGAAGGGAGTTTTGGCTCGTCAGCTGTGACTCCACAAAGAGCAGGAACCCTTGCTCATCAGGCAGCCCAGAGGCCGGGTGTGCAGAGCACAGCTGGAGCACTCCT
>NW_022436955.1:32391802-32401620 GCF_009761245.1 Sapajus apella
GCAGGCAGCCCAGAGGCCGGGTGTGCAGAGCACAGCTGGAGCACTCCCACTCCGCAGGCAGCAGGGAGCACAGAGGAACGGGTGTGCAGAGCACAGCTGGAGCACTCCCACTCCACAGGGAGCACAGAGGAATGGGTGTGCAGAGCACAGCTGGAGCACTCCCACTCCGCAGGGAGCACAGAGGCCGGGTGTGCAGAGCACCGCTGGAGCACTCCCGCTCCGCAGGCAGCAGGGAGCACAGAGGCCAGGTGTGCAGACCACATCTGGAGGCCACAACAGGAGGATTCTTTGAGCCCGGGAGGTCAGGGCTTCGTTGAGCTGTGACTTCACCACTGCACTCTGGCCCAGGCGACAGTGAAATCCTGTCTCAGAAAGAAGAGAGAAAAAAAGAAAAATGTGGAAGTCAAAGTTGACAGCAGCACTGAGTTCGAAGCCCGCTGCCCCTGGGGAGTGAGGGGCTAAGCTGGGCCGACTCTCCTCCATCCTGAGAGGCGTTCAGGCAGGGCAGGTAGGCGTGGGGCCCGTGCGGGTCTCTGGCCATTTCTGGACGGCAGGCAATGCTTTCTTCGTGAAATGCGTCAAGAAAACACAATGCTTGGTTTCTGGGCTTTTCCGAGGAACAGTAACCTGAGCAGTCAGCGGTCGGATTTGTGTTCTGACACGGCTCAGTGCAGCCTGCACGCCCTGCGCCAGCCCTTCCTGTACTTCGGCTGTGGCTGATGCCTTCACGGCACCCCTGGTGGGCAGCAGCCGCACGACCGCCTGCCTTCAGGGGTTAATCTCATTTATTTCCTCCTCTCCTTTTTTTTTCTAGCCGCCCAGGCTGGAGTGCAGTGGTGCGATCTCGGCTCACTGCAACCTCTGCCTCTTGGGTTCAAGTGATTCTCCTGCCTCAGCCTCCCAAGTAGCTGGGATTACAGGCATGCGCCACCACACCTGGCTAATTTTTGTATTTTTAGTAAAGATGGGGTCTCACCATGTTGTCAGGCTGGTCTCGAACTCCTGACGTCAGGTGATCCGCCCACCTCAGCCTCCCACAGTGCTGGGATGGCAGGCATGAGCCACTGTGCCCGGCCTTTCCTTCTTTCTTTAATGGCGAAGGGAGGAGCACCAAGCACCACATGGTCTCAGCTTCTGATCCCAGCCCCGAGTCCCTGCCCACTGCCCTTGGCCCCACCCACCGAGTTTTGGCTATGAGGAAAGGGGACCTTAAGGGGAGGTGTCAAGTCTCAGGGGCCGTCCCTGCCGTGCGGGGTCTGTGAGGCCTCCTGCCACGCGGGCTGGTGTGTGCAGAACCATGTGGCCTTTTCCCATCTCAAATGCCCCTGTCCCTGCCCATCCACTCCCCAGCCTGCTCACCCCTCCCCACCCCTTCCAGATGTCTCCTCTGGAAGGGGAACTGGCCGTAGGGTGACACGAGGTGTCCAGCTGCAGTGCGGGGTCTTAGAAGGCCTGGCCGGGTGCGGGGCCCTCTGCCCTGCAGGCCACTGTGTATAGCCCTGTCCTTAGAGGTGACCTTGCCCAAGGCCTGCATGCACCTTGGCTTCTGTGGTAGCAATGATGGCAGCGTGCTGCCACCTCCTGCAGTCACCGCCCCTGGGCTGCTGGGGTGGAGATGGCTGTGGTCACCTAGTACACATGCCTGGCCTCAGGACGGCCATGGTGCCTGGCCAGGTGCAGGGTCCCAGGGCACCTGAATCCCTGCCACTGTGCAGTGTCAGGGCCACACGCCTTAGGCTGTGCTCGTCTCTGCAGAAACGTGCTGGCCCCTTACGCAGTGCCCTCGGATCTCGTGCTGGTGGAGCAGATCCCACGGAACCAGATGGGCAAGATTGATAAGAAGGAGCTCATCAGGCGCTTCTACCCCTCATGACCCTGGTGCCAGGGGCTGGGCACTCGGACCGGAGGTCTGGCAGGGGTCGGCAGATGCCGCCTTCATGCCCCGGGGTCTGGGCAGAGACCTGGCCTCCCTCAAAAATCAAACCCGCAAATCACGGCACACAGAATCAACTGTTCGAGATGAAATCACCTCGTGAGGCCCCCAGCCTCGGGCCAGCTGTCGCTGCATAAGGAAACTGTCCCTGTCCCCGGTGTCAGCTCTGCCTGGCCACCACCGACCTCACCCATGCAGCGTGATGCAGCCACGCTCCATTGTGGCCTGGTTACCACTGCCCAGGATGGACGTGCATTGAGCCAGGCAGATCTGGAGAGGCGGTGGGATGCAGAGGGAGCGCCCTGCGGAGGCCACTCGGTCATCAGGAGCTGAGCCTCACCCTGGGAGTCTCAAGGGTGGTGTCCCGTGGCCTTGGCTGGCAGCCGACCGGTCTGCAGTCTCACTGGATGGAGACCCTGAGCTCCCGAGGCATGGCCAGTCGGGGTGGGGCCGGTTCCCTGGGGCCATCTGCTGTGTCCAGGAGCCTGGCGCTGCCATTGGCCTTGCCCCAGGGCCCAGCTCTGCTCTTCGTCCCCTCACCTTCCCTCCGTGGGTCCCAAGTGTGGCAAGTCTTTAAAGTGGGACAGCCGGCGCCAGCCCTGCCCCCAATGGGTCCCTCGGCCACTCAGGGCCTGTGTCCTTGTCCGTGACACAGGAATAAGGGCCGCTTGTGCAAGGGCATGAGAGGGTCCCATGGAAGTTGTGTTTCAGAAGGTTCCTAGCCCAGCTCCCAGGGCAGGCTGCAGGCTCAGCAGGGGTTCTTCGTCTTGCCCTCGGTCCCTGACCAGCAGGTTCCCCAGGGCTGTCCCGGCTGGGATGGGTGGAGCTTGGTGCTACAGGCCAGCGAGCGCATCTTCAAAACCCACTGTGCTTCCAGGGCCTCAGGAGCACAGGGTGGGTGCAGGGCCCCAGGCTCCGCCAGCCATGCCCTGACCATCTGGGCCGGAGGCTCCCCTGCTGCCCTGCTGTGCGTCTGCAAGGGAGCGCCCTTCCTAGCTTCATTCCCTGTGGCCCCGCCCCAGCCTCCCTGGGGCACACGGGCGTGTGTGTGAGTCCACATCAGCAAGCAGGTGTCCAGCACATCACACACACGCGGCCGCGTCACAGAGGAGTGAGACGGACTCCCCGTGTGTCCACGTGGGGGCGCTGTCGGGCAGCTCAGGCTCGGGGTGCGATGCAGGATGCGGGCGCATCCGGCGTCCTTCACCCATGGTGGCCCTAGCCACAGCCCTAGTCCTCTCTGGAGCATGAGCCAGTGCCCACCCAGGCAGCCCGTCGTCATCAGCTCACAGCACGCGTCCCCCATTGACAGTCTGGTCACTCACAACCATTCAGTTATCCCAGAATGGCTGCAGGTCACAGAGTCATCAATCTTACTTCCACCTGCCAGCCCTCCCCAGCCTCGCAGCCAAGCCCATTAAGACAGCAGCAATGCCAGCGGCATGTGGCGTCTTTACGGCATCAGCAGCAGGCCCAGCACTCCCACTCCGCTGGGAAACAGCCGCCTCTTAGCTGGAAAAAAGACGACACGCCGTGCCAGCTAATGGCTATCCCCTGCACACGCACATACATGCACACACAGACACACGTGTCTGTAAACAGGTCTGGCCTCAGAGCCACCCTCCAGGTGGGGCTCCCGCAGGCCCCAGCATCTGGTGACAGCCACAGCAGGATCAGAGCAGCCTCAAGGGCCCGGTGGGAGTGGGCAGGGCTGGCCCCAGGCTGAGCTTGGGGAGGTGGCCCAGGCCTGCGACTCACACTTTCTAATTCTCGGGCGGGGACCACACAGCCCCTCCCAGTCTGCGAGGAAGCCCATGTGTTCATATCCTGCTTCTGCTGTCCCCAGGACAGTGAAATCTACTAATATGGCATAAGAACATTTTTTAAAGCCATTTTAAACATCGAGGACAGGAGAGATGACGGCCAACCCTGTGCGCCTCCCCACCAGGTTCAAGGAGCCTGAGCCCTCCGGCCTCCTGAGCCTCTGGCTTTCATCAGGTGGGCGCCTTCCCAGCCCACGGGGCTGGCTGCTCACAGGGCTCCAATGCCTCCGTGCTGTTGTGGGTCTAGGTTTCAGTGCTGGCACATCTGACAGAGCTCAGGTCCTCTGTGAGGGACGTTTCAGGCTCCCACATGGACTTCCTTGTCTGGTCGTCCTCAGGTCACCCCGTGGGGCGCGCTGACCCCAGCAGTTGGACGCTCCCCCTCCAAGAGCAAAGCTGCAGTCGGCTGCAGGTGCGGCCTCTTGCACAGTGGAAGAATTTCTCCGGAAAACATTCCTGCGAGTGGAGTCACTGGAACATAGGCCCAGATGTCTTCCACTTGCTCCGTTTTCCTGATGCCGTCTGAGGAGGCTGCGCACGGCGGGGGTGAGACGCTCCATCACACCAACAGGGCAGCAGCCCCCGGCCAGGGGCCCAGTTCTCACCTCAGTGCTGAGTGTGAGGTGCAGTCTTCTGATTTTCACTTGCATTTCCCTGATGACCAGTTAGGGGGGACATCTCCACTCTGTTTCTGGGCCGTTTGGTTTTCTTACTCTGCAAGTCACCTGTTCCGGTTCTTTGCCCATTTCCTGTTGGCTGGTCACTATTTTTTGTGATTGTACATGGGTTATTGTGGCTGGCCTTTGGCTTCATTTGTTATATTGATGGATGTGCAGAATTGTTAAATTTTAATATATTCAAATGCATTAATCTGTACTTATGGTTTGGGTTTTGGGGATCTTATCCTAAAAAAAGCATTTCTTACTCAAAGCTTTTAAGTATGTTTTCACATAGTTCTTCTAAAAGTTACAAAGCTTCGCTTTTCTCACTGAAGCCGTGAATTCACTGGAAATGCACTTGTGTGTGGTTTGAAGTGCAGGCCTGATTTCCCCCCAGCACGTTCACCGAGTTGCCCTTCTCTCCCCACTGCGCTGCCCCTGTGCCCCGGTGCCCTCTGCCGCCAATTCTGCCTGGTCCAAGTCCCCGTCTCCAGGCTGCCCTGGGCTCCTCCCTCCTCCCATAGCTTCTCCGAGGCCTTGGTGTCTGGCAGGACGGGGCACCCCTCTGGCTTCCTCCACAGCGTGGTCTGAGCTGTTCCCGCTCCTTTCCTCTTTTTTCTTTTTCTTTCTTTCCTTTTTTTTTTTTTAAGGCTGCATCTTGCTCTGTTACCCAGGCTGGAGCGCAGTGACATGATCTCGGCTCACTGCAACCTCTGCCTCCCCAGTTCAAGCAATTCTCCTGCCTCAGCCTCCCGAGTAGCTGGAATTATAGGCGCCCACCACCACGCCTGGATAATTTTTGTATTTTTTGTAGAAAGAGGTTTCACCATGTTGCCCAGGCTGGTCGCCCGTGTTGACAGGCTCCAAGGCTCAGGCCGTCCCACCACCTCAGCCTCCCACAGTGCTCTGCATCACAGGTGCGGGCAGCACGCCCAGCCCTTTACCCTTCCACCTGAATTCCAAGAGCAGCTTAACGTTCCTTTTTAAAACCTCCTTGAGGCCAGCGGTAGGCAACGGGCTTCGTCATCCTGCTGCCTTGCCTAGCTGCTGGTTGTTTCGTGAATGAGCAGCAGACTTTATGGAAATGTCTCCGTTTCTACTAAATCGGCGAATACTTTTCGTCTTCGCTCTGTTAGGATGAACTCCTGGAGGACTTCCTGCTGCTCCTGGGACGGACCCTGCTTGGTTGTGTGTGCACGTGTGGAGAGTGAATTCTTACATTGAATCTGACTGTTGCCCCAAGTCCTTGGAATCTTATTTCCAATTTCAAAACCCCAAAAGCTCTGAAAATCAAAGGGTTTTTTGTTTTTTAATGTTTGCAGTGAGTTAATTTGTCCAAGAAGCCCAGGCTGCGTGCAGACCACCCACTCCGGCGTTTCCGGAGGCCTCCGTGGCAGCCCCGGGCAGAGGCTCAGCTCAGGGGTCTCAGAGCCCTGTGGGCCACATGCCTTTGCAATGCTGGAAAAGCTAAATTCCAACACACTTCCTGCTGGGGGTGTGGACGCAGGACCCACATTTTATTCAGGATTTTGAAGGGTGGATAAATTGGTGTCTAAGACCACAGGGCCCAAGGCCTCTTTGTGGGGGAAGTGGGGTGTCTGATTGCCAATTCGGTTTCCTTAGGGCTGAGGTTTGCTCAAGGTTTCTGCTTCTGAGACAGTTTTTTTTTGTTTTTTGTTTTTTGTTTTTTGTTTTTTTTTTGGGACGGAGTTTCGCTCTTGTTACCCAGGCTGGAGTGCAATGGCGCGATCTTGGCGCACCGCAGCCTCCGCCTCCTGGGTTCAGGCAATTCTCCTGCCTCAGCCTCCTGAGTAGCTGGGACTGCAGGCATGCACCACCATGCCCAGCTAATTTTTTTGTAGTTTTAGTAGAGACGGGGTTTCACCATGTTGACCAGGATAGTCTTGATCTCTTGACCTCGTGATCCACCCGCCTCGGCCTCCCAAAGTTCTGAGACAGTTTTGACGGCCTGCATGCCGCCCCGACTTTCAGACCCACTGACCCACAGTCGCCTCGTCCCTCTGCCGTCCGGGAACTCAGCGGAGTCAGTGCTCCTCTCAGATCTGCGGGGCGTCGCGGCTGCAGGTTTGTTTTTTCTCACCCTGTTCCGCTGCCTCTGACTTAAGGAACTCCTGTGGGCGTCCCCTCCTCTCCCTGCTCTCCAGGACCCTGAGCTCTCCTGCTGCGGGAGGTAGATCCCCCTCGCTGGTTTCCCAGCCTCAGGCACCACCAGAGCCGGCTATTTTATTTATTTATTTATTTATTTATTTTGAGACAGGGGCTTTCTCTATCGCCCAGGCTGGAGTGCCGTGGTGCAATCATAGCTCACTGCAGCCTTGAACTCCGGGGCTCAAGCAAGCCTCCTGCCTCAGCCTTCCGAGTGGCTGGGACAACAAGCATGTGCCACCATTCCCAGCTATTTTTTTTTTTTTTAATTTGTAGCAACAGAACGTTGGTTTGTTGCTGTTACATGTAAATTTTCATTGCTGCAAAAGAAGTAGCACCCGAATGTAAATTTTCTCACAAGGCAGCTTTGCTTTCTGCAGAAAGGGTACAGTCAACCGCAGTTTGCCACAAGAGTACACGAACAAAGGAGGCAGGGCCACTTAATCTGACACATCCACCCTGTTGCTGTGTCCTGGTTCCACTGGCTGGAGCTGGACCTCACAGCCGAGGCTGCACCCGCTCGGCTAACAACTTCAGACTTTCCTAAATAGCTAAAGGCAGCACAGAGCGAAGGAAAACAGGGAGTCACCTGACAAAGCTCAGGCAAAGCTGCTTCCAAATAAGGAAGGGGAATAAGCTATGCTCTCAGGCATGTCAGGGCAAATATCTAGGTGAACTTCTAAGAACTAAGAACACTGGATAAGCATTTCTTTATCATGACTAATAACTATTCAGGAGTATTGGCAGAGGGTCTCGAGCAAATTAACTTCTTAAACAGCTATTATTTATGATGAACTAAGAGAAAAACTTTGAAGAGGAACTTTTTATTTTCTACAGTTACCCACGCTGGTGTGGAACTTCTGGGCTCAAGCAATCCTCCCACCTCAGCCTGTAAAGAAGCTGGGACCACACACACGTGCCACTGCTGTGCCCAGCTAACCTTTAACATGTTTTTTTCAGACGGAGTCTCGTTCTGTCGCCCAGGCTGGAGTGCAGTGGCGTGATCTCAGCTCACTGCAACTTCGTTTCCTGGGTTCCAGCAATTCTCCTGCCTCAACCTGCCGAGTAGCTGGGACTACAGGCATGTGACACCACACCCAGCTAGTTTTTTTTGTTTTTTGGGGTTTTTTTTGTATTTTTAGTAAAGACGGGGTTTCACCATGTTGTCCAGGCTGGTCTTGAACTCTTGACCTTGTGATCCGCCCACCTCGGCCTCCCAAAGTGTTGGGATTACAGGCGTGAGCCACTGCACCAGGCCAACATTTTTAAATGCTGTAAAATCTGCAGTTTTTTTTTTTTTTTTTTTCCAATCAAGTTTATAGCTTATCACTCCACGGATCTCCCAAGGCCGAGATAGGCTGGGACATCCTCCAGGCCCCCGAGGAGTCCTCCCACTGTCTTGGGAGGGCCTGTGGAGTCTCAAGTTCATTTTGTTATGTTTACTAGGTTTTGTTTTATAGTCGCTAGTTAGATTTACTAACATTTTCCAACTTCTTGGCTCAAGGGACTTCATTTTAATAAACAACACTTTTTAGTTGCTGTCTGAGTCAGTGTCTCTATGTGATGAGCTCTCCCAGTGTGTGTGTTAGGAAAGGTCTGTACTTGGCCGGGCGCGGTGGCTCATACCTATAATCCCAGCACTTAGGGGGCCCAGGCAGGGCAGGCGGAGCATGAGGTCAGGAGTTCGAAACCAGCCTGGCCAACAGGACAAAACCCCATCTCTACTAAAAATTGGAAAAAAATTAGCAGGGCATGGTGGCGTGTGCCTGTAATCCCAGCTACTCAGGAGGCTGAGGCAGGGGAGTCCGGGGAGCAGAGGCTGTAGTGAGCCAAGATCTCGCCACTGCACTCCAGCCTGGGCAACAGAGCGAGACTGCATCTCAGAAAAAAAAAAAAGAGCGAGAGAGGCACAGGCTCCAGAAGAGGTGTGCATCTGGCCCAACATTCAGAGAGCAAGCCAGGATCGGGGGCCGGAAGAGCGAGGGCCTCTGCAGGGAGCCAGGGGCCCAGCCTCGGACACCCTGAGCGCTCAGCAGGGCCTCCCGCCAGACGCCAATGCCCTGGACACCGCCCAGCTGCTCCGGGGCTTGGGGCCACAGCCCAGCCTCCAATCCTGCCCCAGGCGTGGCTGCTCAGCCTGGAATCCTGGCTCTGGGTGAGGCTCCTGATCTGTCTGATGGCTTTTGAACCGTCCTGGACACGGGCATCTTTCTGGGCCTCCTCCGGAGAAGAAAGAGGACAGCAGGAATGTCTGGTGGCTCCGGACCCCTGGGCGGCCCAGCCTGTCTTTCCAGCCTGTAGGCCAGGCCTGGAGGGGTCATCAGAGGAACCTCAGATCAGCCCCTCTCCCACCAGCAGCTGGAGTGGGGATGAAACAGGGAGACCAGCGGCGTCAGCTGAATGGATTCTGTTACAGCAACCAATTTCATCTGAATGGTCATTACTGTGATTTATAGGCGACTTGGGCTGCTTTGCTCCCAAATTTGTCTCCCGTCCACTTGATATTGATTGAAAGACAAAGCTGCGGCCTGTGAGTAGAGGCAGGGAGGGCGGGGCTGCCTAAGCGGACTCAGGGACCACTAACCCTACCGCTCTGCTCTGATTGCAGGGGCACCAAGCACAGCTGTGCTGGGAAGATCAGGGAGGTGGCAGAGAGGACCCGGCGCCCTCAGTGTCCAGCACATATCCCCTGGCCTCTGCCCTCCCTGCCACCCCACCCTGGCCCAGAAGCACCTGCCACCAGGTGGCCCATCCTTCCAGAAGCTTCCTGAAGATGGGACCATCCTCTCCCAGGCCCAGCTGGTCCCCACAAAGGGCCAGGTGTGGAATGACCCAGGGCAATGCTGACCTCTTCCGATGATGAGGCCAGAAACTCAAAGGACCTCTTATCCCGTTTCCCCGTTTCCTCCTGTCCGGGAATCAGAACTGAGGCTGCCAGCCTCCACAGGTGCCAACCACCCAAGAGACGGCATGGTAGGGACGGTAAGCTGGTGGTCAGGAGCCAGCAGTCTCCGGCCTCCTCCAGCCTGGGCAGCACCCAGCTACAGCAGCCAGGCTGGGTGGTCAGGGGCTGCCTCTGCCCCATGGCACAGGCCAGCTTCAGGGCCACTGGGGATGAGACCAGGACCTGGACTGCACCCAGGCAGCAGCCCCCGGGCTATAGACGCAGCCAGGCCCCTCTAACTCCCACCCCCACCCATGTCCTTCTCCTTCTGACCCCTCAGAGCCCCTCCTCCC
>NW_022436955.1:32401630-32418262 GCF_009761245.1 Sapajus apella
TCTCCTTCTGACCCCTCAGAGCCCCTCCTCCCCTCTCCAGCCCCATCTTGCTCCTGCCTCCCTCCCTCCTGTCAATGTTGGGTGTTGGGGATGAAGGACACAGAGGCGTGGGGCACTGAGGGAGGGACCGAGACACCAAAGAGGAGAGGACACCGTCAGAATCTGGGTAGAGACGGGCCCGCCCGTAGGTGGGATTTGCCTGGAGTGGCGAGTTCACATGGTGTCGTGGGCTGGACAGCCACTGTCCCCGGGACCACAGCTTTCTGGGCTGGGCCAGGACAAGGCCACCCGTGTCCCACCTGCCCTTCTGGGGTTCAGCCAAATACAGCCCCCACCCCTATGATTCACAAGGCAGCTGGGAGCTCCAGCACTGCTGGAGGGGACAGCTAGGCTCACCAAACCCAGCCTTCATGGACCCCAGGGGCCTTGGGTGTGGGCCACTCTGCCGTGAGCCCTGCCCCAGTCCGTCTTTGGAGGATGCTGACTGGGGACCCTGAAGCTCGCGGCCACCTCCACTGTCTGCCCCCTTCCCCCGACGGTGCTGGCCCAGGTCCCGATGCTGTGGTCAGTCCTGCCCCCTCAGCCTCAGCCTTGCTGAGGCCTGGGCTGACCTCAGAAGCCCCTGCCAGCCCAGCCACCCTGCGCCTTCGACCATCGGGGAGGCTGGGGTGGCCTTGGGGCAATGCCAGGTGAGACCTCAGGAGAGCTGCCCCACCCTCCCAGTGCTTGGTGCCAGGGGAAGGGAGGTAGGCCTGGGCCAGACTCCATAGCCCTCCCCTGGCACAGGCCTGGTCTCCATCCTCCCTGATCCCTGCCCGCATGGTGGCTGCAAGGGCGAGACACCAAGGCATCCACACTGGGTGACAGTGCTGGGCCGGCCTGGAGGGGACAGGCATGTCCAGCATGGGGACAGCAGCCGGGAAGGGCCCATCGTCCCCTCTCAGCTCTGCCCTGAAGACTCTCCCGAAATCAAAGGAGTTGGCTACCCCTCCCCCACCTGCCTCGCTGCTGTCCTGGAGCCACACTGCCCCCTGCCGGGGCTGGCGGGTGTGACAGGCCACCAAGCCACCAGCCCAGACCCCGCCAACCCTGGCCCTGCCCCTAGGCCTGACCCCGCCTGTAGCCCTGACCCCTGACCGCTGACCCCTAGCCTGACCTCAACCCTGGCCCCGCCCCCAGCCCTGACTCCACCCCCATGCCTGGCCCCACCCCCAGGCCTGGCCCCGCCCCCAGGCCTCTGGAGACCTGCCCAGCTCTTGGGGCTGCACCTGCCTGGTTGGCTCCTGTCACTGTAGGGGTGAGATGCAAGGCCAGTGTTGGGGCAGCTGGGCAGGACAGGACCCGGACAGCCCAGGGGGACGCCCCAGCAGGCCCACCCCCTCACCCCTCTGTGCTCAACTCCCTGTTGGCACAACAGCCAGGACTGACCATCAGGATCCAGGGGCCTGCTGTCCCCAGGTCCTCAAGAGGGCCACCCTCCCACCAGCAGCTCTTCCTAGCCAACATTGCCCATCCGTCTGTCTGTGTGTTTTGAATGCCCAAGATTTTTTCAACAGACTTGTCAAATATTCTTTTCATGTGTGTGTTGTGGGGGGTGTCAGTGGCTTCTGAACAAAAACAGCACCCCCAAACCTGATGGGGGGTCCCTTGAGCCCCTTGCACTGAGCCCCATGGCCGTGGGGTCAGGTAGTGGCCTGAACATGGGGACAGCATCACCCCTGAGCCCGGACACCCCAAGTACAGCAGGGTCCAGGATGGCCCCAGCCAGATACTGCCTGGCCTCCTCCACACCCTGAGATCCCACCCCCTCTGTCCTGGGGAAGCTTTCAGGCAGAAGCTCCTCTATAGGGCCCCTATCCAGTGGGGGCCACTGACAGCCAGGACTCAGGTGCTGTGGGTGCTGGGCCCAGCCCTTTGGGAGTCACTCATAGAGCACCCGCACTCGCTCTATGAGGATCTGCGTCCACCTAGATGGGCTGGTCTGTGCTCTGACAGCCCCAGGACTGGGTATCCACCTCACCCCAGCGCCTGGCGGCCTCTAGGCCAGAGAAGAACGTGGGAAGGGCATGGCCCATGGCCGACACCTGGCTCCCGGCCAGGCCTCACCTGTGTCCGACTCCGCACCCCAGCCTCCTCCAGCCTCAGGCCCTGCCTGACAGATGGGGCCACCTGCCACCTGCAGAGCGAGCCCCGGACCCTCTGCCACGGGCAAAATTGGCTCAGGTCTGGAATGGACACAGCCGCCAGGCCAGGGCCTCCTTAGACCGGGGCCCTCCTTTGGTGTTGGGTGCTGCACAAACTCCCCTCCGCCCTCCACGGCCCTGCACCCTGGGGGGAGCAGCCCTCACACCTGCTAACCCCTCCCCTCCGGCCCCCACTGCCTCTCTAGGAAGAGGGCTGCGTCTGGCCTGAGCCCTGGGCCTCCGTGTGCCTCCTGTCAGCACACTTTGCTTGACCCCAGCGCCCCGAATCATGCTGGGCCCTTAGTGGGTGGGGTGTTCGTCTGTATTTATACACAGATTCCGTGATTACACAGATTCAATTTAATAATCAACGAGGGTGGAGCACTGTTACTGCACTGTGTGATTACAGAATCATTCCAGAGCGGACAGCTGAAAACTGGCACCCGCCCACGCCTATCGAGAGAAAGTTAGAAATTCCTCAGCCCCTGTGGACCACTGCCTGCCGTGTCAGGAGGAGCAGCCCAGGGCTGGGGGGGTGGGAGGGCCTGTGGGCCATCCAAGGCTGCGGGGCTCCTGGGCCATTTGTTGTCCCCCAGTTCCTCATACTAGGGAGAAGAAATTGGGTGGGGAACCGAGGCTGCGGACCAGGGGGCCCCCTCATCACCTCGGCCGGCCCCACCCCCACCCCATGCCCATGAGGCACTTCCCCTGGCACTGGGTGAGCTGGAGAGTTCAGGTGGGCAAGGCAGAGGGCGGAGTGATGGAGGAGGGTCTTGGAAGGCCCAGGACTGCAGACTGTGGAAACAGGAGGGGGAAGCCCAGAGTGGGGTTCCAGCTGGAGGCTTTAGGTGCAGAGGGAGGGTAGGGTGTCTCCAAGTCCGCCAGAAAAGAGGAGGGCTCTTCTAGGGGTGATGGTCCTGCAGCTGGAATTGGACTCCTGCCCCCACTGAACTGGACCTCCAGACTCACAGCACACAGCCCTTCCCTGCCCCCTTCGTTTAACACAAGGGGAAACTGAGGCTAGGGGAAGAACCTCCAGCCCAAGGCTCCAAGCTGGGACTGGACTCAGGGCTCCTGCCTGCTGGCCTTCCCGCTGACCTAGGAGCACGTGGAGTGGGGTCTCTAGCCCTCCCACAGCGGCCAAGCCAGCTGCCTCCTGGCCCCTCCCCACATTTGGGGCTCACCCAGGACCTGGCCCAGCTTAGCCTTTTCCTTAGAGACCCCCACATCCCGTGGAGGAGGAGCTTGGCCTCCATGGGTGGGAGGCAGGTGACTGAGCAAGGTGGATGCTGGGTGGAAGGGAAGAGGAGCTGGGGGTGGCACACAGCTGCTATCCCGGGCCTCTTTCTGGGGGGAGGGCGGGCACTTCTATCTCACTCCTGCATTAGTCCCGTGAGGTTGAAAACCAAAAGCATTCAGAGGGCTTCTCCACCCCTAGTTTGGGGTGTCTGACCACAGAGGCGGGTCGGTGGTCCCCAATGGGCTACACCCAGCCCCGCAGGCCTCCCAGTCTAGAGATGGAGGGGTTCCCTGTGCTCCCTCATCTTGGAGCAGTGAGCGCTAGGGACAGTCCCAGCCTGAGCCTCCCGGGCAGCCTGGCCTCCTTCCAAGCGGGCCAGCGGGACAGATGGTGCCTGAACCTACCCAGCCACCCCACAACCTGGAGAGGAGAGCAGAGGTGCCCGGCTGCTCCCACCACAGAGAGGAACGGGCTTCCCAGCCGGGCCCCGGGCTGCTCAGCAACCCCTACTCCCCAACTTGTCTGCTCAAAAGATCGAGTCCTCTTCTCGACAGCCCCCTCCATCCTCCCTCCAGGGCCTCCGGGACCTCGCGCGCGGGGTCTGTGCGAGTGCTGAGCTGCGCCCCCGCCCTCCCGGGGGCGGGGTCTCGGGGGGGTTGGGGAGAGCAGGTGCCACACTCAACAGGAGGGAGGGCTTCTGGCCGAGGTGGCCAGGAGGCTCCAGGAAGAGCGGGCAGCCTTGGCCTTGGGCGTTGAGGGATGAAGAGTTCTGTAGGCAGCAGCGGGAAGGAAGGTGCTCCAGGCAGGGGCCTCGGGGAACGAGGGGATGCTGGAAGAGGCGCGTGGACCAGCGGAATTGGGGTGTCCTACAGCTGCGCTGGCGTCAGAGGCGTGTGAACCAGAGCAGCTCCAGACTGAACAGGAGCTGAGTAAAATGAGGCCATGAGGAGGTGCGTGGAGAGTGCTCAGCAGGATGAGGGGAGACGCAGCCGAGGGACGCGGGGCCCAGGCAAGAGCTCAGGTGACCCCCACGCAGGAACTGTGGTGCAGACGCCGTGGGTCAGGGGCGAGCCGGGGCCCAAGGAGCAGGTAATGAAGCAACAAGCCCCAGCTGGTCCCTGACCCGGCCCCACCCGCCCTGCCTTCCGCACAGCCTTGCCTCTCCCTCCGCTCCGACGCGCAAGCCGGGGCACCTGCGACCTCGCCCTGGCCCTGCCCGCCGGACCCCGCACGTGCTGTCACTCAGCCCTCGGCCCGGCCCCGCATGCTCACAAGGTGTCACTCAGCCCTTGGCCACTCCCAGCCCCGCCCATCCCCTCCTGGCCCCGCCCCACCCGCAATAAGCAGTCACCCAGCCCCGCCCATCCTCCTCTGGCCCCGCCCCACCGGCCACAAGCAGTTACCGCTCCGCAGGCGCACCTGCGCTGTCACTCAGCCCTCGTCCCTGGCCCCGCCCCACCCCGCCCGCCCCACGCGCACACGTGCTGTCACTCAGCCTTCGGCCCCGCTCCTACCCTCCGGAGGCTCCGCCCCACCCGCCTGCCCAAGTGCTGTCACTCAGCCTTAGCCCCGCCCAGGCCTGCCTCGGCCCGTCAGAGGCCTCTCTCGTGCTGTCACTCAGCGCCCTCGCCACGCCCCGCCACGCCCCCCTCACACGTGCTGTAGCTGGTCCTGGCCCGCCCCGCGCACTTGCGCTGTCACTCAGCCCGGCCGCGCTGCTTTGGGTCGCGGGTGCACTCGGGCCCCGTTCCCTCTCCGGCCCCGATGGACGCCGCGCTCCTCCTGGTCCTCGGGCTGCTGGCCCAGGTAAGGCATCGGCTCCTGCGGGGTCCCGGCTGTCTCTCCCGCCCCTGCGGGACAGCGTCTTTCACTGGAGCTCCACAGGTCTCCCCCAGGACCGCTGGCCCTGGCCGCCTTTGGGGGCCTCTGAGCTGAGGGGCCTCGGGTGGGTGCCCCACTCCAGAGGGTGTGGGGAGTGAGTGTAACCAAACTCTCCACCCAGTGGAATAACCAGGACTGCTGGGGTCAGGCAGGGACCACCCAGCAGACGGTGGCCTCTCTTTGGAGGGACCCCTGCCAGGGTCTGAGGGGTTAGTGTTGAGTGGAGCAGAGAGACAGGAGCAGCGGCAGGAGCGCCCCTCTCTGCGGGGCTGGGGCCGGGTTTCCGTAGGGACTCCCTGCGGTGGGCCCATGACCCTGGCCAGTCTGGGCTGATGTCCCACAGCCCACCCCAAGTTCCTGGCCAGCAGGGGTGGCTGCAGGCCCTGCCCTCCAGGACCTCCAACTCTGGGCTGCTTCTCGGTTGGGAGCACCCAGCCCAAGCCAGGTCCTGCCGCACAGGGGCCTCACCAAGGCATGCACAGCCCTGCGGCTCTGGGCCTGGGCTTCTCCTGGACCCTTAGCAGCTGCCTGGGCTGATCAGGTCTGGGGGCCTGCCCCCGGAGGCTGCTGGACTCTGCTCCTCGAAATCTTCTCTGGGCCCCTGGCACCATGGTCTCTCCAACACGGGAGCAAGCCAGGGTGGAAGGAAGCCCAGGCATCGGCCCCCACATCCCCCATGGGCACTCCCTAGCCGTAGCCACGTCTCCTCACACCCTAGGCGGACCTGGACACAGAGGATGTGGCTGGCCAGGGCAGGGCCAGCTGTGGTTGGGACGTCACTGGGTACAAGAGGGCAGCCTCCTTCTTGCCACTCTAAGAGAGAATGGACATAAAGGGCTTAAAGGCGCTCACGGCATTCACTGCTCTTGTGGTCCTGGGGTGGTCAGGGAGCCCTTTCCCAACCACCACTGAAGGGGCTTCGTGAGTCCCCTCATTCCCACAGGCCTTGAGGTTCTAGCTGGCTCCAATTTCAGCCTCTGGCAGCTGACCAGGCCCCTGGCCAGCCAGACCCTCCAGCAGCTGCCCCCAAGGGCACCACAGCTGCTGCCATCCCCCAACTTTCGGCCCCCCACTCACCCTCTGGAGACAGTGGTGGGGGAGACAGTAGCTCAGCGCGCATGTTCACCCCCAGGCCCTGCACCCCTCAGCCCTCTGCCAGTGAGAGCAGCTTGGGGGAGCCCCATGCCTCCAGGGCCCTTCTCCACCTGTTCCAGGGACAGCGTTTCTTCCCTGGCATCCCAACCTGGGGCATGCTGGGAGGAGGCCAGCGCCTGTGAAAACATTCCTCGGGACCTCCTCCTTTGGATTTGGGGGTGTTTGCCTTTCAACAGGCCTGGGGGCTCTGTGACGGGAGGTGGGGGAAGGCTGGACCTCTCCCTCCCCAGAGGCCTCCCCTCTTGCTGTCCCTTATTTTCTCCCCCAGGGCTGGGAGACAGCAGCCCCCTACCCTGACAGCTGGAGGCTGAGGGAGCTGGTGGAGGGGGGGGCCTGCTGGAGGGGGACTGGAGCCAAGGCTCAAATTCACTCCACTATGAGGCAAAATATGTCCGTGTCAGGACCCTGCCCGCCCCTCCCCCACCTTCAGGACCATGTGGGCTCCGGTGCCACCCCTGGTCCAGGGCAGTCTCTGGGTCCTGTCAGTGCCCCCTGCACCCACACTATTGCTAGTCGCCGGTTCTGCACCTGGGACCCCACCCCAGCTGGGAGGCAGCTGAGGTGCTGCCCCAGCACTGGTTACTCAGAGAGAACCCCCCCAACCCTGCTGGGTTTTGGGAGCCCCTTGGACTCTGGGAGACAGAGCATCAGCAGCACCCCGGGGGCCAGATGGGGGCTCTTAGCTCGGGCGACTGTGACCAAGGCCAAGAAGGGAGGCGGCTCCCAGGCCACTGTTCTCCCGGAAGTGGCAGGACAGCCCCAGACGCTGTGGTTTGGAGGGAACAGCTGCCTCCATGCCTCTTTCTCCACACCCCTCCTCTGAAGCCTGCAGCAGCTAGAGAGGCTGGGGCCCAGGGGAGATGCTCCAGCCACTCTGGGCCAGGCCGACAGTTGGGGCCATTCCTGGCATGCCTGGCCATCCAGGAGCGGGGCGCCCCAGATTCCAGCCTGGGGGAGGGCTGAGGCCTGAGGGCCCTTCACATCCCCTTCCCAGGCAACCCCCCCCACCTACCTGCCCATAAGCGTGTTCCTAGAATCGAGCAGCACCCTTCCATAGAAAATGGGGAGCAGGAGTGTGAGGTCGGCCCCAGATCCCCCCCATTCCCACCTCGAAGTGGTCTTTGTAAACTGCGATCTGTGCGTCGGGAGCTTTCTCCGGCGTCAGCCCCTCGGGGTTGGGTGTGGGCTTGGAACAGACCCCAGGAGAGGCGTTAAGTCCCAGCAGCTCTGCTCTAGGCAGTGGCCCCAGATATGTCTAGGGCTTCCAGATGGTTCCCTCCAGGTTCTTGGCTAAGGGCAGGGTCAAGGATGAGCTTGGGGATGTCACTGGGGACCCACTGTGGGGAAGCAGGTCCTTAATGTCCATTGGTCTCGCTTGGCTTGGGGGAGGTCAGAGAGGAGGGACGGGCGTCCACAAAACCCACCTCCCCGGGCGCTCGCGTCCCCTAGCCCAGGTGTGGGGCTGTGGGCTGGCTGTGTTGAGGTGCCTTTGTCCCGGGCACTGGATGTCCCGATCTCCCCAAGGCAGCTCACGGGCCCTCCCTCCACTGGCCACGTCTTCTGGAATGGGGGTGAGGTTGGAGGACAAAGAGCCAGCTTTGAGAACACCCCCAAGAGCCGGAAGCGGGCTGCGGTCTGCCTGCCCACCCACACCCATGCCGCCTGTGATTTGGGCAACGCCACCCTGCCAAGGCTTTTCGGCCTCTGTGACCTGGTGAACTCAGGCTGTGGACAGGCCTGGGCCCAGGCACTGCCTTCACTGTACCCAGCCCAGCGTGACTGGAGGGTGGGGGAATGGCCGGCCCAGGTTTGGCGGCAGCTGGGCACGTAGAGGGTGGAAATGTCTGCATGGGTGGGGGTGGCCCCCCCTTCAGCCATGTGGGGGTTTCAGGGCCTGGGGTCTCCCCCCCCCATGCCCAGGCCTAGCCCAAGGCAGTCGTGGCTGTGTGGCTGGATTTCCTTCGGAGCATGTGGTCCAGAGCCTGGCTTGGGTCTCAGACCCTGTGTGGCTCCTGGCTCTGCCTGTGTGGCTTTGGATAAACGGCTCAGGCCTCAGAACCTCACTGCCCATAGCCGGAAGGTGAGGGGACCACCACAGGCTCCCAAGGACTGAGGGGATGGGGAGGGCAAGGTGGCTCCCAGGCCCAGCACAGAGCTGCCCAGCCAGGGCAGAAACACCCTGTGCCGCCAAGGCTGACGCAGGCCCCACTCTGGGCAGGCTGGCTTCCACTTGGCAGGAGCTGCCCTGCCCTGGAAGTGGCTTGTGCTCTGTGGGCACTGGCAGGCTCCAAGGCCAGGGCCGCCATCTGTCAGCTGGCAGAGAGCTTCTCCGGCAGGGTCTCCACCTGGGAGCCTGGGGAGCCCCCACCCTGTCCTCTCCCCGCTTCCTGCAGAAGCGTATGCTACTCTCTGAGCTCCCAGGAGGCCATAGAGGAGGGGCCCGGGTCCAGCTGGCCGTGGTTTGGATGCTGCTGCCACCGCCTGTGGGGACCTCTGTGTGCTGGACCGGCCCTGGGGACAGGGCATGGCCACAGCGAGAGGGCCCCAGCACCCCATCTCACGGTGGGCAGCCTAGAGCTTGTACATCCACAGGGGTGGACGGCCGGTGGTGCAGGACAGAGGCCAAGCCTTTTGGGATTCAGCCTAATAGGCCTCCTGGCCATGCCCACGTCTCCTTCCGGCCCCCAGCCACCACCTCCTCCCAAGTCCGCCTGTCCCCACGTCCCGGCCCCTGCAGGGACCGAGGTCTTGGTAGCGCCAGCAGGAGCAGGCGGCATGGGAGGGTGAGAAACCGGTGTGGGGCTCAGGAGCCAGCGGCACTCGGTGGCCAGAGCAGTCCTTGAAGTCTGTGGTTCCACAGCAGGAGGGGCGGCCCAGCCTGCCAGCTCTGAGCCCCCAGCTCCCAGTGCTCCTAGCCTGCCTGGAGCGGGTGCCCCCTTCCAGAGGGGAGCTGGGTGAGGCCTCGCCTGAGTGGCTCCCACGCAGAATCCCACTGGCCAGGGTGCAGTCAGTGCTCCTTCCCCCGCCCGAGGTGGGAAGCTGTTTTAGGTGTTGGCGTGGTGGGCACAGGGCCTGGCGCTGGATAGGACGTCCTGTGAGCCTCCCTAGACCCCAGCCCACCTGCTGTCTGGAGGAAGGAGCTCAGGGCCAGCTGTGAAGACGCTGATGAGACGGGCGTGCTGTCTGAAAGGGGAGCTGAGGAGTTTGATCCTGGTGGGTGGTGTTTGGGCCTGCCCTGCCCCCAGATGCCTCATTGTCTGCCCGGGACCCCCAGCACCTCACACGCTCCTCCCTGCCCCAAATAGCACCCCAGCAGCCTGAGGGCTTGCCCTGGGTGGGGGTGCCCTGGAGAGCACGGCACGGGGGCAGGGGGTCTCTGTGTCCCTCCCCAGCCAGGTGGTGCAGGCGGCTGCCCAGCCTCTGTGTTAGGGTCTGTTCCTTGGGGAGTCGCCGCTACCCCCACCACAGCTGGCCACCCCAGCTCAGCATCTTCCTCTGTAGCCCCCATCGCTGGGACGACGCGCAGTGGAGGACTGGGAAGGTCAGGGTTGGACCCAGGGCCCCCGGCACCCTTGCCGAGGCTGACTGTGGCTGTGAGCGCTGGGCCTGTGGGGGTGGGTGCTGTCCACGTGGGCCTCATGCACAATGAGGGGAAAGGGGAACGCAGCCCCTCACTTTTGCCAGGCACATTTCAAGGGCTAAGTAGCCCGTGCGGCCTGTGGGTCTAGAGAGGTCTAGCCTCATGGGGTTCAGCCTAACAGGCGTCCTGGCCATGACTGCAGCTGGGAGAGGCAGCCCAAGAGAAGGGCCAGGAGCCTGGAGACCCCTGGACTGGGGGGCACAGATGGCTCCTAACCAGGCCAGCAGCAGAGAGGATGGGGAGGGGCAGCTGTGTTCCCCTCCCCCACCTCCCCTCCCCCCCCCCCCTCCCCTCGCCCCCCCCCCCCCCCCCCCCTTCCCCCCTCCCCCTCCTCCTCCTCCACCCCTCCCCCAACCCTGTCCCCTGCTGCACTCAAGTCCACACAGACTGTGCCCCCACAAGCTGCACCGGGCATCAGCCTGGGCAGCCCCCCTGACCTGAGAGCTTGACAGTGACCCTCATGTCCGTGGCTAGCCGGGTAGGGTCAGCGCAGAGCTGTGTCCCTGTCCCGTCAGGTGTGGCAGCTTCTACCAGGCTGTGCTTTGGGGTCAGGGGTCTTTCAGGAAGAGCCATGCAGCCCACCCAGAAACACTGACCCCCCAGGCTCGGGTGGTCCAAGCACAGGTGGCCTGGCGATCCCAGTGACTTCAGCACCAGGCAGGGCCTGTCACCTCTGTCTAAGCGTCCCTCTGACCAAGGCAGGACCAGGCCCCCTGGGAGGGTGGCTGCGGCCCAGGCTAGGAGCCGCGTGTGGCAGCTGCGTCTCTAACACCAGAACATTCAGGGCAGCTTCTGGGGCTGCTGCCAGTGCCCCTCCTCACCCGGGTCTTTGACTTGGCTCCCTTCTCTAGGCCTCAGTTTCCCAAGCTGAGGGCTGGGGTGAGGCCACCCGTGGTCACAAAAGCTGCTGACAGTCAGTGGACCTCCGGAGAAGTCAGGGGCAGCAGCTGTCTCCACTTTGAGGCCTTTACTGGCCCGAGGGTCCCTGGCCCCGGGTGGGTGGGGATGCGCGACATCTCCCTCTGCAGCCCCACGCTCTGCCCAGGCCCCACCCCTACCTCTGGGGCTTCCTGGGTACATGACCAACAGTGCACCCCAGCCCCTGGGTGTGGCAGAGATGGGCACACCGGGGTCCCAGGAGCTGAAGGATGGGGTGAAGACCACCGAGGTTCCCGTCCTGGGACAGCAGTGAGGCAGGGGTGGGGCTGGCCCTCCGGCCCCCACCGTGTCCTCCTGGCTGTGTAGCCACAGCAAGCCCCACCCCACCCAGCCCCTCCGAGGCAGCCCTGGCCCCCCCCAGCCAGCCTCAGGACCCCAGCGGCCACCGCTGGTCGCCGCCGGCATTGGCGGCCCAGCCCTGACCTGATGCAACCTGTCGGACCCGCCGCAGTCTGGGTCAGTCGCACAGCTGGGGGCTGCTGTAGGAACTGGGGTACGTTTCCAGCTGCTGTTGGGGACAGGCACCTTCCCGAAGGCACCACCCCGCGGCTCCCTGGGACCCTCCACCGCCAGGACCCCGCACCCTGGGCACTGCCACCAGCTTCCTGTGGTCATTTGGAGTCAGGACCGCCAGTGGCCCCAGGGCCTGCTGCGTACACGGCTACCCTGGCACCTGGGGTGAGGCTGTGCCCCTGCTGAGTGAATCTAAGGGGTCTCTCCCAGCCAGAGACCCGGAACTCCCGCGCTTCCTCCCAGTGGCCACACGCGCTCACCAGGGGCTGCAGACAGCACGGCTGCTGAGTGGGCCCAGGAGGAGACTGGGGCAGCTGTATGGGGCTTTGAGGGCCAGTACTTGGGGTGTGGATGCCCCGTGAGCCAGTGAGCACCCACCCACGGCCCTGAGGGAAGCGTGTGGCCTCCCCGAAAGCCCCAGCTCCCAGCTGCTCCTGCCGCCCGGGCTCTGGGAGATCATGCTATGGGACGCGTCTGTCTGTTGCAGAGCCTCTGCCTGTCTTTGGGGGTTCCTGGATGGAGGAGGCCCAGCACCCTGTACCCCTGGCGCCGGGTGCCCGCCCCAAGCCGCGTGCGGAGGGCCTGGGTCATCCCTCCGATCAGCGTGTCTGAGAACCACAAGCGTCTCCCCTACCCACTGGTGCAGGTGAGTGGGTGGAGTGGGGAGGGGGGGAGGGGTGGGCTGGTCCCCTGTGCGTCTCCTCATTCCCTAAAAGTCTCCTGGGAGCTAGGGGAGCCCCCACTGCTGTTACAGCCAAGCCAGCGGGGCCACGATTCAGGGCCTTGCCAGGGCTCTGGGCTTCTGACCTGGGTTCCAACCCTCCCCGTCGCCTGGGACCGCATCAGAATCCAGAGCTGCTCCCACCCGACATGTGCCTCGGGTGGACACAGTCCCCGTCCGGCTGCAAGCACGCTCGGCGTGATCTCTGTCCGCGTATCCACTGCGCTGAGTAGGTGGAGGCGAAGGTGGACCGCATTGCCTGAGCCTCAGCTACACACACCCGGAATCGGCCCAGGGACCAGGGCCCTGAGGACACCAGGGCTGAGCCTGAAAGGACGCTGCAGGACGGGGCACCCTTGAGACCACAGGCTGAGCTGGCCCCAGCCCAGCACAGCTCCCCACTGGGCACCAGGCCCCTCCTCCAGTCCTGGGAGCTGTAGACCCGCCCTGCTCCCAGCCGGGGCAGGGCCTGAGGGGCAGGGGAGAGGGCAGAGGCCCCTGCCCCCGAGTGGCTCTCTCCAGCCGTTTCCTGCCCCGCAGATCAAGTCGGACAAGCAGCAGCTGGGTGGCATCATCTACAGCATCCAGGGGCCCGGCGTGGACGAGGAGCCCCGGGGCGTCTTCTCCATCGACAAGTTCACCGGGAAGGTGTTCCTCAATGCCACGCTGGACCGTGAGAAGACCGACCGCTTCAGGGTGCGGGGCTGCGCCGTCCGGCCCTCGCCCCTCAAGCAGGCCTGGTGGGAGCAGTGCTCCGCCCCCCACCCCCCAGACCGGGCTTCCGCCCCAGCACCCAGGCCTTTAGGCCAGACCGCTTCCCCTGCAAGATCCAGGCACTCTTAAATAGGGGCAGGTACAGGGGTCTGGGAGCCAGGGCCGGCAGCCCGAGGAGGCAGGTGTTTCGGGTCTCGCTCGCATTCAACAGGAGGGCAGACAGGCCTGGTGGAGGAGCTTGCTGCAGCTCAGGAGTGCCGTGAAGAATCTCAAAATAGTGTTGCTGGGTTCTTTTTTTTTGAGCCGGAGATTCGCTCTGTTGCCCAGGCGGGAGTGGGTGCCATGATCTCGGCTCACTGCAACCTCTACCTCCCCGGTTCAAGCCATTCTCCTGCCTCAGCCTCCTGAGTCGCTGGGATTACGGGTGTAGCCACCACGCCTGGTTAATTTTTGTATGTTTAGTAGAGATGGGGTTTCTCATGTTGGCGTCCCAAAGAGCTGGGATGGCAGGCGTGAGCCACCGAGCCCAGCCCCAGAATTGTGCTGACCCCAGCGGCAGCCACTGTTCTTGTGGGTGGGATTAGTCAGGGAAGAAAGCACTGATGGCCTTTGGAGGCTGGAGTTCTGGGGTCTGAGAGAAGGGGTCGTGAGAGCCGGGCGAAGTGGCTCACACCTGGAATCCCGGCACTTTGGGAGGCTGAGGCAGGAGGATTGCTTGAAGCCAGTAGTTTGAGACCAGGCTGGGCAGCAAAGTGAGGCCTTGTCTCTACAAAACATCAAATGGTAAAATAAATTAGCCAGGGGTGTTGTTGCAAGCCTGTGGCCCCAGCTACTTGGAAGGCTGAGGTGGGAAGATCCTGCAGGACGGTGACGCTGCACTCCAGCCTACGTGGTAGAGCAAGACCTTGTCTCAAAAAAAGGAATAAAGGACAGTGGGAGCAAGAGGAGGAGGGAGCCCCAGAACCCCAGAGCCCAGAACCCCAGAACCCAGAACCCCAGAGCCCAGAACCCCAGAGCCCAGAACCCAGAACCCCAGAGCCCAGAACCCAGAACCCCAGAGCCCAGAACCCCAGAGCCCAGAACCCCAGAGCCCAGAACCCAGAACCCCAGAGGTCAGAACCCCAGAGCCCAGAACCCCAGAGCCCAGAACCCAGAACCCCAGAGCCCAGAACTCCAGAACCCCAGAGGTCAGAACTCCAGAAACCCAGAGGTCAGAACCCCAGAGCCCAGAACCCCAGAGCCCAGAACCCAGAACCCCAGAGCCCAGAACCCCAGAGCCCCATCTGCGTTCCCTGCAGGCGCCTGCCCATCCCCAGCTTGCCCTCTCCAAAATGTCATTTTGGGCTGGCCGTGGTGGCTCATGCTTGTAATTCCAGCACTTTGGGAGGCCAAAGTGGGCGGATCACCTGAGGTCAGGAGTTCAAGACCAGCCTGGCCAACATAGTGAAACCTCATCTTTACTAAAAATACAAAAAGTTAGCAGTGTGTGCTGCTGGGCGCCTTGGGAGCCTGAGGCAGGAGAATCACTTGAACCCATGAAATGGAGGTTGCAGTGAGCCGAGATCACAGCACTGCACCCCATCCTGGGCAACAGAGCAGGACACCGTCTCAAAAAAAAGAAATCATTTTGTACCTGAAGTGGGGAAAGGACGCTTCCTGCCTTTGCCTCTGCAGGAAGCAAAATTTCTTTTATTTGCCCTGAATCTTCCTTTAGACTTTGAGAAGCAGTGGTTAGGTCCCTTACAGAGAAAGTTATTAGAGAGTAGTTTTCACCTGGAAGCAATCATTGTGCACATTCTCCAAAAGGATGGGAGGCGGTTTAAAATGTCCCATGCACAGGGGAATTAAACTTCAGGAGGAGGCCAGGTGCAGTGGCTCACACCTGTAATCCCATCACTTTGGGAGGCTGAGGCGGGCGGATGACCTGAGGTCAGGAGTTTGAGACCAGCCTGGCCAACATGGTGAAACCCCGTTTCTACTAATAATACAAAAATTAGCTGGGTGTGGTGGCAGGTGCCTGTAATCCCAGCTACTCAGGAGACTAAGTCAGGAGACTTGCTTGAACCCAGAAGGCAGAGGCTGCAGGGAGCCAAGATTGTGCCATTGCACTCCAGCGTGGGCAACGAGAGGAAAACTCTGTCTCAAAAACAAAAACCAAAACAAAAATTTCAGGAGGAACCAAGACCACAGAGAGGGAAGAGAGATTAGGAACCCTCTGAAAGCCTTACTTCAGTCACACATAAAGCGGGTGTGAGCTTCCTGGTAGCCAAGGCTAGCAGGAAAATTGGCACCTGCCCTGTCTGCTAAGGGAAGGTGGCCCCGTTCAGGGACGTCCTCAGCCACTGTGGCAGATGCCCCACCCCGTGCTGCTTCTCACCTGAAGTTGGTGTTTCCAACCAAAGCTGGAGACAAAGTCTGAACGTGCTGTTTCGCGTGGGCCTAATGGGAGCCACAGAAATTCAGGGGCAACAGAACCAGCCCTCGCTCTCTGTTTGAACAGCTAAGAGCATTTGCCCTGGACCTGGGAGGATCCACCCTGGAGGACCCCACGGACCTGGAGATTGTAGTTGTGGATCAGAACGACAACCGCCCAGCCTTCCTGCAGGAGGCATTCACCGGCCGAGTGCTGGAGGGCGCAGCCCCAGGTGAGGCAGGAGCCCAGCCCCGGCTGGGAGGGGCTGCAGGGAGGGGCTCTGCGAAGCCAGAAGTCCAGGATTTCCCTTAAGCAGGAATTCCAGGGGCCCCTCAGAGAGTCTAAAAGTAAGCAAACAGATCTCCAAGGCAGGTCTGTTTCCACAGGTCAACCCACGCCACTTCCCATTTCAAGATAAATTTCAAACCCAAAAATCTGAGCCTGGGGTAGGGCTTTTTCAGGGGTCCTGCTTCTCCCCTAAAAGCAAATGACTTCTCCCTCCTGCTGCGGGGGCATCTGAAGCCAGGCAGACCCACCCTCTCCCTGTACTCACAGGGGGTCCAGAGCACCCACGGGCATCTCTGGGTGTGCTGCACCCCAAACCCAGGCTGACCTGCATGCCTCAGCCAGCCACGGGGACTCGCTCCCACCTCCCCGGGGTCCTGGGGGAACGGCCTGGCGGAAGGGCACAGGCCCCTTTCATGTCTGGGGCTCCCAGGCTTGGCTCAGGCCTCAGGGCTTGCATCCCGCCTCAGCTTCCTTCCTGTGTCTGTGGCAGTGGCCTCTGTGCCTTGTTCTGCCCCAGGTGACAGCATGTCCCAGCCACAGCTGTACTGGGGTGGGGGGGCACGGCAGGAGCTTCCCTCCAGGGTGGCCTGAAGCCCGTCCTTCCCACGCCACCTTGGTGACTCAGTCCACCTGAACTGCCCAAGGGGTCAGGCCTAAATCTCAGGAGAGGGAAAGGGGGGAAGGTGAAGCAGGACTCGGGCCGCCACATGTGGCTTCCTCTCAGCACCTTCCCGGGTGCCACTTCCCACCATAGGTGGGGCTGGGGCTCTGGCTTACAAAACGCAATGTGCGTCCTCTGCTCATCCTGCCCGCGCGTCCTCTGCTCATCCTGCCCGCACGTCCTCTGATTATCCTGCCCGCGCGTCCTCTGCTCAGCCTGCCCGCGCGTCCTCTGCTCATCCTGCCCGCGCGTCCTCTGCTCAGCCTGCCCGCGCGTCCTCTGCT
>NW_022436955.1:32418272-32419550 GCF_009761245.1 Sapajus apella
CGCGTCCTCTGATTATCCTGCCCGCGCGTCCTCTGCTCAGCCTGCCCCTGCGTCCTCTGTCACCCTGGACACCAGCAGCTCCTGGAGACCCCCCACTAGCTTTCCCGGTGTGACCCAGCACCCTTAACCTCTGCACTAGGCAAGCACAGGAGCCAGCCCGTAACAGCACAAGCCGGGCAAGTGGCTCGGCCAAATAGGTGGCCTGGACACGGCGTGGCAGGCTTTGGGGGCAGCAGGAAGCATCTGGACTTGGGGGTTGCCGCGTGCTGGCCGCCTCAGTGATGCAAACAGCAGCATGGACTGACTGCCCCATCTGGGGTCAAGCTGTGCTGGACTGGGGAGCCTGTGCCCATAAGGTGCCCGCGCGCCCCTCACAATGCCCCCAGCCCATCGCCCTGTGGACGTTGGTCCTCATGCCTCCTTGTGCTTCCCAGGCACCTACGTGACCAGGGCGGAGGCCACAGACGCTGACGACCCGGAGACAGACAACGCAGCACTGCGGTTCTCCATCCTGCACCAGGCCAGCCCCGAGCTCTTCAGTATCGACGAGCTCACAGGGGAGATCCGCACGGTGCAAGTGGGGCTGGACCGTGAGGTGAGGTGCCCCAGCAGCCGCACGCCCGCACAGCAGGGCAGCCCATCTCCATGGGTCCCTCTGCCCCCAGCCTGCCCACTCCAGACTCTCCCACCCCTGCCATCAAAGGGAAGCACCCCTTTGCTGCAGAGCTCACAGTGGTCCTGCTTCTTGAGGAGACAGCATGGGGTGGACCCACTGATGGACAGAGACAGGAATTGCACTGGCCCAGGCAGGAGAGGTCTGGTCCAAGTAGGGTGTGAGGGGCCTTGCACAGGCCAGGGCCTCCCCAAGCGGCCCCTCCCCTCTCAGCCTCATGGCAACGGCTCTCCGCTAGGAAGTGACTAGCTCCCTCTGTCAGGACCTCTGCAGCCCTCACTGCCGAGCTTCTGTGCTCCCTGAAGACCACTCCTTAAGTCAGCCCCTCTGGGAAGCCCTTCTGGTTACATTGTGTATGTGGTCTCTGTCCATTTCTGTCCCTGCCACTAACCACAGCTCGCCACGGCAGGAAGCCAAGATCACTGGTCCACTAGGTGCCCAGCCCACGGCAGGTGCTCTGTAAACGCTTACCCAGCCCACAACAGGTGCTCTGTAAACGCTTACCCAGGGCACAGCAGGTGCTCCGTAAACGCTTACCCAGGGCACAGCAGGTGCTCCGTAAACGCTTACCCAGCCCACGGCAGGTGCTCTGTAAACGCTTACCC
>NW_022436955.1:32419560-32424467 GCF_009761245.1 Sapajus apella
CTTACCCAGGGCACAGCAGGGGCTCCGTAAACGCTTACCCAGCCCACAACAGGTGCTCCGTAAACGCTTACCCAGGGCACAGCAGGTGCTCCGTAAACGCTTACCCGGGGCACAGCAGGTGCTCCGTAAACGCTTACCCAGGGCACAGCAGGTGCTCCGTAAACGCTTACCCGGGGCACAGCAGGTGCTCCGTAAACGCTTACCCGGGGCACAGCAGGTGCTCCGTAAACGCTTACCCAGGGCACAGCAGGTGCTCTGTAAACGCTTACCCAGGGCACAGCAGGTGCTCTGTAAACGCTTACCCAGCCCACAGCAGGTGCTCTGTAAACACTTACCCAGCGAACATTAGGCATTCTGTAATGTTGACCCACTGCATAGTAGGTGCTCTGTAAACGCTTACCCGGGGCACAGCAGGTGCTCTGTAAACACCTACCTAGGGCACAGCAGGTGCTCCATAAATGCCTACCCAGCATACATTAGGCGTTCTGTAATGTTGACCCACTGCACAGTAGGTGCTCTGTAAATGCTAACCCAGCACACAGTAGGTGCTCTGTAAACACTTACCCAGGGCACAGCAGGTGCTCTGTAAATGCTTAGCCAGTGCCATAGGCTGGGGCAGCATCACGGCCCCATGCTCTTGGGATTGGGGCAGGATTCTCAGGGCCACTTGGGGTCTTCAGCACCCACTGAGTGCTCCTGTAGGAACTGAGCTGGCCAGGTGGCCTGGCTCCCGCCCCCAGCCAGTCCCCATGGGCCCCAACTGGGCCTCATCTTCTGACCCCATGCCCCGCGTCCCCAGGCGGTCGCGGTGTACAATCTAACCCTGCAGGTGGCGGACATGTCTGGAGACGGCCTCACAGCCACTGCCTCAGCCATCGTCACCCTCGATGACATCAATGACAATGCTCCTGAGTTCACCAGGAATGAGGTGCTGCTGCTGTCCGTCCCTTCTCGGGCTCCTGCAGAAGGCGGGGGCTTCACGAGGGACAGGAGGAGGATGGTGTGCTTTGGAGAAGGGGCTCTGCGTGGGTGGCTGGAAGCCCGAGCTGCAGGGGCCTAGGGTGGCACGTGGCAGCCTGTGAATGGAGTCAGAGCTGGGAGAGAAGCAGCCCCATGGGACCCTCTGGGACCCTCTAGCGTCGGGAAGCCAGCTTCCTCCTCCCCTTGCTGTATGGGAAGGGAGCAGCCAGCCCTGCCCTCCAGGCAAAGTTGGCACGTATGGGTGCCTGGCATGAAGCTGAGCCCACAGAGGAGGACAATGGCGGTCCCTGGGAGGCAGTGACTTACAAAACAGACAATCCTGAGGACACCCAATGGGTGGGGAGCAGCTTTGACAGGCAGGAGCAAGGGAGGGGGTTCCCACTGGAGGCAGGTGGGAGAGTGGGGGAGAGTTGGGTGGAGGGTGGGCTGAGGGCCCCAAGGGCCCCACCCATGCTGTCCCCTCAGCCCTGCTGGTAACTGGGTCTGGGATCCCCCCAGTTCTTCATGGAGGCCACAGAAGCCGTCAGCGGAGTGGATGTAGGGCGGCTGGAGGTGGAGGACAGGGACCTGCCAGGCTCCCCCAACTGGGTGGCCAGGTTCACCATCCTGGAAGGCAACCCCGATGGGCAGTTCACCATCCGCACAGACCCGAAGACCAACGAGGGTGTGCTGTCCATTGTGAAGGTGAGCAGCGCCCGACTGGCACACACAGATGCCCCTCACTGGGGTCCAAGCGCCTTCCTGGTAGGATCGCCTCCCCTGACTGGCTGGGACCTTGTGTTCATCCTTAGGTGAGAGAGGGTGGAGGAGAGCATGGAGCCCCCGGCCTGAGGACTGGGTCCCAGGGTGGCAGAGCTCAGGCCACACTGCCCAGGGGGCTTGAGGGCCAGAGGCGGGGGAACACCCTGCGCTCTTTGTTTACCCAGCTTCCTCCTTCTGTGTGGAATCTGTCCAAAAACACAGCCAGACACCTGTGTCAGTCCTGGTTCTACCAGAGAAGCAGAGCCCACAGGAGCTACCTTTGCACAGACGTGTACGCAGGTGTAGATACGGAGGCATTCAGATACTGACACAGTAAGAGGCTGACTGCAAGAAATTGGTTCATGCGATGCTGGGGTCTGGCTGGGCAGGTCTGACGTCCAGACCGCAGGCCAGAGCCAAAGCAGCCGTTTCCAGGGAGAATTGCTTCTTCCTCGGAGAAAATGCAGCTTTGCTTTCAAAGCCTTCCCCTGAGTGGAAAAAGCCGACCCACATTACGCAGGGCGAACTCCTTTATTTAAAATCAAGTGACTGCAGGGGTTGGCAAAGCCGCCCCACCTCTCGGCCCTGACTGAGACACCTGCAGAGCGTGTGCTCGAATCCTGCCTGGGCTGCTCCCTAAGCACCATACACAATTGGTGTTTTCATCATCTTTGTGCCTTCTCGTCCTGCATACTTTCTGTTTTTCCAAGCTTAAAGGGGCAGAAGGAAGGTACAGGCGCTCTGGACAGACCCAAGGAGCAGCTTCCCCAGGCACCACCCTTGGGTGCCTACACTTGGTCTGAGCGGGTGACGGGCTGTGCTTCCTTCCCTCAGGCCCTGGACTATGAGAGCTGTGAACACCATGAACTCAAAGTGTCAGTGGAGAATGAGGCCCCGCTGCAGGCGGCTGCCCCCAGGGCCAAGTGGGGCCAGGCCAGGGTCCGCGTGCGTGTACGGGACACCAACGAGGCCCCCGTGTTCCAGGAGAACCCACTTCGGACCAGCCTAGCAGAGGGGGCACCCCCAGGCACTCTGGTGGCCACCTTCTCTGCCCGGGACCCTGACACAGAGCAGCTGCAGAGGCTGAGGTGTGGCTCCCGAGGCCCTGGGCAAGGCTGAGGAGGCTAACAGCTGCATTCCTGTTTCGGGCACCCCCGGCCCCTGGGCTCTGAGGGTCAGAGAGTGTAGGGGCCATCTGCTGGTGTGGATTCCTGAAGGTTCAGAGGGTTTCGAGTCCCAGGCATACCCGGGCGTATGTGCTGGACTGACCTCACCCCCTAGGGCAGGCCTGGCTCCAGGTTGTGCACACCACAGTCTGTCCCTGCCAGCCACGACCATCCCAGCAGTGGTGGGCCATTCATGTCTCATTTCACCCCGAGTCTCCACGGTGCTGGGGGAGGGCACTGACTGGGGCTTACCTAGGCTGCCACACCACTGTCTCAGGGCCCTGCACAGCTCGCCTGCCCTCCCTGAGCCTCAGTTTCCTCACCTCACAGAAGGTGCCAGTGAGGTGACCAGACACCCCCTTTCCTGCCCAGCTCCCATCATACTCACATGGGCTGTGTGTACATATATGTGTGCATTTGTGTGCACGTGTGGTATATACATGAGGTGTGTAGGTATGTGCGTGGGTGGTGTGCACAGGTGTGGGAATGTCTGTATATGCATGTGTATGTGTGCACGTGTATGTGCTGTGCATGCATGTGTGCATGTGTGCTTGCATGTGGCATGTAAGGTCGAGCATGTATGTGCATATGTTGTGTGCATGTGTGAATACGTGGTATGTGTGTGCAGTGCATGTGGCGTGTGTGTGTGTGTGTGTGTGTGTGTAAGGTGTGTTGTGCACCCATGCCTGACCACACTTGTGGGGGCCCTGGGGTAAGCTCAGATCCGACTCTTCCCCTCCCCCACATCAGCTACTCCAAGGACTATGACCCAGAAGACTGGCTGCAAGTGGACCCAGCCACTGGCCGGATCCAGACCCAGCGGGTGCTCAGCCCAGCGTCCCCCTTCCTCAAGGGTGGCTGGTACAGAGCCATTGTCCTGGCCCAGGATGACGGTGAGCAGTTTGGGGCTCCTTGACCCGGCCTTGCCGGTGAGCACCCCTGCTGGTGTCCGAGGGCTCTGTCCATCCCCCGGGGGGGTGGGGTCAGAGGGGTGCACCCCTCTGAGCGACTGGTGGGGCAGGCCAGGGTCTTGGGGCGGGGTCACCGAACTGTGGCCCCCTCGCCTGCAGCCTCCCCGCCCCGCACCGCCACCGGCACGCTGTCCGTGGAGATCCTGGAGGTGAACGACCACGCCCCGGTGCTGTCCCTGCCGCTGCTGGGCAGGCTGTGCAGTGAGCCGCACCAGGGCCCCGGCCTCCTCCTGGGCGCCACGGATGAGGACCTGCCCCCCCACGGGGCCCCCTTCCACTTCCAGCTGAGCCCCAGGCTCCCAGAGCTCAGCCGGAACTGGAGCCTCAGCCAGGTCAACGGTGCGCTCCCCTCACCGCCGTGCTCGGGCTGGGGACGGGACAGGAGGGCGAGGGGTCCCCCGGCTGCATCCTTGCGCGGGGCAAGGTTACTCATCGCGTCCAGATGGAGCGGGGGTACCCAGGCCCAGGATCTCGGGACTCGCACCCTGTCTTGGCGTGAGGAGGACAGGCGAGGTGGGGGCGGCCCCGGCAGGCCCTCGCTGACCACGGGCGCCCTCCGCAGTGAGCCACGCGCGCCTGCGGCCGCGACACCAGGTCTCCGAAGGCCTGCACCGCCTCAGCCTGCTGCTCCGGGACTCCGGGCAGCCGCCACAGCAGCGCGAGCAGCCGCTGAACGTGACCGTGTGCCGCTGCAGCCAGGATGGCGTCTGCCTGCCGGGGGCCGCCGCGCTGCGGGCGGGGGGCGCGGGCGTCAGCCTGGGTGCGCTGGTCATCGTGCTGGCCAGCGTCCTCCTGCTGCTGCGTGAGTGAGCACCCACCTCCACCGGACCCTCAGACCCTCCGACCCTTGGGCCCTCCTCTCCGGGCCAACCCCTGCCTACCAGCCACGCCCCTTCCTCCCCGGCTCCACCGCCTCCTCCTTAACCCCGCCCCTTCATTATCAGACACGCCCCTTCCTCCCCGGCTCCACCGCCTCCTCCCTAATCCCGCCCCTTCATTAGCAGACACGCCCCTTCCTCCCCGGCTCCACCGCCTCCTCCCTAACCCC
>NW_022436955.1:32424477-32443598 GCF_009761245.1 Sapajus apella
TTCCTCCCCGGCTCCACCGCCTCCTCCCTAACCCCGCCCCTTCATTACCAGCCACGCCCCTTCCTCCCCAGCTCCACCGCCCCCTAACCCCGCCCCCTCATTACCAGACACGCCCCTTCCCGGCTCCACCGCCTCCCTAACCCCGCCCCTTCATTACCAGCCACGCCCCTTCCCAGCTCCACCGCCCCTCCCTAACCCCGCCCCCTCATTACTAGACACATCCCCATGACCAGACACGCCCCGTCCTCCCCGGCTCCACCTCCTCCTCCATAACCCCGCCCCCCACTACCAGCCACGCCCCTTCCCGGCTTCACCGCCTCATTACCAGCCACGCCCCCATGACCAGACACCCCCTTTCCTCCCCAGCTCCGCCGTCTCCTCCCTAAGCCCGCCTTCTCATTACTAGTCACTCCCCCTATTACCAGCCACGCTTGTTCAGCCCAAGTTCCCCACCCCTCCCGACCCACTCCTCATTACCAGTCACGCCCCCTTCTCCCCAACCGCGCCCCTCCTTCCCAACCCTGACCCATTTCACCAGCCACGCCCCTTTCCCAAGCTCCGCGCCCTGCTCGCGGGCCCCATTGTCTTGCCCAGCCCGCCCCTTCCACGCAGCACCCGCCCCCGCCCCTTCCTCCCACCTCCTTCGCAGCCCTCCCCCTGATGTCGCGCTCTGTGTCTGGCCCCCGCCTGCGTCCCCCTCATTCCCCAGTGCTAGTCCTGCTTGTGACGCTCCGGGCACGGTTCCAGCAGCAGTCTCGGGGCAAGGGGCTTCTGGGGAGCCCCCAGGACGACCTTCGAGACAACGTCCTCAATTACGATGAGCAGGGAGGCGGGGAAGAAGACCAGGTGAGGGGGAAGGTGTGGGTAGGGGGGGTCTCCAGGGAACAGGCTGCGGGCCTTCATACAGCAAGTTGGCCAGGAGCCACCGCGGGATGCTCGGCTCTGTTCCACGTCCTCGCCCACAGGATGCCTACGACATCAGCCAGCTGCGTCACCCGACAGCACTGAGCCTGCCTCTGGGGCCGCCGCCGCTTCGCAGAGATGCCCCACAGGGCCGCCTGCACCCCAAGCCGCTCCGAGCTCTGCCCACCAGCCCCCTGGACATCGCTGACTTCATCAGTGATGTAGGTGCTCCTGGGAACACCCCAGCACACACAGGCACACAAAGGTGCACACATGTAGGCACACACATACGTGCACATTTACACACCTGCCCACACATGTAAGGACCAGCGTGTATGCACTGTACACGAGCTTTCCAAGGGCACCGCAGAGGAAGATGGAGCGTGGGTGGGGTTGCAGAAGCCGCCCTGCCACTGTCTGAAATGGGCCATCAGCCTCCACCCACGACGCAGGTCTTTGCATGGATGGATGGCGTGGCCACAGGCCTATCCACTGCCCCATACCCACTGGGGAGGGGGAGCCCCAGGAGCATCCCCCGGGCTTTGGTGGCTCTCAGCAGAATTAAGGCCTCCCCAGGAGCCCCTCTGGACGCAGCGTTAACGATTCCCTGCCATCCACAGGGTGGATACAAACATGGGAAATCTGGGGTGGGGGTGTGCAGGGAACCCCCTCCCCTGTCCCTGCCTGCACCTGTAGCACCTGGCTAAGAGAAAGCACCCCAGCAAAGGTGTGCACCCCTGGGTAGGTGAGTGTGTGTCCCGAGGAGCTGAGAGGACAGAGGTGCGGAGCCTCAGAAAGGCAGGAGGGCTGTCCTGCAGTGGGAGTGTCCGGGAGGCTCGGGTTCTGGCGTCAGTGGACAGGGGCCGCCGGGACGAGGAGACCAGGGTGATGGGAGCAACCCCTTTCCACTGGCTGGGGCAGGCAGAGCCCTGGGGGACCGGCTGGCCACTGGCCTAATCCTGAGGAAGGGGACGGCCCACTGCACCCTCTTCACGCCCTCTGCTGTGCCCTCAGGAAGCTGTGCCTCCCCGCAGACCTCACCCCGGACGTGGGCAGCTTCCCCTTCCTGAGACCATGCCTGGAGCTGGCTTTGCCCTGGGCTGTGGCTATGGGGGGCAGGGGGGCACCTGCTGGCCCCTACGTGTGTCCTGACCTCTCTCGGCCTCTTTGCAGGGCTTGGAGGCTGCAGACAGTGACCCCAGCGTGCCGCCTTATGACACAGCCCTCATCTATGACTACGAGGGCGAGGGCTCCGTGGCAGGGACGCTGAGCTCCATCCTGTCCAGCCAGGGTGATGAGGATCAGGACTACGACTACCTCAGGGACTGGGGGCCCCGCTTCGCCCGGCTGGCAGACATGTACGGGCACCCGTGAGGGTTGGAGCCAGGAACCAGATGGGACCACCGGGCCAGGGACAGTCTTTCTCCAGGGGCACCTCCACCCAGACACAGAGGGTGGACAGCCTGACCCTGGGGCGCAACTGGACACATCACTCCCAGGCCACCTGGCAGTGATGGCCCCTGCAGAGGCAGCCTGAGGTCACTGGGCCTGACCCCAAGGGCCTGGGGCAGCCTCCTTCCTGGAGGAGAGGATCCAAGTCTTGGGCAGAACCCAAGTGTGGAGGGGGCAGCCAGGAAGAGGCTCCTTTCTGCCGGGGTGGGAAGAGCTTCTCTCCATCAGCCCCATGGGGGTCGCCTCCCACCAGTGGACTTCAACTTTGTATGAAAGACGGCAGCCTCCTGGGTAAATCTGAATGAAAAACGTACTAGTGTATCTCATGGGGGATGGGCGCCCAGTGCCACACTGACCGTGAGGAGAATAAGGGCCAGGCCCCCATCCCACCCTGCTTGGCTGGAGCAGGGGGTGGCTGGGGACTGCCCCTACCTGGAGAGGGGCTGTGGAGCGACTGCTGATACGCTGGCTCCTCGCCAGGGAGCCCAGAGGTGGGGAGTGGGCACAGGTGAGGCCCCTCCAGGCCCCAGGTGTGGCCTGAGGGAAGAACCAGGGAGGACGCCAAGTTCCACGGAAGCCTTTATCCTCCGCACCTGCTGGGTTTGATCAGGGAGGAGACTCAGGGACTCCCAGGGCCCAGGGCTCGGCTGGGGACAAGTTCGAGCTGTTCCCACGGCTCTGCCTGCACTGAGACACGGGCTTCTGAGGGGTACGTGTCTCCCCTGGACCAGGTGTCTAGGGTACTCAGCCATGCCGCAGGCCTTGACCTCGGTCCCTCCTGGCTCCTGGGGCCAGCAGGCAGGACTAGTGCCGCTCGAGGGTGTGGCCGGCCCGGCAGGCATCAGAGGGCGACAGCAGGGGCAGGTGGTCCTGGCGGGAGCAGCCCCGCAGGAGTGGGGAGCGGCGTAGGCGGTCGGCGTCCTGCAGTGACTGGGGCAGGCCCCGGCTTCGGCTCTCCGGCAGCAGCAGGACGCACAGCAGGGTAAGGACAGCGAGGGAGGCGAAGACCACATGTTGGAGGAAGAAGCCCCTCCGGCCCTGCACGGCGTCCAGGGGGTTGGCCGCCTGGCCCAGGAACCCGGCCCCTAGCACCAGGCCCAGCCCGGCCCCTCTGTGGGAGAGAGTATGTTGGGGACAGCTGGTGGGGCAGCTGTGGGGCATCAGACATGGGGACACACGTGACTGCGGAGGGAGCGGCAGGAGGGCTGGCCGAAGCAGAGCCTAAGGTTTGCTGGCTAAGGATAACTTTCAAACTTGTTTTGGAAAAACCTCCTTCCTTCTTGTTCTGGAGCAGCACTTTGTGCTCTGTTCATTCAAAGCTTGGAAGTGATGGTTCCTCTGAAATTCTGCCATCTCTGGAGGCTTCCTCATCTCTGCCCCGCCCCTTGTCCCCCACCACCCCGCTCAGGCCTGCACGGCCTCCCCTCCCCTTCCCAGTTCCTGAGGCCTCTGCCCAGAGCCTCCTGTGAGCAGGGGCGTCCGCCACCCGGGAGCAGGGCAGCACTTCATCCGAGTGCTCACTGGACAGAGGAACTGCAGCAGGGCAGGGTGTGGGCACTGGCCCTCCTTCCACCTGGCCCCTCCTCCCCATGAGGGGCCCTGGGTCCTGCTGTGTGGCTGGGCCACCCTGTAGCTCACCTGATCACTGTAGGGAACACCTCAGCTGCAAAGAGGCTGCTGAGTGCAGACACAACCCGGGAGGCCAGGAGCCCCAGGACAGAGACGGACAGCATGGTCCAGCCCGGCAGATCTGGAGACAAGAACAGGGGTTCCCAGGCCTTCCATCCTGGCCACACAGAGCCTCTCCCCAGAGAACCACACCGCCAGCTGGGCACCTATTTCCCAGGCCTCCACCTCCAGCCCCTCTGCAGAACCTGGCAGGGCAGGTTGTGTCCTCTGCTGCCTGATTCCAGCTTGGCTTGGATTCTCAGGATGATAGAATCCTAACCCGGAGCCACAGCCACGCCAGCCACCTCCCCCCGGGGCCCGTGCTCAGCTACTGCATGCTGTCCACCGTCTTTGCAATTTTGAGAACCATCCTAAAATCTTGAATACTTTGGAAGCAAGGCATGTATCTCATTTGGGACCCAGCCCCACACACCATGTGACCAGCCCTGAGTAGATGGGCCCTCCCACGCCAACCCGGGGCCAGCTGAACTCTGGGCAGAGCCTACCCAGCCTGGCCTCTTGACCTCTCACACCTGTGCTGCATTCTGTGGTTGGGGACAGCTTTTTCTGAGATGGAATTTCACTCGTTGCCCAGGCTGGAGTGCAGTGGTGTGATTTCAGCCCACTACAGCCTCCGCCTCCAGGGTTCAAGTGATTCTCCAGTCTCAGCCTCCCACATAGCTGGGATTACAGGCATCCGCCACCATATCCAGCTAATTTTTTGTATTTTTAGTAGAGACAGGGCTTCTCCATGTTGGTCAGGTTGGTCTTGAACTCTTGACCTCAGGTGATCCACAAGCCTTGGCCTCCCAAAGTGCTGGGATTACAGGCGTGAGCCACCGTGCCCAGCTAGGTGTTTTAGGCTCAGACAGGTTCCTGGTTCCTTACTTTGGGCCAGTCTCAGAAGAGCCTTTTGGGCCTTCCAAAAGGATCAGAGGAAAACCATGCTGCTCCCTCTGTCTGCACCACGGCCCCCTGATGGGGCAGACCTTCAGCCCAAACACCATGGCCCCTATATGGCCTGTGGGGCCCCAAGCTCACACTGGGCCCCAGCGAGGAGCAGCAGGGATGCCAGGCCTGTTGCCATGGTGCCCAGCAGCAGGACGAGGCGGCGTCCCCAGCGATCTGCCGTCAGGAGCAGGAAGACCAAGGCTGCTGCCTCCAGGCCGGCCTCCAGGAAGTAGGGCAGGTAGAAGGTCAGCACCTGAGGGGCCAGGCTGCGAAGGAAGCTGGCTCTGATGCCCCCACCAACCAGTCTGGGAGAGAGAACAAAGCTATGGGCCCAGCCAGAGCCAGGACTCTGGGGACCACACACCCGCCCCGCGGGGAAGGTACAGAACCTAAGCCCTTCCTCTACTCACGAAATGAAGCTCAAGATAAGCCCGTTTCTCCAGGTGACCTGGGTGTGCAGGAGCCCCAGGGGGGAGTGGTATCGGGGCCGGGGGCTCCCTGCAGACAGCATGGCCAGCTCTGTAGCAGCAGAGATGTGGGGGCAGAGGGGGGTGAAGAGCAGGCAGTGCCTCTCTGGAGCCCTCCTCCAGTACCTGAATCTCCCTCCTCCCTGCCTGGTGCCTGACCTGTAGCCAGGGAGTTCTCTTCCAAGGAACTGTTCTCGGGGTCCACACCACTGGCTTCTGCAAAGTGCCACAGGATGTTCCTGGCTCGGGCTACCTGCCCTGTGGCCAGCAGCCAACAGGGAGACTCGGGGAACAGGGCTGGGAACCTGCAGGGTTGGTGAGGATACCCAAGGCTCCCTCCACCTCCTCCAGGACGGAGAGGCAGAGGCCAGGCCCCCCACTCCTCCCTTCAGCTGAGTGGCTCTTTGTGACACTCAGCCCCCACGGGGTCTGCTGGCCCAGCGCCTATCACACTTACCCCCAAAAGAGCAGCAAGAGCCCGCTCATCAGGGCGCCCAGCCCCTGGAGAAGGCGCCAGTCCTGCACAAGCGCAGCCAGGCCAGGCAGCAGCAGGGTGCCCACCACAGAGAAAAGGCCGGCCCCCACGGAGAAGGCCAGGCGGTGTGGAGGGTCGCACAGCTCCAAGCCTGGGCAGATAGAGACGGGCTGAGGTGGAGGCCTCAGGGAGGGCTGGAACAGTCCCACTGGGGACTGCAGGGACCTAGTGCTGACCTGCCTGGGAGTGGGATGCCCGAGCTGGACTCCCCACCCCTGCAGCTCGGGGCTCTTGGCAACCGAGCCTCAGAGGCCTTCGGGCCACCCACTGCCCCTCCCCCAGTGACAGCAGCCCCCATGGTACTCACGAGCCAGGTACAGGGCGAGCAGGGCCCCTGCCAACGTCCCCCCATGGACTAGGCGCAGGATCAGTAGGGTAGAGAAGCTGGTCACCAGGGCCTCACCGGCCCCAAGGCCCGTGGACAGCACCAGGGAGGCCACAAAAACTGCCCGGCGGCCAAACCTGGGGATAGCGGGGGACATGCTAGGACAGGGTCAGGGTAACCCAGGGTCCACTTAATCCTGGCAGCGTCAGATCTAGCTGAACCCTGAGAGCAGTGGGCCACGGGCGCGGAGGGCTGCTGGGCAGCAGGGAAGGGGAAGGGGCCTCACCGGTCACATCCTGCTCCCAGGATGACACAGCCTAGCAGCCAGCCCAGGAGGTGGCTCAGCTGCTCCAGCGGGACCTTCCAGCTGTCTCTGCACACGAGGTTCCACTGTGGGAACAGCAGACACGTGGAGGCCAGCTCAGGACCCTCCCCTGCCTCCTCGCTGGGGACAGGTGCAGGGAGTCCCAGAACGGCTGCCCGAAAGCACCCTACACGGCCTGCTCAATCCCTCCCTGAAGGGGAAACTGAGGCATGAGAGGGCAAGGTGGCTTGGTCCAGGTCACACAGCAGCCTCTTGGGACTCCGGCAGTCCCCGCAGAGGGGTTGGGGGACCTGGCCCCCTTGTTTTCTGCTTGTCTTTAGAAGGGGCCTCCCCCACCTCTGCACACCATTGCTCTCCTCCGAAGCCAAATCTTGTCCCACCTGTTTCTACCTCCTATTCCGAGGGACCCCAGGGACACTCACGACCTCGGTGGCGTCGTAGACACACCCCACCCAGCCAAGGGCCATAGCCATGACACAGGCCTAAGAAATGAGCCGCGGCACCCGCCCCCGTCCTGCCCTGCCCATTTCAAGAGGGATTCAGGCAGCGGCTGGAGAGCTGTGCTCAGCGGCATTTCCCGGTGAGGCCCTTGACTCTTGACCTCAGCTCTGCGCCCCCCGCCCCCTTTCCAGTTCCTCGCTCTTCTTGCCAAGCTTAATCTACTGCTAGGGAACATGCTATGCCCGCGATTTTACTTTCAAACCTGACGTTTTGTGGAGCCGGGCCCCAGACAGGAGGGCAGGTGGGAGTGGGGGTGGAGAGAGAAGCCGGGCGGGTTCCAGGGCCCCAGGCAGGCCCTTGCGGAGATGTGGCAACCCAGAACCAGTTTCCACGCTGGGGCCAATCCTCCCAGGGTGGGAGGTGGAGGCCGCGGGGTAAAGGCTGCCGCAGGAGTGGGAAGGAAGAGAGGGGCCTGGGGGTCCGTGCCGCTGCCTCCTCTTTTCTTACGCAGACCGTCAAGGTTCCCCTTCAGGCAATGCTGTCTCCAGCCCAGCCTCCGCGCGCCACGCCCCACCGGTGGCAAGCCCACCGTTCCCAATCTGTGCTGACCACGCCAGTCTCTCCAAGCAGAGACTCTCCCTGGGAAGCCAGCCCAAAGCCACGGTCTGCTCAAGACGCTGGTGGTCGTGAAGCAAATTCTAGGCCCTGCTCCCCCGGCCTTCAGCTCCAATCCTCCTGCGCCCCAGGCCACCCCGCGCCGGTGGGAGCAGCGTCTCCGCAGGCCTGGCCCTGGGCGCGCGTCTACCGCACCGTCCGGCCGGGGGCCGCCCCCAAGCGGGGAGCGCAGGAGGACCGGCGGGTGGCCCCGGACAGAGGCGCCAGGGAGGGCGGGGAAGGGACACCCAGGGCCCCGGCAGGCTGCGGGCGGGGCGGGCCGCCGGGCGGCGGGGAAGGGGCGCACCTGGGTGACAGGGCTGCGCAGGAGGCCCGCGGCGGGCAGCGCGTAGAGCCAGCCGCGAGTGCAGGGGCGCGTGCCGTTGGGCGCGGGCGCAGGGCCAGGGCCGCGGCGGGCGCCGGGCGCGGGCTCGGGGTAGCGCAGGAGCAGGCAGGGGCTCTGGACGCGCGTGGGTCCCAGGCGCGGGATGGCGGCGTCGAGCAGCGCCGGCCCACGCAGAGCGCGCAGCGCGGGGGGCAGCAGCGCCGGGTCCGGCCGGCAGTGGTGCGCGGGCTGCGCGGTGAGCAGCGCCTCGGAGCTCAGCGCCAGCCCCAGCACCACGCAGGGCACCCACGAGGCGGCGGCCAGCAGGCGCCGGGCCCGGCCGAAGCCACCCGCAGCCCTCAGCACCCGCGCCTCCTGCTCCATCTGCCGCGGGCTGCGCGCTGGACCCGGCTGGGCCAGGACCCGGCGGGCTCCGTGGGCGGGGCCTGGGGGGGGGGCGGGGCCCCAAAGGGGGGGGCCCGAGTCGAATGGGGCGGGGTGTGGGCGGGCCCTGTGAGGGGCGAGGCCTGACAGGGCGGGGCCTGGGGGCGAGGCCCTAATGGGCGGGGCCCGAGTCGAATGGGGCGGGGTGTGGGCGGGACCTGTGGGGGGGGGGAGGACTGATAGGGCGGAGCCTGATCTGGGCCGTAGGGCGGGGTTTGAGGGGCGGGCCTTGAGGCCGAACAGCGAGAGGGCGGGGCACGGTGAGGGCGGCCCGCCGGCCGGGGGCGTGGCCAGGGGCGTGACCGCGCGCTCAGGTGCCCGCGGGGCGCAGGTGCACGCAGGTGGCTCTGGGCGCGGGGTCCGGCGGGCGTCTCGGAGGGGTGGTCCCTGCGTGGCGCCGAGCGCGCCCGCCCGGGCGGGGCGAGGTCGGGGGGTGCAGCCGCCTGCCCTTCTCCACGCCGGGAGCTTTCGTCTGGTTTTGCGGGAGAAGCTCCCAGGTGACCCGCGGGTTCTGAAACCGCCGCTCAGGAGCTCGCGGCCTGCGCGGCATCTCCGGGGCGATCGAGGGAGAACGGACGCCATTCGCCTGGTTCCTTCTCCCCTTCTGAGAACCAAGTAGGTTGCGTTTATTTTCGAGTCCGATTATTTTCTCCTTTTTTATTTGGAGGCGGCGTCTCGCCCTGTCGTCCAGGCTGGAGTGCAATGGCGTGATCTCAGCTCACCGCAACCTCTGCCTCCTGGGTTCAAGTGATTCTCCTGCCTCAGCTCCCGGGAGCCGTGGCTCACGCCTATAATCCCAGTACTTTGGGAGGCCGAGGCGGGCGGATCATGAGGTCAGGAGATCGAGACCATCTGGCCAACATAGTGAAATCTCGTCTCTTTTAAAAACAAACAAAAAAAATAGCTGGGTGTGGTGGCGCACACCTATAGTCCCAGCTACTCAGGAGGCTGAGGCAGGAGAATTGCTTGAACCCAGGAGGTGGGGATTGCAGTGGGCTGAGATCGTGCCACTGCACTGCAGCCTGGGCGACAGTGTGAGACTGTCTCAAAAAAAAAATTATTTGGACTATTTGGGGTTCTTCCAGGGTCAATATAAATTTTTAAATGGGGTTTTCTTTTTCTGCAAAAACAATGTCCCTGGGATTTTGATATGGATTCCCTATTAAAATCTTTTGATAGAATATTTAATACTGTTTTGAATTTATCAAAATTGATTGCATTGAATCTGTAGATTTTATATGGGCAGTGTTGACATTTGTAACAATATCTTCTAATCTGTCAACATGGAATGTGTTTTCATTTATTTATGGTTTCTTTAATTTTTTTCACCAGCATTTTGTAGATTTTTATTGCACAGTTCTGTTACCTCCTTGGTTAAGTTACTTACTATTTTATTCTATTTTTATTTTTATTTTTTTAGATGAAGTCTTACTCTGTCATGCAGGCTGGAGTGCAGTGGCACAATCTCAGCTCGCTGCAATCTCCGCCTCCCAGGTTCAAGCAATTCTCCTGCCTCAGCCTCCCAAGTAGCTGAGATTACAGGCGCCCATCACCATGCCCGGCTAATTTTTTTTGTATTCTTAGTAGAGACGGGGTTTCATCATGCTGTCCAGGCTGGCTTCACACTCCTGACCTCAAGTGATCACCCACCTTGGCCTCCCAAAGTGCTGGGACTACAGACGTGAGCCACCGCCCCTGACCAAGATGCCATTGTAAGTAGAATTATTTTTGTAAAAGCTTTTTTAGATTGTTCATTGACAGTAAATAGAAATGCCGCTGGTTCTGCATGTTGACATTGTACCCTGCTACCATGCTGAATACATTTATTACTCCCAACACATTTTGTCCGTCGATGTCTGTCATCTTCAGGATTCCCTGTGTGTCAGACCATATCCTCTGCAAACAGATCGTTTTACTTCTTTCCACTTTGGGTGGCTTTTATTGCATTTTCTTCCCCGATCGCTCGGTTAGAACTTCCAGCACTATGTGGAACGCAAGTGGTGAAAGTGAGCAACCTTGCCTGATTCCTGATCGTGAAGGGAAAGCTCATTCTGTAAGACAGCTGCTTTGGCTTTTTCATATATGGCTTTTATTATATTGTGGTAGTTTTCTTCAAATTCCAGGTTTGTTGTCTGTATTTATTATTTAAAAAGATGGTAAGTTTTGCCAAATGCTTTTTCCACATCAATTGAGATGATCTTTTTCCCTTTCATTATATTAATGCGGTATATTACATTGATCAGTTTTCAATGTTTGGAACTACCATTGCCTTCAAGGAATACATCCCACTTGGATTTATGGTGTATACGCCGTTCAGCATAATGCTAAATTCAGGGTGTTGGTATTTTGTTGGTTTTACATTAATGTTCACAGGCATATTAGTCTGTAGTTTCCTCATGATGTTTCTGATGGGCTTGGTGTCAGAGTAATGTAATCTTCATAGAAAAAGTTAAGAATCATTTCCGCCTCTTAAATTTTTTGGAAATGTTTGAGAAGTTTTGATATTAGATCATCTTTAAACATGTGGTTAGAATTCACTAGTGAAGCCATCAGGTCCAAGGCTTTTATTTCTTTCTTTTTTTTTTTTTTTTTTTTGAGATGGAATCTTGCTCTGTCACCCAGACTAGAGTGCAGTGTGGGGTCTCAGCCCACTGCAGCCTCCACCTCCAGGTTCAACCAGTTCTCTTGCCTCAGCCTTCCAAGTAGCTGGGACTACAGATGTGCGCCACCACGCCTGTTTTGTTTGTTTGTTTGTTTGTTTGTGGTTTTATTTTTTTGTATTTTTAGTACAGACTTGGTTTCACCACGCTGGCCAGGCTGGTTTCAAACTCCTGACCTCAGGTTGTCTGCCTGCCTCAGCCTCCCAAAGTGGTGGGATCATAGGTGTGAGCCACCACGCCCGGCCTGTAGGGGCTTTTCTGAATCAGAATTTTGAGTAATGATTAAATCACCGCACCAGTTACAGGTCTGCTCAGATTCTAACTTCTTCGTGAGTTAGCCTTGGTATGTTAGTGTGTCTGGGAGACTGTTTATTTCATCTGGGTTGTACACTTTGTGTGCGGTTTTTCATGATGCCCTCCTACAGTCTTTTTATTTCTGTAGAACCAGCGATAATGCCCCACTTTGATTTCTGCTATTAGTAACTTGAGTCTTCTTTTTCTTAGTCCATCTAGCTAAAAGTTTGTCAATTTTGTTGATCTTTTCAAAAAATCAGCTTTGTTCATCCTCTGTTTTTCTGTTCTTCTTTTCTGTTATTTTTGTTCTAATTTTTACTATTTTCCTATTTCTGCTAGCGTCAGGTTTATGTTATTCCTTTCTGATTCTTTAATTTGATTTGGGACATTCTTGTTTTTTAATGTAGCATTTATGCCTATCTGCTTCCTACTGACACTGCCAGGCTGGTCTCCAACTCCTGACCTCAGGTGATCTGCCCACCTTAGCCTCCCAAAGTGCTGGGATTACAGGCCTGAGCCACCATGCCCGGCCAGGCAAACCTCTTGAACCGGGGAGCTGGAGGCTATGGTGAGCCGAGATCATGCCACTGCACTCCAGCCTGGGCAACAGAGCGAGACTTGGTCTCAAAAAATAAAAAATAAATAACTTCCTTAGTTTGCATGTAATTAAAAGTGGGTAAATACAGCTGCCAGCACCCTACTGGTGGTTACTCTGTGTGCACTGCCTGCTGGCCTTGCTCTGCAAGGACCTGCCACTCTCTGTACATGGACACTTCAGTAAAGCTGCCTTCTTCCACCGCTGGCTTGCCCTTGCATACTTTCCTGGGTAAAGTCAAGGACCCTTCTGGGCCAAGCCCCAGTTTTGGGGCTCACCTGCCCTGCATCACCATGGTGACCACAAAGGGGATGAAGAGAAGATGGTGGGAGGCAGACAGGTGGTGACTGGCAGAGAGGCGGTGACTGGCAGAGAGGCGGTGACTGGCAGGGCAGCAAATGACGCAAGATGGCGGGTTAGTGACAGACAATGTCCAGCACTGTGGCCATCAAAGCTGCAAACACCGCAGCTGGGATGTGGAACTTTGTGACACTGCAGACCCGTGACACTGGCCACAGGCTCTTTTGAGGGCCATCATCTTTCCTGACAGGTGGCAGAGCCGAGTGGTTGGGTGGGTGGCCACGGTGCCACCTTGTGTGAGACCCACTGCTGTGGCTGGCTGGCTGCTCTGCTCCCGATGGCTGAACCCCTCCAAGCCAGGGAGACCAGTCAGTGCCATTTTGGCTCCGTGGACGGGTAAATGCCCCTTCTGTGCATTCCCCTGCCAGTACTGGGTGAGCCAGGATCGCCCTGGGTCTTCCTTGTTTGCTGCTCTGGGATCCCCTTCCCCTCCTCCCCCGTCTTCCATGCCTGTTAGAGCAAACCGAGTCTAGCCAGGTGGAGAGGTCCCAATTTTGTGAATAACTTGGATCCAGCTGTCTTGTTTTGGTTGCTTTGCTTATGTGATGTGTGCTATGCCTAGCATGCCTTCAAATCGGCGGGTGAAGGGTACCCATAAAGTAACCACCTAAACAAGTAACACCAAACGCCCAAATAAGACCAAGTGCCACGCAACACGCCATGCAAATGTCCCGAAAGTTACCTTACGTGGTTCTGGAAACCCCCAAAACTCCAGAAAGTTCTAAAAAGTTCCTTAATTTGCATATAATTAAAAGTAGGTGTAAATACAGCTTCTGGCCAGGCATGGTGGCTCACACCTGTAATCCCAGCACTTTGGGAGGCTGAGGCAGGCGGATCACTTGAGGTCAGGAGTTCGACACCAGCTCGACCAACATGGTGAAACCTCATCTCTACTAAAAATGCAAACATTAGCCAGGTGTGGTGGCGCACGCCTGTAATCCCAGCTACTTGGGAGGCTGAGGCAGGAGAATCGCATGAACCCCGGAGGTGGAGGCTGCAGTCAGCCAAGATTGCACCACTGCACTCCAGCCTGGGGGACAGACCGAGATTTCATGTCAAAAAAATAAATACAAATAAATAAATACCGCTGCCATTAGCCCATGCACAGCTACTCTGGATGCACTTCCTGTGGGTTAGCCCTGCTTTGCAAAGAGCAGCCCCTCTCCATACACGGCTACCTCATAACCTGCCTTCTCCTGCCACAGGTTACCCTTACATTCTTTCCTGGGTGAGGCCGAGAACCTCCGGGGCCAAGCCTGAATTTGGGGCCTTCTAGTCCTGCGTCATCTTGGCAGAGCGTATTTGGTGTTTCCCCAATTCTCCTTGCTGCTGATTGCGTCTCCGTCTTCACTGACCTTTTCCACACGTTCTGCCCAGGGTCTGGTGGTGAGTTCGGCAGCAGAGATGAGGAAGTGCACTCACTCGCTTCCTCTCACCTGGAACACTTCCTGAGGCCTTTCACTATGCTGAAGGCAAAGAGCTTATAAATAACCTGTAAAGGTAAATTGTTCACACACAAGCTGCAGTTGGGGCCAGGTTGCCACCTGTCACTCTATTGGGCTGAGCGTCAGCAGAGCCTCCGAGGACTCCCTCCACCCTATCTTGGGAGCCCTCAGCTAAACTGGGTTCTGGTGCCAGGTGGCTGGTAGCCCTGTGCCCATGGGAAACAAAGGGGCTGGATGTGGTGTTTGCCATGTGCCTTTGACAGGATGCACGTTTTACATGGTGGAAGGCCCAATGCCTCCTTGTCTAACTTGCAGCCTGTGGTCCCTCCCATGGAAGCTTGCTCACACTGGCAGATGCCCCATGGCTCTTGTCTGACCTGACTGACCACACCTCTGGCGCTGGGAATCTGCCCTTGTATTGCCCGCCACCCCATATAAGGTGCAGGCCTATAGGGTTCTGTGAACCCCTCCCTGTTGGTGCAGGGACGAGAAATTGTAGAAATAAAAGACACAGAGACAGAGATAGAGAAAACAGAATTTGGGCTCAGGGGTCCACTGCCAGCCACAGCAGGGAGACCTGCAGTGGCCCCGAGTGCCTGGACACTGACTTTATTGAGTACAAAGCAGGGGGCAGGGAAGGTAGGGTGAGGTGATGGTGGTCGGTGACAGGGTCAGGCAAATCACGTGTCTTGGAGATGGGGGCTCAGGATTTTCAAGTAGCCGAGGTGAAAAACCTCATGCGTCAGCGCTGTTTGCATATTTGTCAGAAATGTCAAGGACATTTACTATTGTTAATTCTTATCTTCTGAGAAAAAGAGAAACCAGGTGCAGAAGCAGGGCACGAGAGTGGACATGGAACGTGACCACTGAAGCATAGCCTCACATAGAGACAGTTAAGCCCCCTGATGTCCGTGGGCCTCCCTGACAGCCGTCAGGACTTACTGCAAGAGCTTGGAGGAGCGGAGTTTTCTCCTAACTTCCCCAGGAAGGAGATGTCTTGGCCATTTTGGACATCTCCTTCCCTAGCTGGCTAACAGTGGGCGCTTTCCTAGCGCTGGCGCTGCCGCACAGCCAAGGCGCCCTCCAGCAGCCCTTACGTGGGCGTGACAAAGGGCTTAGAGTATCTTGCCTTAGGATCACCTTGTTCACAGTGTCACCTCAGTTCCATGCTTCAAAACCCGATAGTCATTAGTAAAATTAAAGGTTATATTGAGTATGTATCTTTATGATTATAAGTAACTATAAGATTATATATGATTGGTGGACGTTGGATCCAAGATGGCTGAATAGGAACAGCTCTGCATTACAGCTCCCAGCGAAAACGCAGAGGGTGAGTGATCACTGCTTTTCCAATGAATTTTCACTGCCCACAGACCAGGAGATTCCCACAGAAAAGTGCCATGAGTCTCCAGCATGGCTGTTTCAGCTGGTGCAGTGGGTCTCCGCACAAAAACTCACACAAATCTGGGCACTGTTTCAACTGGTGCCTGGAATGCTTGGGAGACAGAGTCATGCATTCAACTGAAAAAAACGGGGCTGAAACAGGGAGCCAGGTGACCTGGCTCAGCTGGTCCCACCCCAACAAAGACCAGCAATCTTAAATGCTCTGGATTGAGAGTTTCACAGCAAGCACAGCTGGACCAGGGACAGTCCAGCTCTGTAGGGGGAAGGGTATCTGCCATTACCGAGGCAGTCCGCTACTACCCAGCCAATCCACCATTACTGAGGCAGTCCACCATTACCAAGGCAGTCCGCCATTACAGAGGCAGAACACCATTACTGAGGCAGTTCTAACTATACCTCCATAAACAAAACTGCAAGGAAGTTCACACAGCAGCTGGGCAGAGCCCATGGCAGCTCAGCAATGCCTCTGCTGGCAGAATGTGACTAGGCTACCTCCTTGCTGGGCAGGAAATCTCTGAAAAAAGGCAGCAGCATGTCAGAAACTTATAAATAAAGCCCCACCGTCCCAGGACAGAACACCTGGGAAAAAAAGGCTGTTACGAGCTCTGCTGCAGCAGACTTTAATGTACCTGCCCAGCAGCTCTGAATGGAACAGTGGAACTCACAGCTCAGCGATTGAGCTCCTATAAGGGACAGACAGTCTCCTCAAGCCGCTCCCCTACCCCTGTATATCCAAAGAGACACCTCATAAAGGAGAGCTCAGGCTCACATCTGACGGTATCCTTCTGGGACAAAGATAACAGAAGAAGAAACTGGCAGCAACCCTTACTGTTATGCAGCCACTGCAGGTGATCCCCAGGAAAGCAGGGTCTGGAGTGGACCTCCAGCAGTCATAAAGCAGAGGAGCCTGATTGTTAGAAGGAAAACTAAAAAACAGAAAAAATAACTTCGTCATCAACAAAAAGGACACCCACTCAGAGACCCAATCTGAAAGTCACCAACTACAAAGACCACAGGTAGATAAATCCACAAAGATGGGAAGAAACCAGCATAAAAAGGATGAAAACACCCAAAACTGGAACGCCTCTCCTCCTCCAAGGGACCACAACTCCTCACCAGCAAAGGAACACAGCTGGATGGAGAATGAGTTGGATGAATTGACAGAAACAGGCTTCAGAAAGTGCGTAATAAACTTCTCTGAGCTAAAAGGACATGTTCTAACCCAATGCAAAGAAACTAAGAACCTTGAAAAAAGGTTTGACGAAATGCTAACAAGAATGAACAGCTTAGAGAAAAATATAAATGACCTGATGGAGCTGAAAAACACAACAGAGAACTTTGTGGAGCATACACAAGTCTCAGTAGCCGAACTGACCAAGCAGAAGAAAGGATATCTGAGATTGAAGATCAACTCAATGAAATAAAACAAGAAGGCAAGATTAGAGAAAAAAAGAGTGAAAAGAAATGAACAAAGCCTCCAAGAAATACAGGATTATGTTAAAATACCTAATCTATGTTTGGTAGGTGTAGCTGAATGTGACGGAGAGAACGTATCCAAGCTGGAAAACACTCCTCAGGTTGTTATCCAGGAAAACTTCCCCAGTCTAGAAGGCAGGCCAATATTCAAGTCCAGGAAATACAGAGAACACCACAAAGATATTCGTCAAGAAGAGCAAACCCAAGGCACATAATCGTCAGATTCACCAGGGTTAAAATGAAGGAAAAAATGCTAAGGGCAGCCAGAGAGAATGGTGGGGTTACCCTCAAAGGGAAGCCCATCAGACTCACAGTTAATCTCTCAGCAGAAACCCTACAAGCCAGAAGAGAGTGGGGGCCAATATTCAACATCCTTAAAGAAAATAACTTTCAACCCAGAATTTCGTATCCAGCCAAACTAAACTTCATAAGTGAAGGAGAAATAAAAATCCTCTATGAACAAGCAAGCACTCAGAGATTTCATCACCACCAGGCCTGCTTTACAAGAGCTCCTGAAAGAAGCACTAAACATAGAAAGGAACAACCAGTACCAGCCACTCCAAAAATGTACCAAATGGTAAAGAGCATCGACACAATGAAGAAACTGTGTCAACTAACGGGCAAAACAACCAGCTAGCATCAACATGGCAGGACCAAATTCACACATAACAATATTAACCTTCAATGTAAATGGGCTAAATGCCCCAGTCAAAAGACACAGACTGGCAAATTGGTTAAAAAGTCAAAAACCATTGGTGTGCTGTATCCAGGAAACCCTTCTCACATGCGAGGATACACATAAGCTAAAATAAAAGGATGGAGGAAGATTAACCAAGCAAGTGGAGGGCAAAAAAAAGCAGGAGTCACAATCCTAGCCGCTGATAAAATAGACTTGAAACCAACAAAGATCAAAAGAGACAAAGTCGGTCATTACATAATTGTAAAAGGATCAATGCAACAAGAAGAGCTAATGATCCTAAATATATACGCATCCAATACAGGGGCACCCAGATACATAAAGCAAGTTCTTAATGACCTACAAAGAGACTTAGACTCCCACACAATAATAGTGGGAGACTTTAACACCCCATTGTCAATATTAGACAGATCAACGAGACAGAAAATTAACAAAGATATTCAGGATGTAAGGCTGAGGGCCCCACAGGGTCATGGGTTGTCCCTTATGCTGTGCTGAGGCGCAGGATCTGAGAAATAAAGAGACAGGACACAGAAGTACAAGGAAAATGCAGCTGGGCTTGGTGAGCCACGCCACCTATGAGTGGAGACAGGCGAGGCCCCAAATGTCCAGAAGTGTGAGTATTTATTGTGTATAGGTGAGGGGGCAGGGCAGTGAGGAAGTCATCTTTAAGGATAGTGATAGGGTCGTGAGCAATAAAACATGGGGTCCACCCCCATTAGGTCACCTAGGCCGGGAGGTGGACAGTGCACAGCAAGGGGCCCGTTCCCATTAGGTTGTCGAGGCAAGAAAGTGGGCCGTGTGCAGTAATGGGTCCACCCCTATTAGGTCACTGAGGCATGGAGGTGGGCTGTGCGCAGTGAAGAGGGTGCAGTGTGCGATGCTTCTATCTATGGGCATGCTACTTCTTTTTTTTTTTTTTTTTTTACATTGTCAGGATTTATAGATCTCATTTTGGTTGATGGGACTCACTGCAGGGGAAACCTGTAGCCAGTGGAAAGGGCTCCATTTCCAAATTTGTACCATTCTGGTTTGATTGTGGAGAAGCCAGCAATTTTGTTGGGCAAGCTACTTCTAAGAAGATTTATGGGAGGACGCTTTTAGTCACACAGCAGTGACGGAGCTGTCAGGGTCTATGCCACCTGCTGGCAGCTTCCAATGAGTTCTATAGGGGAATGCTTTTCCAGCAGCACAGTAACAGGAGCTGATAAAGTTCACAGTCACCAAGGTGAGATTATCCGGAGGAGTTTTGAGCCCTTGGATGCTCAAGGGCTTGCTGATCTGAGGGCAGCCTTCCACAAGAACTGGAGCAAGGTCCTACAACTCCATCACATAAACAGAACCAAAGACAAAAACCACATGATTATCTCAATAGATGCAGAGAAGGCCTTCAACAAAATTCAACAGCTCTTTATGTCAAAAACTCTCCGGTGGCTCACACCTATAATCCCAGCACTTTGGGAGGCCGAGGCGGGTGGATCATGAGGTCAAGAGATCGAGACCATCCTGGTCAACATGGTGAAACCCCGTCTCTACTAAAAATACAAAAATTAGGCCAGGCGCGGTGGCTCACACCTGTAATCCCAGCACTTTGGGAGGCCGAGGCAGGTGGATCACTAGGTCAAGAGATCGAGACCATCCTAGACAACATGATGAAACCCCGTCTCTACCAAAAATACAAAAAATTAGCTGGGCATGGT
>NW_022436955.1:32443698-32443978 GCF_009761245.1 Sapajus apella
GGTGGCTCACACCTATAATCCCAGCACTTTGGGAGGTCGAGGCGGGTGGATCATGACGTCAAGAGATCGAGACCATCCTGGTCAACATGGTGAAACCCCGTCTCTTCTAAAAATACAAAAAATTAGCTGGGCATGGTGGTGTGTGCCTGTAATCCCAGCTACTCAGGAGGCTGAGGCAGGAAAATTGCCTGAACCCAGGAGGCAGAGGTTGCGGTGAGCCGAGATGGCGCCATTGCACTCCAGCCTGGGTAACAAGAGCAAAACTCCGTCTCAAAAAACA
>NW_022436955.1:32448978-32496898 GCF_009761245.1 Sapajus apella
CCTCAGAGGCAACGCCACACATCTACAACCATCTGATCTTTGACAAACATGACAAAAACAGGCAATGGGGAAAGGATTCCCTGTTTAATAAATGGTGTTAGGAAAACTGGCTAGCCATGTGCAGAGAGCAGAAACTGGACCCCTTCCTGACACCTTACCCTAAAATTAACTCCAGATGGATTAAAGACTTAAACATAAGACCTAACACCATAAAAACCCAAGAAGAAAACCTAGGCAAAACCATTCAAGACATAGGCATAGGCAAGGACTTCATGACTAAAACACCAAAAGCATTGGCAACAAAAGCCAAAATAGACAAATGGGACCTAAGCAAACTCTACAGCTTCTGCACAGCAAAAGAAACAATCATTAGACTGAACCGGCAACCAACGGAATGGGAAAATTTTTTTGCAAAATCTACCCATCTGACAAAGGACTAATATCCAGAATCTACAAAGAACTAAAACAGATTTACAAGAAAAACAAACAAACCAACCCATTCAAAAGTGGGTAAAGGATATGAACAGACACTTTTCAAAAGAAGACATACATGAGGTATGGGTCACACCCCCCATGGGCACCAAGGAAGAAGAACTGTCCAGACCCCAGGCACAATTAGTGCCTGAAGAATATTTTAGTTTATAGTGTTCTTACTCAGCTATTTCCTTTATACAATCCTTTATATATAATTATATATCAGTTTGTAGAATTAGTGCCTGCAGTATAACTTACTGCTTACCATATCTAGCTTATATATATAATTATATAATTATACTTAATCTCATATAATCTTTCCATATAATCATACAGGTATTGTAGTCAGAGCTGTACTGACACATTTAGTGCTGATTTATAGAATCCTTCTATATAACCATATAGTAGTTTGTAGTAGGAGGAATGCCCAGAGCAGTCACAGAACAGAAGCAGTACATGGGAAAACAGCCAGACCGGGACGAGAACCCAAGACCCGGGCGGTGGCGTCCCTGCCTGACAGGGCAGATGCTGTACGGCAGGCTTGGAGCAGGAGCCGCTCCTCCTGATAAAGGAGTTGTAGCACCTTGCATCCGGTTCCTGTGGAAAGTCGGCCTCAGGCCTGAGATCCTGGAAGTAACCGAGGGAGAAGAACCCCTCTGTGTGACCAGTCACGGTGGCTGTGCACCCTGTCAGTCTTTTCTCACTTCTGTGCTAGCTCAAAGAATCCTCCCATAAATGTCTTAAGAGAAGAGCACACGTCTGTCAGCTCCCACTGCGCTGGCTTACAGAAACCCTATTAGAAACCCTTTGAAGTCTCCAGCCCCCAGGTAAGAAGTGTTGCACATGACACCCGTTGCACACAGCCCACCTCCTTGCCTCGGTGACCTAATGGGAGTGGACCCCTTTTCTGTACACGACCCTCAACTACTGCGCACGGCACGGCCCCCTACTGCACACGGCCCACCTCTCCGCCCAGGTGACCTAATGGGGTGGCCCCCTCGCTTGTGACTCATGTGACTATGTATGCCCTATTACTAAGCCTATAGAGATGACCTCACTTACAACCCTGCCCCCTGCTTGTACCTAATAAATACAGATGCTTCTGGGCATTTGGGGCCTCGCCTGTCTCTGCTCTTAGGTGATGTGGCCCCCTGAGTCTAGATGCTCTTCACCAGTTCTTCAGTGTCCTGTCTCTTTACTTCTTGGATTCTACACCTCAACACAGCATAAGGGACACCCCACGACCCTGAGGGGCCCAACAGCTCTACATGAGGCCAAGAAACATATGAAAAAATGCTCATCATCACTGGTCATCAGAGAAATGCAAATCAAAACAACATTGAGATACCATCTCACGCCAGTTAGAATGGCGATCATTAAAAAATCTGGAGACAACAGATGCTGGAGAGGATGTGGAGAAATAGGAACACTTTTACACTGTTGGTGGGAGTGTAAATTAGTTCAACCATTGTGGAAGACAGTGTGGCGATTCCTCAAGGACCTAGAAATAGAAATTCCATTTGACCCAGCAATCCCATTACTGGGTATATATCCAAAGGATTATAAATCGCTCTGTTATAAGGACACATGCACATGTATGTTTATTGTGGCACTGTTTACAATAGCAAAGACCTGGAACAAACCCAAATGCCCATCGATGATAGACTGCACAGGGAAAATGTGGTACATATACACCATGGAATACTAAGCAGCCATAAAAAATGATGAGTTCATGTCCTTTGTAGGGACATGGATGAACCTGGAAACCATCATTCTCAGCAAACTGACACAAGAGCAGAAAATCAAACACCGCATGTTCTCACTCATAGGCAGGTGTTGAACAATGAGAACACATGGACACAGAGAGGGGAGCATCACACACTGAGGTCTGTGGGGGGGGGAACTAGGGGAGGGACAGCGGAGGATGGGGAGTTGGGGAGGGATAACATGGGGAGAAATGCCAGATATAGGTGATGGGGAGGAAGGCAGCAAACCACATTGCCATGTGTGTACCTATGCAACAATCCTGCATGTTCTTCACATGTACCCCAAAACCTAAAATGCAATAAAAAAATTAAAATTAAAATTAAAAACAACTAAAAAAATAAAATTAAAAAAATTTTTCTAAAGATTATATACGATTATGTAAAGGAATAACTATGTGCCTACATTTCTAATTCTTTTCTACATCAATGTGTATGTGGGAACAGGCTGAGGCTTCAGACCCTTGCCATGGCAGTTGTGAGGTTTCCTCGCCACAGCCCTGGTCTCCGGGAAAACCCAGTCTGGGCAGCCCCTGGTCCTTCCGGTGGAAGGTGCAAATTTGAGCATCGCAGTAGGAAACACATTTAAAGATTTATTCCTTACAGATCCTGGGCAAGGAGGGCTTCAGGAGCAGAGAAGTTAGTCTTCTGTCCATAGGTCCCATGAGAAAACAGTGAGGCAGAGAGAGCAGGTGCAGGGGGAGTGGGGGGAGGGAGTGGGAGTCAGAGCATGGTAACCACCAAAATGCGGTAAAGTCTCCACTTAATGCCATCCAGGGCATCTTGGAATCTATGACTTGAAGCAGAATGACATCCAGCAGGCTCTTGAATAACATCATTTTGTTCCATGTCGTTTTCTTATAATGCTGATGAGAATAAAAATCGGTTTATTGATGTCATCTCCCTTAAAGTCACAGTTTCCAAGAACCTGTTGACAAGGGCAACAAGTATTTATTGGTATACTGCACATGTACCTATAAATTCACAGGCAAATGCCTGAACCATCTCTTTTTTTTTTTTTTTTTTTTTTTTTTTTGAGACGGAGTTTCGCTCTTGTTACCCAGGCTGGAGTGCAATGGCACGATCTTGGCTCACTGCAACCTCCGCCTCCTGGGTTCAGGCAATTCTCCTGCCTCAGCCTCCTGAGTAGCTGGGATTACAGGCACGCGCCACCATGCCCAGCTAATTTTTTGTAGTTTCAGTAGAGATGGGGTTTCACCATGTTGACCAGGATGGTCTCGATCTCTTGACCTTGTGATCCACCCGCCTCGGCCTCCCAAAGTGCTGGGATTACAGGCGTGAGCCACCGCGCCCGGCTCTGAACCATCTCTTTAGAGGAGGAAGTGGGAGGCCAGGGAGGTGGCTCACGCCCATAATCCCAGGCTAAGGCAGGAGGATTGCTTGAAGCCAGGAGTTCGAGACCAACCTAGGCAACATCGCAAGTCCCTTATCCACAATTAATAAAAATTCTATAAGGAACTGGTGGGAAGGCAGGGAGGGAGCCACTCCCGAGGTGGGACCAAGGCATCTGGATTCTCGTCTCTGCCCACAGCACCGCATTCGGGGCCGCGTCCTCCGAATGCCCAGGCTCAGCCTTCGCTGTGTCCTGTCTCACGGTTTTGTTACTCATTTGATACCTAGTTCAGTTTGATTGTTTCTGTGCACTTTACATTTGGAGTTGTGCCTCTATCCATGTTGGGTTTTTTTTCTTGAGACGTACTCTGTCTCCCAGGCTGGAGTGCAGTGGTGCCATCTCAGTTCACTGCTGCCTCCCGGGTTCAAGCAGTTCTTCTGTCTCAGCCTCCCGAGTAGCTGGGATCAGAGGCGCCCACCACCACGCCCAGCTGATTTGTTTTGTATTGTTAGTAGAGACGGGGTTACACCATGTTGGCCAGGCTGGTCTTGAACTCCTGGCCTCAAGTGATCTTCCCGCCTTGGCCTCTCAAAGTGCTGGGATTACAAGCATAAGCCACTATGTCTGGCCCCCTGTTAATTTTTTAGAATTAAGGCTGTAAAGAAAGAACTCTGTTTGGACATCAGGACTGAACAGAATGACACGCTCAGGGAGCTTTCCCTGTCCCTGCCTTTCCTTCCCACCTTGTTCCCGTCCTACCATCCATTTCAGCCTGTGAGCTGTTATTTTCTGAATACTCTCGTCTGTATTTCCTTGTATTCGACATGAAGAGATAAATATACATATATATTTTCTTGCCTGTTATTATTTTTTTAAGATGTAGTCTCGTTCAGTCCCCCAGTCTGGAGTGCAGTGACGTGATCTTGGCTCACTCAGCCTCTGCCTCCCAGGTTCAAGTGGTTCTGCCTCAGCCTCCCAAGTAGCTGGGACTACAGGTGTGCGCCTCCCTGGCCAGCTAAATTTTGCATTTTTTGGTAGAGACGGGGTATCGCCATGTTGGCCAGGGTGGTCTCAAACTCCGGACCTCAAGTGATCTGCCCACCTCTACCGAAGTGCTGGGATTACAGGTGTGAGCCACTGCACCCAGTCTATTTTTCTAAAGAAAAGGCTTCCTACTGTAGCCACTGTTGTGCCGTTTGCATTTTTACTTAATGGTGTATCTTGGAAATCACTCCAGAGGAGCTCACAGAGACCTCATCTCCAGAGCTCCACTGGGGGATGTGCTGTGCAGTACTCAGCTACGTGACTACTTGACTGTAATTAGTACTCTCAGGCGTTTTTGAAATTGTTTGAGATTTCCCTTCAGAGAGTGTTTTGAGCAGGAGGGTTGCTGGATCGCACCTGTACTTTTGTTGGGTGTTGCCAAATTCTTCCCTGTTCTAGGAGGATGATGTGGCCTAGTAATTCCTGCTTCCTGACATTTGTGCCTGTGTGTAGTCCTCTCACGTGTCATACCAGGGTTGGTCTCTATGACCAGCAGAATATGACAGAAGTGATGTTAAGGTACTTGCAAAATTAGCTTTAAAATACCATGTACAGGCCAGGCGCGGCGGCTCACATCTGTAATCCCAGCTCTTGGGGAGGCCTAGGTGGGCAGATTACTTGAGGTCAGGCGTGCAAGACCATCCTGGCCAACATGGTGAAACACCATCTCTACTAAAAATACAAAAATTAGCCAGGCCTAGTGCACATGCTTATAATCTGAGCTACTTGGGAGGCTGAGGCAGGAGAATTGCTTGAACCCAGGAGGTGGAGGTTGCAGTGAGCCAAGATGGCACCACTGCACTCCAGCCTGGGCAACATGCCACCACTGCAACAGAGTGAGACTCCATCTCAAAAAACATAAATAAAAGGGCTGGGCATGGTGGCTCATGCCTGTAATCCCAACACTTTGGGAGGCCAAGGCAGATGGATCACCTGAGGTTGGAAATTTGAGAGCAGCCTGACCAACATGGAGAAACCCCATCTCTACTAAAAATATAAAAATATTAGCCAGGATGGTGGTGGGCACCTGTAATCCCAGCTACTCGGGAGGCTGACGCAGGAGAATCACTTGAACCCAGGAGGCAGGGATTACAGTGAGCCGAGATCATGCCATTACACTACAGCCTGGGCAACAAGAGCAAAACTCGGTCTCATAAATAAAGCAAGCACATACGGAATCTCAATGGAGTTCAGTTAGTTAAACCAATCTTGAAAAAGGCGGCCGGGTGTGGTGGTCCATGCCTGCAGCCCCAGCTACACAGGAACCTGAGGCAGGAGGATGACGGAGCCCAGGAGTTCAAGGCTGTAGTGAGCCATGACTGTACCACTGCACTCTCTCCAGCCTGAGCAACAGAGTGAGACCTTATCTCTAAAAACAGAACAAAACCATGACACACACACACAAATATTATTTAGCCTTTTTTTTTTTTTTAAAGTAAATCCTATATAACCTCACATGGAATCCAAACCAGCTGAACTTCCAGAAGCAGGGAGTACAATGCTGGCTGTCAGAGGATGGGGTCAGCGGAATGGGGAGATGTTGGTCAAATGGCACAAATAAGCTAAAGGCTGAGTAAGTTCTGGGATGTATGTACAGCATGGAGACTTTAGTGAATCATACTGTATTGTACGATTGGAATCTGCTAAGATAGTAGATCTTTTTTTTTTTTTTTTGAGACGGAGTTTCGCTCTTGTTACCCAGGCTGGAGTGCAATGGCGCAATCTCGGCTCACCGCAGCCTCCGCCTCCTGGGTTCAGGCAATTCTCCTGCCTCAGCCTCCTGAGTAGCTGGGATTACAGGCACGCGCCACCATGCCCAGCTAATTTTTTTTTGTATTTTTAGTAGAGACGGGGTTTCACCATGTTGACCAGGATGGTCTCGATCTCTTGACCTCGTGATCCACCCGCCTCGGCCTCCCAAAGTGCTGGGATTACAGGCTTGAGCCCCCGCGCCCGGCCAAGATAGTAGATCTTAACTATCTTCACCACATACTTGAAAGATGGCGCCTCGATGAGGGGGTGGATGTGTCAGTCTGTTTGATCATGGTGCATGTATCAATGTGTGCAGATATCAATTCATCATGTTGCGCATCTTTATATGATCCTTCTCCTGTCAGTTATACCTCAGTAGAGCCTGGGGGAGAAACGGTGCTGAAGAAACTGGGTATCTATATGCACAGGAATGGAGCTGGACCCTTACTTTATACTATATATAAAAATGAACTGAAAATGGATTTAAAACCTGAATGTAAGAGCTAACGTATAAAACTCTTAAAGGAAAACGTAGAGGAAAAAGCTTCATGACACTGGAATTGGAAATGATTTCTGAGTTATGAAATCGACCACACAGGCAACTGAAGAAAACTAGATGAATTGGACTTCATCAGTATTACAAATTTTGTGCATCAAAGGATAATAATGAGTGAAAAGAAAAGCCACAGAATGGGAGGAAATATTTGCAAATCATGTGTTTGATTAAGGATGAATATTCAGTTTATTAAGAACTAAAACCCAATAACAGCAAAACCAAATTAATTCAAAAAAGGACTTGTAATAGTTTAAAAAAGATAAACAGATGGCCAATAAGAACATGAAAAGATGATCAACATAACTAAACATTAGGGAAATGAAAATAAAAGCCACACTGAGATCAGTTACCCCTGCGGTGATGGCTATTAGCCGTTCAGTCAGAGGTAAGTGCTGGTTGGCTGTGGTACAGCTGGACCCTTGTGTACGGCTTGTGGGAATGTAAAATGATGCATCAGCTCTGGAACAGTACACTGGTTTGTCAGAAAATTAGAATTCTCATCAGACACAGCTGTTCCACTTCCCCATATATATCCAAAGGTGCTGAGAACAAGGATCTGAGATATGTTTGTACACAATGGTCATAGCACCATTATTTACAATAGCCTGCTGGTGCGACAAATTTTAATACATTCAGTTACTTAAAACATATGCCAAGGCCTGGTGCAGTGGCTCACACCTGTAATCCCAGCACTTTGGGAGGCCAAGGTGGGCAGTCCACGAGGTCGGGAGATGGAGACCATCCTGGCCAACATAGTAAAACCCAACCTCTACTAAAAATAGAAAAAAAAAAAATTAGCTGAGCGTGGTGGCGCACGCCTGTAGTTCCAGCTACTCAGGACGCTGAGGGAGAATTGCTTGAACCCAGGAGGTGGTGATTGCTGTGATCCACGATTGAAATGAGCCGAGATCGTGCAACTGCACTACACCCTGGGGGGTGACACTGCCAGACTCCGTCTAAAAAAAAAAAAAATTTAGCTAGGCATAGTGGCAGGTGCCTATAATCCCAGCTACTTGGCAGGCTGAGACAGGAGAATGACTGGAACCCAGGAGGCAGAGGTTGCAGTGAGCCAAGATCGCACCATTGCACTCCTGCCTAGGCAACAGAGAGAGACTCCGTCTCAAATAAATAGTAAATAAATAAAACACATCCCAAAGCAGCAGTGTTAAGCCATTTAGTGTGTGCTTGCTTTGTATACTTGGTGAAATTGTGCCCAATCTCTGCTAGCGATAGATAAGATAAACCCTGGGCTATGAAGACTGCAAGCCCCTGCTGCCCTTCAGAGCTCTGTGGCGCAGACACCTGGCAGGCTGCTGAGAAACCTGATCTAGTCACATGAGCCCTCCCCCACTTCTGATCCCCTTTTTCTCTGGGAGTTCTCTGTGCCCCCGCCATTTCCTCTCTTTTCTGAGTAGTGACCCCGGTTTGAAGCCTGTGGATAATCTCATGGTGCATGAGACTCCCCTCCCCAACCTGTCAAAGCTTGTGTGCTACTGCCACCTCCTAGGCACATCTTGTTCCTTAATCAGCCACGAAATCTCGTGAACACCTCACACGTGGTTTTGTTTTTCGTATTTAGATTATTGATCCGTTTGCAATTTATACCTGTGAGGTCCAGATTTAATTTCATCATTTCTCAGACGGCTAACCATTTCTCTTAGCACCTTTCACTATAAACTGCCTATTTGTCCCACTGATCTGAAATATGTTTATGAACCAAATTTCCATGTTATGGGGTTGATTTCTGGATATTCCACTTGTCTGTTTCCTGTTCATGTGCCAGTACCACACAGTTTTAATTAAAGAAGCTGTTTTCATATCTGTAGGGCATGGCGCTTGTTTGTCCGCGTCTTCTTCGTTATTAGATATTTGTTCTTCCATGTGAACTCTACTATCAACATGCCTAACCAGGAAAAAAGGCTTTTTTCCAAAAAAAAGCCTTTCCGTATTGTTACTGGAATCACGTTACATTTCTGAACGAACCTTGGGAGAACACCTGGTACCAGCAGTGCTATTTTGCAACGTAGTATTGGTGGTCCTGGCCTCTACAGTACATTAGAAAAATAACAGAAACGCGTATTTGAAGGGAAAAATATGAACATTTACAGAAAAAAAAATGCATTGAAAATGCAATGGAGTAGCCGGGCGTGGTGGCTCACGCCTGTAATCCCAGCATTTGGGAGGCCGAGGCGGGCGGATCATGAGGACAGGAGTTCAAGACCAACCTGACCAATATGGGGAAACCCCTGTCTACTAAAAATACAAAAATTAGCCGGACGTGGTGGCTGCTGCCTGTAGTCACAGCTGCCTGGGAGACGGAGACAGGAGGGTCGCTCGATCCCGGGAGGCGGAGGCTGCGGTGACCGCGATCGCGCCACTGCACTCCAGCCCGGGCGACAGAGCGATACTCAGTCTAAAAAACAAAGTTAGAAAAAAAGAAAATGCAAAAGAATCAACTGTAAGAGTTCCTTTTTATCTAAAAAGGAACGGGGCCAGTGACTCCCTGCAGAGATGGAGAGGGGACCGAGCACTCCGCACCGCGGCCTCCCGCTGCGGCCGGATCGCGCGCCGCGCTGGCGACGAGCACCTCCTGGCTGTGCCCGCCCAGCCTCGCGCTCTCGGTCTGTCCCGGCTCCGCAGTGGCGCCCGGAGGCCTGGTCCTCACGTCCGCCTAGTCCTCCGGGCCTGTCTCCGCCTCCAGCCCCGTTCCCGAGGCAGCCCCGCGACCCTTCCGCATCCTCACGGAAGAAACGACAACTTCCAGGCGCCGGAAGCCAACGGTTCGGCCCGCCGGCTGGAGGCGGAAGTGACGCCAGAGACGCGCCGGCATGTCTTCCGGCATCGGCTCCGCCTGTCCGGTAGCGGTCCCTGCCCTCGCGGCGGTCAGTCCCGGCGCTGGTGAGTTCCGGGCGTGCCCTGGGCCGTCCGCCGGGGTCCCGGCCCGGGCGTGGTCGCCCGCCCCGCGCCCCGCGCCCCGCGCCCCGCGAAGCGCGTCGTCGCCGGGTCCAGAAGGGGGAGTCGCCGCCGCTCGCGGCTGGTGGGCCCGGGCCGCGCCTGCGTTCCGCGGAGCTGGTGAGAGGGGCCCTCCGCCCCCTCGGTGTGAGCAGGGCGGGCTTTATCCGATCCTGGCACGCGGCGTTGGGATCGCAGCGTCCGGTCCATCCCGGGGTCCGGCCGCCGCTCCCTGTGCACGTTCGCGGGTGGGGACCGCGGCCGTCCTCCCGCTCGCGCTCACGTTTTGCTGTGGAAGAGCCTGAATCTGAAAGCGGAACTCCCGCCGCGGGGCTGTCCCTGCAGCCGCGTCGCTGGTCGTGGGCCGGGGCCGTGTTTCTGTCCGCCGCGCAGGACCCGTGTGGCGGGCCGCTGTTCAGTGTAACTGAGTGCAAAATCAACTGCGCGGCCGGGCGCGGTGGCTCACGCCTGTGATCCCAGCACTGGGAGGCCGAGGCGGGTGGGTCACGAGGTCAAGAGATCGAGACCATCCTGGTCAACACGGTGAAACGCCGTCTCTACTAAAAATACAAAACATTAGCCGGGCATGGTGGCGCGTGCCTGTCATCCCAGCTACTCAGGAGGCTGAGGCAGGAGAATTGCCTGAACCCGGGAGGCGGAGGTTGCGGTGAGCCGAGATCGCGCCATTGCGCTCCGGCCTGGGTAACAAGAGCGAAACTCCGTCCCAAAAAAAAAAAATAATAATAAATAAATAGGCCGGGCGCGGTGGCTCAAGCCTGTAATCCCAGCACTTTGGGAGGCCGAGGCGGGTGGGTCACGAGGTCAAGAGATCGAGACCATCCTGGTCAACACGGTGAAACCCCGTCTCTACTAAAAACTACAAAACATTAGCTGGGCATGGTGGTGCGTGCCTGTAGTCCCAGCTACTCGGGAGGCTGAGGCAGGAGAATTGCCTGAACCCAGGAGGCGGAGGTTGCGGTGAGCCGAGATCGCGCCATGGCACTCCAGCCTGGGTAACAAGAGCGAAACTCCGTCTCAAAAAATAAATAAATAAATAAATAAATAAAATAAACTGCGCACATGATACGTAACCTTTGAATACTTGGTGAAGCATCTCTTAAAGACAAAAACGTTGTCCTGCTAAACCACGGTACTAGCATTTCTCCTAAGAGAATTAAAAATAACGCGGCCATCCGCTGTCTACTCTGTGTAATGCCTAGAACTCTCAACGTTGTTCCAGCATGACGCTGTTGGGTATTTTGGGGACTAAGAGCCGTTCGAGGGTCCTGCATTCCCACCGTTAATGTCTTAGTGTCTTTTCAGCTGGAACTGTTACTATCATTTCTCTAGCATGTTGCCTTTGGTATTGTTTTCTCTTGGTATGTTTAAATATCCCTCCATTTCTTCCTGCTTCCTATGAACCAGTAGTTGAATTCAGAGGAGAGGCTGGCAGAGGGCGGACAGTAAGTACCTTATGGTTTGGGGGCCACGAGGCCTTAGTTATTGAGTCACTTTCTGTCCCGTCCTTCTCTACTCTGTACTGGTGGCAAGCCACAGCTCATTTCTCAAAAGGCCAACGGGCATCTGCATAGATGGCCGTTTAGAGGTTGTAGATTTACTCTAAAGTCCCGGAGGGCTGTGCTCTGAGTCTCATCCGTGCCTGCTAGAGGCTTCCAGCAGAACCTGTGTACCACGGACACCGTCATTGGGTCTGCTGCCTTATCTCCACCAAATGCCTAAGAAGCTTGTCCTGCACCTGAACTGCACAGATCCACACTTGTCACCGGCAGCCTCATAGGCAACTGTATAAGAGCATTGAAGCTGTTATATACATTGCCTCTAAAATTAAAAGATCTGCAAAATGTCGTGGTTCTTTTTTGGTTATAGGTTTTACGAGGTGCTGTAACTTTGGGGTGCATTTTGGAGGGGATGTCTTTATGTAATCCAGGCTACTGAACTCACGGAAACCAGCCCCTGAATCCCAATTCCTCTATTCTTTATGTTTCATATGAAGGTGTCTAAAACGGGTTGATTTCCTGTTCACTGTATCCAGCCAGCATAATGTCATCATAGCATATAAGGGCAGTCTGAAAGTTGGGTCCTCTGGGGATGGTAAGGCAGAGAACGGAATTTTACCTCCCTTTTTGAAACAAGGAAGGGAGCTGTACGGGTGGCACCAAACTGAACACATGTGGGCCTTTTCCCCGTCTCAGACACCCGGTAGTAACTACAATTTATACTAGGAGAATGGACATATTTTTCTGACCTGTGAAGCATTACTGCTTTAGTCACCTCATCAGTAGAATAAGAAGGCACGGCTCTAGGCTTACTTTTGTCCTGCTGGGGAGTGATCACAGACTCAGGTGCACAAACTGACAAGGAGGTTGAACTGTACTGGCCAGGTGTCTTGGTTTACCACCTCCTGAGTGGATGAAGTGGGACGAATTCCTGTTGTCTGAGTCCAGGGCATTTTAGGTATAAACCCAAGTGAAATTCGTGAATGGCTGTTCTGATAATTAAATAAGGCTTCCGGTGCATCTTCTGACCCATATACTGCTCTTGAGTAGACAATACGGGTATCACTAGTCCTCAAGAGAGTAAACAGGATGCAGTGGCTTTCACATATGTCATCCGCAGAGACAAGATCATGCATGAGGTTTGTTAACTGGGAAGTAATGCTTCTTACTTTTGGTTGGTAGGAAATCGAGATCCAGCCATCCCTGCATCAGGAGAGAAGGAGACTGCACCATCCACAGAGGTTCACAAGCCGCCCTTGCAGCAGCCTTGGCCTCAGGAACGGAGCCTTCAGACGTTCCCATCAGCCTCCCAGGATGGCAGCCCCTGACCTGGCCCACAGTGAGTCCTGGTGTTGCTCTTTCTCAGACACTTTGCTCTAGGTCCTGATACACAGTGTGAGTCCCACGGACAGGCCTCAGTAGTCATGCTCCGGGTTCCTATCATAGCCGCTGGAGTGGGCCAGAGAGTGCGGGCTTGTCGGTCAGCCCCGGGTGTGTGTGCTGTGGACAGGGGTCATGCATAAACTCCTTCATGAGTTTTCTCGTCATGGGCACATAAAGAGTCACGTTCCTTGGGGTTTGCGTTTCCATATCTGCAATAGGAGACTTGCCATTTCCTGACGGGCAGCGTAGCTCACAAACCTTTTGTATCACTGGGTGACACAGGCCACCCCGGCACTATGTGGCTGTGTGTGTGTGTTTTCCTGAGTGTGCAGGAGTACATGGGAATTTCCTGCTAGGATGGAATGACTTCCGGGTACGTAAACGTCTAAATTAGGGTCAGCTGTGGATTCTCATGCCTTCTTTATTTTTTAGGAGGTCATGTTTCTAAGGACTTAGTCTGCCTTCATGGAGAACAGACCCAGGCAGCAGGGATGTTGGCTGGCTGGCTGATAGATTCTTATCAGGTATGCCAAAACCATATGTTTCTAAAAATAGCATACTGGTATTCATCAGCTTGACACATTTCTGTCTGGGCAGACTAGCCCCCACTGCTCCTTAAAGCAAATAAAACCTCACTCAAGGACTGAGTCCCTAGTGGAATCCCCCAGGAGCAGAGCCTAGTTGGTCAGGTGTTACTGTGAAAATCCTCCCAGTATTTCAATGTTACCTCGGCTCATGGGAACCTCTGCCTCTCGGGTTCACAATTCCCCTGCCTCAGCCTCCTGAGTAGCTGGGATTACAGGTGTCCACCACCACACCCAGCTAATTTTTTTTATTTTTAGTAGAGACTGGGTTTTACCATGTTGGCCACGCTGGTCTGGAACTCCTGACCTCAGGTGATCCACCAGCCTTGGCCTCCCAAAGTGCTGGGATTACAGGTGTGAGCCACTGCGCCTGGCTTCAACGTTACTTATTATTTTGACCCTGTGGCACCAAATGCATGGTTCTTATTTTGCTGCTGCTCTGACACATGGTAAGGAGGAGAGAGTGTCCTCTCTGAGAACTGATTTCCACATCACGACGTATCACTTGCCTGTACTGTGCTCAGGAGAGGGACGTAAGGCGAGAGGGGCGCCCTGTGGGGTTGAGGTGAGAAAAGTTCACATTAGAGGGGCCGATCCAGCCACGTGATGGGGGACGTTGACATTGCGTGTGTGGACAGAGAAGGGCTCCCAGGACCGTTGGGCCATGGGCTAGACAGTGAGAGGCCTCACGGTCCCATGGAGGCCTCATTCTCCGGGGAACACTGATGATGGGTCGAGCAGCTCTGACCGTCACGTGTGATGATTTAGGACTCGGTGACCTTTGATGACGTGGCTGTGGACTTCACCCAGGAGGAATGGACTTTACTGGACCCATCTCAGAGAGACCTCTACAGGGATGTGATGCTGGAGAACTGTGAAAACCTGGCCTCAGTAGGTGAGGGGCCTCCATTCTCGGCAGCTTCCGCAGCATCGATACATGTTTCTCCTTACTGCGCTCCAGGGTTGGTGATGGCAAAGCCGAGTACTGCGGGAAGTAACACATAGCGACTACGCGAATGGGCTTGAAACTAGGGTGGTAGTTTCCAGAATATGGCCCGAGGGTCAGGACTGTCACATCGCTCACCTAGAAATGCGCATTCTCAGACTGCACTTGTGACACACTGGATCACAATGTCCGCTGGGGGGGCCTGTCATCTCTGTGTAACAAGCCCTCCGGAGGAAGCCAATTCACTGTAACACTGAGAACCACTGGCTAGTAGTTTCCCAAATGAATGAAAATCTCTTTGTGCTTACATTGTTTCCTATTTCAGTAGGAGTCTTAGCGGTGTTTACAGGTGCATTTCAGCCTGAATGCGGTTCCAGTGCTCAGAGATAACCAGTGTCTTTGAGGCACACAAGGATGGGGTATTTGCACTTGGAGCTCTTTCACGGCAGTTTCACTGCTTTCTTTAATAATGTAGCTCTTGGCCAGGTGCAGTGGCTCAGGCCTATAATCCCAGCACTTTGGGAGGCAGAGGTGGATGGATCACCTGAGGTCAGGAGTTCGAGACCAGCCTGACCAACATGGAGAAACCCCGTCTCTACTAAAAATACAAAGTTAGGCAGCTGTGGTAGCACACGCAGGTAATCCCAGCTACTCGGAGGCTGAGACAGGAGAACCCGGGAGGCAGAAGTTCTGGTGAGCCAAGATTACGTGGTTGCACTCCAGCCTGGGCAAAGAGAGGGAAACTTTGGCTCAAAAAAAAAAAAAAGAAAAAGAAATGTAGTTATTTCATGGGTAGGTTTGTCATCTCTTGCCTGAATCTCTTCCACTGATGTCTCTTTCCCTGTGTACAGGACGTCACCTGTTCAAACCCAGTGTGATCTGTTGGCTGGAGGAGGAAGGGCAGCTGAGGGCAGGGCAGAGAGGAGTTCTCCAAGGTGAGTGAGTGTGAAGAGCATCCCTGGTTGATGTCAAGTTTGGTGGAAGGTTCCTGAGTGTACTTTTTAAGATGCATTCTGACACAGAACATGAGGCCATTGGACTCACAAGTTTTGGCGTATCCTGAGCTTCCCACATTTCCTTAGTTTCTGTCTGATCTGGACTTCCCTGTGATCTCATTAAAAACCTGCTCTTTTGTTCTTTGAGTTTGTGTGTTTTTTGTGGTTTTGTTTGTTTGTTTTTGGTTTTGAGGTGGAGTCTCACCATGTCACCAGCCTGGAGTGCAGTGGCGTGATCTCAGCTCACTGCAGCCGCCATCTCCCGGGTTCAAGCAGTTATCCTGCCTTAGCCTCCTGAGTAGCTGGGATTACAGGCACGTGCCACCACACCAGCTAATTTTTGCATTTTTACTGGAGATGAGGTTTCACCATGTTGGTCAGGCTGCTCTCAAACCCCTGACCTCAAGTGATCCGCCCGCCTTGGCCTCCCAAAGTGCTGGGATTACAGGCATGAGCCACTACATCCAGCCAAGTTTGTGTTTTTAATATATGCTCTTTGTCTAGATCTTTCTTGCTTTCTTTCGTTGATAATACTGTTTCTGTTCACCATCACATTAATTTTTTTATAGACTAAATTTATTTTAAAACCTTCTAAATTATGACTCCCAGTTCCTATATTCCAAATTTTACACATAGCCACACTCCTCAAATCTATCTTTGCTTTTTTTTTTTTTTTTTTTTTTTTTTTGCTATGTTTTATATGAAAACAAATAACAATGAGTTTGATCATTTTTAGGTCAATTAACCTACCGTTTTGTTCTGCAAACCCTTACTTTTTTTCTTTTATGCTTCAGAATGGCAACTTGAAAGCAAAGGGTCAGCACTTCAGCAGGACAGAGCTTGGTTCAGAGCATCAGATGAGACACAAATGGTAAGATGAACAAGACAGATGCTTTCATTTATCACACTCATAAAAGATTGTGAATTCCACTATAGAAAATGCACAAAATTGGCTGGGCAAAGTGGCTCACGCCTGTAATCCCAGCACTTTTGGAGGCTGAGGCAGGCAACCCACCTGAGGTCAGGAGTTGGAGACCAACTTGACCAACATGGTGAAACCTCATCTCTAGTAAAAATACAAAATTAGTTGGGCATGGTGGTACATGCCTATAATCCCAGCTGCTGGGAGGCTGAGGCAGGAGAATCGCTTTAACCTGGGAGGTGGAGGTTGCGGTGGTGAAGATTGTACCATTGCACTCCGGTCTGGGCAACGAGAATGAAACCCTATCTTAAAAAAAAAAAAAAGAAAGGAAAAGAAAATGAGCAAAATTGAGAGACTTTAGAGAAGCAGCATTCACTCAGGTGGGGGCTGTCTGCAGAGAACACTCTGAATGTGAGGAATTTGGAAGGAGCTAATCCTGTCTTCGAACTTGGTGCTGGCAGGCGCGTGCCTCATGCCTGTAATCCCAGCGCTTTGGAAGGCCGAGGTGGGCAGATTGCCTGAGCTCAGGAGTTCAAAACCAGCTTGGGCAACCTGGTAAAACCCATCTCTACTGAAAATACAAAACAAAATTTCTGTGCCAGAATGCGCCTGAAATCCCAACTACTTGGGAGGCTGAGGCACAAGAATTGCTTCAACCTGGGAGGCAGAAATTGTGGTGAGCTAAGATCACGCCACTGCACTCCAGCCTCGGTGACAGAGTGAGACTCTGTCTCAACAAAAAGAAACTTGGTTCAGAGTTTCTTCAGACACACAACAGCACACACGTAACGAGGTACTGAGATTGCAGGCTGTTTGGTGAGCACCGACAGGAGTCTTTTCAGAGTTAGAGCAGATGGCACAGGATTCTTGCAGTTGGGCGCATCATTTGACTTGAAAGACTTCCATGGGGCAGGAGCTGCATGCATGTTGTGAAAATGGCAAAAATCGTAATCATCACCGTCATACTTCTGTCTTCAGCTGGGTGAGATCTTAGAATAAGCCTCAGCAGTCCTCTGATGATCACTCATTCTTCACCAGCAGGCAAGAAGCCACAGTGGAGGGCAGCTCTGTGACCGGATGCAGTGTGGAGAGGCTGTCAGTGAGCCCTCAGATCTCAGCACACATGTGAGAACTCAAAATACAGGATACAGTTGTGTCTGTAACCATTATGGAAAAGACTTTTTAATTTCACACCAGGAAACCTTGTGCAAAGCTGGAGGGCAGTTTTCTGTGTTGGATCAGTGTGGAAAAGCGTTTAGCACTGCTCCAAATGTTGTTTACCAGCAAACATGCACTTGGGACAAGTCTTTTGACTACAGCAACTGTGGGAAAGCATTTCTTAACCAGACATACCTTCAGGGTCGCATGCGAACTCACAACAGAGAAGGAACATGTAAATGGAAGCAGTGTGGGAAGGCTCTCACTCACTCCCCAGGCCGTCCGGCAACTGTTGAAATGCATGCTGTAAGGAATCCTCATGTATGTAGGGAATGTGGGAAGGCCTTTGGATGCACTGCATACCTTACTAGTCACATGCGAATCCACACTGGCGAGAAGGCCTGTGAATTTAAAGAATGTGGAAAATCCTCCCCTATTTCCTCAAGCCTAACTCAACATGTAAGCATTCATGCTGCAGAGAAGCCCTGCGAATGTAAAGAATGCGGAAGAGCCGTCACTGGATGCTCAGGTCTTTCTCAGCACGTCCAAACACACGCTAGAGAGAAGCCCTGCGAATGGAAGGACTGTGGGAAAGCCTACAGTAGGTTTTATCTACTGAGTGAACATTTAAAAACTCACATGAGGGAGAAGCCCTTTGCATGTGTGGTTTGCGGAAAATATTTTAGAAATTCCTCATGCCTTAATAATCACCTTCGAATTCACACTGGAATAAAACCCTATACGTGCAGCTACTGTGGGAAGGCCTTCACTGTGCGCTGTGGCCTTACTAGACACGTACGAACACACACGGGCGAGAAGCCATACATGTGTAAGGACTGTGGGAAAGCCTTCTGTACATCCTCAGGCCTTACTGAACATGTGAGGACACACACTGGAGAGAAGCCCTATGAATGTAAAGATTGTGGGAAGTCCTTCACTGTTTCTTCAAGCCTGACTGAACATGTGAGAATCCATACTGGAGAGAAACCCTATGAATGTAAGCAGTGTGGCAAAGCCTTCACGGGGCGCTCCGGCCTTACGAAACACGCGCGGACACACACCGGGGAGAAGCCCTACGAATGTAAGGACTGTGGGAAAGCCTACAACAGAGCTTATCTACTGAACGAGCATGTGAAAACTCACACAGAGGAGAAGCCCTTTATATGTAAGGTATGCGGGAAGTCCTTCAGAAATTCCTCATGCCTGAATAAGCACATTCAGATTCACACTGGAATAAAACCTTACGAATGTAGGGACTGTGGGAAAACTTTCACCGTTTCTTCGAGCCTAACTGAACATGTGCGAACTCACACTGGAGAGAAGCCCTATGAGTGTAAAACATGTGGGAAGGCCTTCACCACGTCCTCACACCTTATCGTGCACATAAGAACCCACACTGGAGAGAAACCCTACATGTGTAAGGAGTGTGGAAAAGCCTTTGCTTCCTCCTCACACCTCATCGAACACAGAAGGACTCACACAGGAGAGAAACCTTACATATGTAACGAATGTGGGAAGGCCTTCCGCGCCTCCTCTCACCTGCGTAAACATGGGAGGATTCACACAGGACAGAAACCCTATAAATGTAAGGACTGTGGGAAAGCATATAATCGGTTTTATCTTCTAAAAGAACATTTAAAAACTTACACTGAAGCGCAGCTTTTTGTGTGTAAGGACTGTGGAGAGTCTTTTAAGAATTCCTCATGCCTTAACCATCACACTCAAATTCACACTGAGAAACCTTACTAATATAAGGAATGTGGGGAAGCCTTCAGTTACACTCACTCACGCTGAAGACATGAAAGATGTCTTGCTCCCCGGTGCCTATGACCTGAGGAACGTGGCCAGGCCGTCAGCATCTGATCACAGCCCGGGGTGAAGGAAGGCACCCAGAGCCCTAGAGCATCAGGACAGAGGAAGCCCTAGTGTTCTCTCAGGTCCTGGAAAATACGGACGGGACGGTATCCAGTGGAGAGGACCCTACTGCTCCGTGATAGGTGCAGTGTTGCTTTGAGGTTCTGCACAGTGCTGTGACAATCCCTTGTGATGTCACACTGGAGAAAACCTTAGGGAAGTGAGGATTGTTGGGAGGTCATTTTCACATGACATCGTTCCTCAGCCTTCAGTAAACACGGGGATTGACACTTGAAGTATTGTGAATGTACGGAAGATAGGAATTGCTTCCTTGTGTCCTGAAACCTCGTAGGCTAACAGAGACATGTCTTTCCGGGGGTTCTGTAGGTGTATTTTGAGCCTATATGATGCTGCACTGATCCTTCTTGGAGTGATGACTCTGCTCCAGTAGAAATTTTCCAGTCTGGTTATTACACTGTCTGAGTTTCAGCCTGGCCAAGAGTGGGTCTTGAGGATTCAGATGTCACCCTGTGTTAGCTGTGTGGGCTCTGGTTGGCTAGTCGTGCTCTTAGCATGACCCCACCTGTAGGGTCCCACACTGGCCAAGGTGGGGCATTACACAGCTCCACATTTCATGAAAATGCCCTTGTTCTTCTCCCATACCTGAACCCTTCAGATAAAACACCAGGTGCAAGGAGGGGCAGAGTGGAGAGGGGCAAGGTCAGAGGCCAGCACCATGAGCTGCCCGTTTCGTGGCTGTGAAGGGACAGCCAGCACCCCACACGCGGGGAGGTTGGAATTCTTGTACCTCAGGCAGTGCAGGAGGGTGAGAGCCCTGAGTGTCCCTGCTGACCTCCAGACCCTCTCCACAGTGCGCAGAGCAGTCCTGGCAGCTGCTGCCATCTGGCACTTCTGGGAGGGAGCTGTTTGTGTGTGTGCTGCCCCTTTGCATGTCGTGAAAACAGACCAGGGACACAGCTGGTCCTGGTGTCCATGGCACTTGGCGGCATCCCCGGCACTTCCTGGATGAGGCCTTAAAGTCACACAGCAGCAGAGCAAGGTTTCTGTGTGAGTGACGCGAATGTGTGTCCCCTGGCTGCCGCCACCTTGGGTTATATATTTTATGGCCCTCGGGGCTGCAGCTGCGTGGTGACTGGTGTTAAATCCCCACAGTATAAAGGTGATCTGCAAGGTGAACAATCAGTCCTGATGGAGAGACCTGTGCACCTTTGGTTACGTGTTTGTCGTGGAGAGGAGTGGGTTTTGCAGTGTTTCCCTTGTGGGGTTGAGTGTGGCTGTTTAGCCTATCTGTTGCCACCTTTAATTGTTGGCAGCGACACCAGAGGTCATCAGATGAGTGTGAACCACCTTGTGGGGCTGTGGTGGCTCCTAGTCGGGCCTCAGAGGCCATCCTCATTGGCTGAAAACACAGTTGCCTGAGTCCAGAGCTTGTGAGTCTCAGGTGACGCCTGTCCTGGTGCTTGGTAAGTCCAATGCACGGTGACGGCATCCTGAGCAGGTGGCAGCACAGACGCCGCCCTGCCTGACATGCTCCCTGCTGGTGGAGGCATCACCGCAACCCCAGATCTCATTATTAAGACGACTCCTGGCCGGGCGCAGTGGCTCATGCCTGTAATCCCAGCACTTTGGGAGGCCGAGGCGGGCGGATCACGAGGTCAAGAGATCGAGACCATCCTGGCCAACATGGTGAAACCCCATCTCTACTAAAAAAGTACAAAAAAAAATTAGCTGGGCATGGTGGTGCGTGCCTGTAGTCCCAACTGCTCGGGAGGCTGAGGCAGGAGAATTGCTTGAAACCGGAAAACGGAAGTTGCAGTGAGCCGGGATCGCACCACTGCATTCCAGCCTGGTGATAGAGCAAGACTCTGTCTCAAAAAAAAAAAAAAAAGAGCCCCTTCCCTTCACACGAGGTGACTTCACCCACTTCTCCAGAGCCCCTCAGAAGCAATGCCCATGGACCGGTGCCCCTAGGCACAAATTTGACATTTGAGATTCTGTGAGGAGCCTGAGCTTGCTGTCAGCCAGCCTGTGATCCTGCTGTCCTCTCAGCTGAAGCCTGCGGCCCCGCATGCCACGCCCGTAGGAGGATCTGGTAGTGTCTGGAATCTTGGTAACTGATAACACATGTTTTTGTTTCCCCAGGACCCACCTTGGGTCAGTCAGGCGCTCACCCTCTGGGGAGACCACTGTCTCCTCTCCCCTGCAGCTTCCGGGGTCCCCTCCTTACTCCCTAGGCTCGGCTTCACACAGCCTCTTTGCGTGGCCTCACCTTTCACTTCACGCCCTCCCGCAGCAGATCTGCAGCCCTGCCATCCTGACCATTGTCGGGCTTACCCCTTGTCATGTTTCCCACTGCCCGAGGACATTATCACTGAGCTCCCAACGTCTCAAAGTGATTGTCTTGAGTCATAGCACACGCTGTGATGTGGATGCGATTGGTTTGTCCTCACCAAGTCTCAGTGTGGCAGTGCTGTGAGGCGGGCCTGGTGTGGGTTTGGGTCATGGGGGCACCCCCCTGGATGGCTGGGTGCCATTAGTTCTTGCTCTGTCAAGACTGGATTGGTTGGTAGGGGAATGCGTTAGTTGCCATGAGTGTGGTTGTGATGAAGCAAGCTGTCCCTTGGGTTTGGCTCACTGCCCTTGACCTTCTCTGCCCTGTTTGACATGGCAAAAAAAGTCCTCATCAGAAGCAGGTTGGGTGCCAGTGCCATGCCTCGTGCAGCCTGCAACCATAAGCCAAGTAAGCTTTTTTATCAGTTACCCAGCCTCAGATCACAGCAGCGCGAACCAGACTGACGCCACGCATCATGGAGAAGTGGGTGATGGGCAGGACTGCTCGCTCAGATACCCACGTTCCTCCTTCTTACTCAGAACGTTTTCCATGCCACTAGGGCAACGTATTCCCTCCTGTGTGATCATCACCGTCGACATGCGAGTGTTCCTTGGCGTCAGGTAAAACATTAGGGGACCTATCGTATTGTGTTGTATTTTTTGTCTATTAGGATGCTTTTCATCCTGGGGTCTTGCTGTGGGGGCTAGACCGTCCCTCAAGGATGGTAATTCCTAAAGATGGTGACCAGCTTGCTGGAAATGCTCACTTCAGATGCAAATCAACCACTGCTTCCTTTCTCCAGCTGACACCCCAAACCTATATCCCTCCTCCCCGAAGTGCCCTTGGCCTGCTGGAAGTATGCAGGCTAGCCAGCTCCAAACTTCATCCTGCCCTGCCTGCCTTCCCTGGGGAAACCCAGGAGAAGGCTGTGGGCTCTGCCCCCCTGCCTCCTTCTGCCTCCTGCCCAGGTCTGCCACTCCCCTTGGACTCTGCCTGGAGTGATGTGTCCCCTTCTCTTGACACCGTGAGTGATAAACTTTCCATGTCAGGCACCTGCGTGTGTTCACTCAGTCACCCGCACACATTCCCATCTAGGCCCCAGGCCATGTTTCTCTCCCCACAGGTCTTTGTACCCAAGCACCTGCCCCATGACGGGCTTACCAACCCCGGGAGATTCTGGGATTATCTGTGAGAGCTGCCATGTGGGCTCCTGGGCAGTTTTATTCCTTCTCTCTACTTGTTCATCCTTATGAGGGAGTAACATTGTTTCCAGTGTGGCTGTAAAACAGCACCTCCCTGGGATGTTGGTTTGCATTTCTCTTGATTACTGATAGTATGAACGTGCTTTACGCTGGTTATTTTCCTCTTTGGATGAAATACCTGGTCTTGTTTTTTCCTGATTTGTCTGCTGTTTGTTCTTTTTTAGAAATAGCAAGGCTGCTGTGAGGTGAGTCACCACTTACGGCTTCTAAGATTGTAGAGGTTTCCACCTGACATGTTTTCACTTTTGTGATGGTGTATTAAGGAAAAAGATTTCTTCATTTTGGCATACTCAAATTCATACAGCTTTTATCTATCAGAAACTTTACTTTACTTTAAGGCCCTAAATATGCTGTAGTATTTTGGCTTCCGCAAATTTTTTTTTTTTTTTTTTTTTTTGGAAGAACACCCCTGCCCAGGCATGACCTCAGCTCACTGCACCCTTCATCTCCTGGGTTCAGGCGATTCTCTGCCGCAGCCTCCCGAGTAGCTGGGATTACAGGCACCTGCCACCACACCCAGCTACTTTTTGTATTTTTAGTAGAGACAGGGTTTCATCATGTTGGCCAGACTGGTCTGAAACACCTGACCTCAAGTGATCCACCCACCTCAGCCTCCCAAAGTGCTGGGATTACAGGCATGAGCTACCGCGCCCGGCTTTGGCTTCCACAGTGTTTGTTTTATCCCGGGTTGCTGTGCTTAATCCATCTGGAGTTGAGTTTTATCGATGATATCTGTAGAGGTCTAATTTCATTTTTCCCGCTATGAATATAAAATTTGTGCAAGACCTCTGGTTCGTTCTTTCTTTCTTTTCTTTCCTTTCTTTCCTTCTTTCTTTCTTTTTCTTTCTTCCTTTGTTCTTGTTGCGCAGGCCGGAGTGCCTGGTGCAATCTCCACTCACTGCAACCTCCACCTCCTGGGTTCAAGCAATTCTCCTGCCTCAGCCTCCCAAGTAGCTGGGATTATAGGCATACACCACCACACCTGGGTAATTCTGTATTTTTAGTAGAGAAGGGGTCTCTCCGTTTTGGTCAGTCTGGTCTCGAGCTCATGACCTCAGGTGATCTACCACCTCGGCCTCCCAAACTGCTGGGATTACAGGCATGAGCCACCACACCCAGCCAAGACCTCTGTTTTTTTGATGAAGGAAAGAGGTTTATTTGGCTCACAGTTGTGAAGGCCAGGAGGTCCCAGAAACATGGCACCAGCATCCGCTAGACTTCAGATGGGGGCCTCATACCGACTTCTGTTTTCACACAACCAGTAGGAAACAGATATCCTAACACTAGTGAAAGAGAAAATTTAAAAGTTTGGTTTTTTCCATTCAGTTGCCCTGGCCTCCAGGCAGTCCTGCAGCAACAGAAACATCATCAGCCTTCAGAGCTGGCCTGTGAGGTTGACCACTCTGCGGTTGGACAAGCCCCGCTCCTAGAAGAGACATGAGCAACACTGCACAGCCTTCGAGAAGGGAATTCACATTGAAAGCACAATCCTCACAACGTTCATTAAAACTTGCTGGCCAAACCTAACTAGGTCACTCGCCTGATTAACAGATATCTCCGTTAACCATGGGATTGAAAGAGCCAGAGTGTCATAATGTAAAATTCAAAAGTGTCCGTGATTACTCAGCATATGAGCAACAGCCTTAGGTATCAATGTAATGATATGAAACAGCTGACATTTGTGACATCAGAATCCTAGAAGGAAAGGAGAAAATGGGGTGTAGTCAAACCACTTGACAATATATTGATGAAAGACCTCTCATGTTCAGTGTAAGATATAAACTTACAGTTTCAAGAGGTTCAGTAAGCTGCAAGCATGATAAACCTGAAGAAAACCAAGCCCAGACCTACCATAATGAAACTGGTGAAAGCTTACAGAGAGTCTTAAAAGGAGGCTGAGGAAACAGACACAGTGCTTCTAGAAGGATAGTTCAGTGGATCAGGTTTCTCCTTGGAAGCCATAAAGGCCAGCAGGAAGTGTAGGAACATTTTTAAGTTCTGAAATAAAAAATGCCAACCCAGAATACTGTATCCAACAAAAGTGTCCTTTAGGGACGATATGATACAAAGAATAATTGCCTGAAGACCTGGTTTAAATAAATGGTTACAGAAGAATCTTAAAGAAGACAAATTGTACCAGAAGGAAACCTGGAACAAAGGAAAAGCAATAGAAGTGCCAAATAGCTGAGTAAACAGAGTATTCTACTCAGGAGTTCTTTAAAATATGCATGATTGCAAAGCCAGAAATCATCACATGGGGCTTCCATTTATGTGTGTTTAATACATAAGACAACTGCAACGTCAATGTGTGGGGTGACGTGGCTGAATGGTGTGGAGGTCCATGCTCCATTTCAGTGGCAAAGTATCCCAGAAAGACTGGAAAAGCTAAGTATGTATATTTTAGTTGCTAAAGAAGTATACAGCTGGGTGTGGTGGCTCACGCCTGTAATCCCAACACTTTGGGAGAGTGAGGTGGGTGGCTTATGTGAGATCAGGAGTTCAAGACCAGTCTGGCCAACATGGTGAAAATTAGCCAGGCATAGTGGTGGGCGCCTGTCATCTCAGCTGTGTGGGAGGCTGAGGCAGAGGTTGCAGTGAGCTGAGATTGCACCATTACACTTCAGCCCAGGCAACAGCGAGACTCCATCTCAAAAAAAAAAAAGGCGGGGGCCAGGCGTCGTGGCTACACTTGTAATCCCAGCACTTTGGGAGGCCGAGGTCGGCAGATCACAAGGTCAAGAGATTGAGACCATCCTGGCAAATGTGGTGAAATGCCATCTCTATTAAAAATACAAAAATTAGCTGGGTGTGGTGGCACACGCCTGTAGTCCCAGTACTTGGGAGGCTGAGGCAGGAGAATCACTTGAACCCAGGAGGCGGAGGTTGCAGTGAGCCAAGGTTGCACCACTGCACTCCAGCCTGGCGATAGAGCGAGACTCTGTCTCAAAAAACACCAACTAAAAGATAACCAGTAGAGCTGAATCCTTATTGAATCAGAAATATTAAATGCATATGATCAGCCTGGCGTGGTGGCTCACACCTGTAATCCCAGCACTTTGGGAGGCCGAGGCAGATACATCACAAGGTCAGGAGTTCCAGACCATCCTGACCAACATGGTGAAACCCCATCTCTACTAAAAATACAAAAATTAGTTGGACATGGTGGCTCATGCCTGTAGTCCCAACTATTTGGGAGGCTGAGGCAGTAGAATCACCGAACCCAGGAGGTGGAGGTTGCAGTGAGCCAAGATCATGCCACTGCACTCCAGCCTGGGCAACAGCAAGACTCTCTCTCAAAAAAAAAAAAAACAACAAGCTGCTCATGCTCATTTAAAGATAGGACAGTTAAAATGTAGGAGCCATCAATATGTCACCTACAAGACACTCACTTCAAATACAGTGATGTAAGTTAACAGTAAAAGAATGGAAATGTGTGTACCATGGGAACAATCAGTAAAAAAGTGGAGGAGAGGCGTATTTTGTAGGGGGGAGATCCCTCAGCCTATTTCCATGTAAATAATGAAGAAGAAAGTAACTAGAAATACAACCATAGTTACTAGTTATTCATATGTGATCTTAGTTATTCATAGGTGATCTTAATTCCTTTACTAATGCCTCAGGTCGGAAGTGTGAACCTGGGGTGACACTGAAATGAATGACACTAAGGCAAGATGCTCTAAGCCCTCTGTCACGCCTGCATAAGGGCTGCTGGAGGGCGCCTCGGCTGTGCGGCAGCGCCAGGCTGGGACAGCGCCCGATGTTTAGCCAGACAGGGAAGGAGACGTCCAAAATGGCTGAGACATCACCTTCCTGGGGAAGTTTGGAGAAAACTCCGCTTCTCAAGCTCTCGTGGTAAGGCCTGATGGCTGTCAGGGACACCCACAAACATCCGGGGTCTTATCTGTCTCTATGTGATGCTATGCTTCAGTGGTCACGTTCCATGTCTACTCATGTTCTGCTTCTGCACCTGGTGCCTTTTTTCTTAGAAAAGATAATCAGGAATGGTAACATAACTCTTAGTATTTCAGTTCTTTCTTTTTTTTTTTTTTTTTTGAGACGGAGTTTCGCTCTTGTTACCCAGGCTGGAGTGCAATGGCGCGATCTCGGCTCACCGCAACCTCCGCCTCCTGGGTTCAGGCAATTCTCCTGCCTCAGCCTCCTGAGTAGCTGGGATTACAGGCACGCACCACCATGCCCAGCTGATTTTTTGTAGCTTTAGTAGAGACGGGGTTTCACCATGTTGACCAGGATGGTCTCGATCTCTTGACCTTGTGATCCACCCGCCTCGGCCTCCCAAAGTGCTGGGATTACAGGTTTGAGCCACCGTGCCCGGCCAGTTCTTTCTTGATAAGTATGGAAAAAGTGCTGATGCATCATGCTCCTTACCTCACTTCGGGTGCCAGAAATTCCTGCGCCCCCGCCTGTATGCCACGTCCTATTTTACCCCGCCCCCAGTCACCGACCACCAAGGCCACGCCCTACCTTCCCTGCCCCCAGATTTGCAACTCTATAAAAGAGAGAGTCCAGGCATTTGGGGCCAGTGCTGGTCTCCAAGACCTGGGTAGCAGTGGACCCCGGACCCAAACTCTGTTTTCTTGATCTCCATGTCTTGTGCCCCTTATTTCTACAATTTCTTGTCTCCACACTGGCTGGGAGCAGCTCACAGAACCCTGTAGGGCCGCACCGTATAATTAACATCAGACATCGACTTCAGAGCAAAGAAAATTACCACAGGGTGTCGAGTGCGGTGGCTGATTCCTGTAATGCCAGCACTTTGGGGGGCTGAGGTGACTGGCTCACTTAAGGACAGGCGTTCAAGACCAGCCTAGGCAATGTAGCAGGACCCCATTTAAAAACAAAAAGCAGGCCAGGCATGTTGGCTCACACCTATAATCCCAGCATTTTGGGAGGCCAAGTCAGGCAGATCACTTGGGGCCAGGAGTTCGAGACCAGCCTGGGCAACATGTGAAACCCCAACTGTACTAAAAATACAAAATGAGCTGGGCATGGAGGCAGGTGCCTGTAGTCCCAGCTACTAGGGAGGCAGGGGCACCCAGGAGGTGAAGGTTGCAGTGAGCCAAGTTCATGCTGTTGCACTCCAGCCTGGGCAACAAGAGCAAAACTCCATCTCAAAAGCAAATAATAATAAGCAAAATGTGATAGAGAGTACAAAAAATGAAAAATTATAGGCTGGGTGTAGTGGCTCACGCCTGCAATCCCAGCACTTTGGGAGGCTGAGGTGGGTGGATCACCTGACATCGGGCGTTTGAGACCATCCTGACTAACATGCAGAAACCTCAACTCTACTAAAAATACAAAAATAGCCAGGTGTGGTGGCGCATGCCTGTAATCCCAGCTACTTGGGAGGCTGAGGCAGGAGAATCACTTGAACATGGGAGGCAGAGGTTGCCGTGAGCCGAGATTGCGCCATTGCACTCCAACCTGGGCAATAAGAGTGAAACTCTGTCTCAAAACTGGAGAAATTACAGTTATATCAAGTATATTGATTCAAATTAGTTATGTTAAATGTTAGCAAACGCCGGGCGTGGTGGCTCAAGCCTGTAATCCCAGCACTTTGGGAGGCCAAGGCGGGTGGATCACGAGGTCAAGAGACCGAGACCATCCTGGTCAACATGGTGAAACCCTGTCTCTACTAAAAAAATACAAAAAATTAGCTGGGCATGGTGGCACGTGCCTGTAATCCCAGCTACTTAGGAGGCTGAGGCAGGAGAATTGCCTGAACCCAGGAGGCGGAGGTTGCGGTGAGCCGAGATCGCGCCATTGCACTCCAGCCTGGGTAACATGAGTGAAACTCCATCTCACAAAAAAAAAAAAAAAATGTTAGCAAACAATACAAAACCACATTAAGAAAGTAATAAACCATGACCAAGTGGAATTTATCCTAAGACTGCAACTGGTTCAGTTATTAGGAAAGCCATTCAGGACTGCACCGTATGAATACATCTAAGAAGAGAGAGCAGGTGATTACATCCGCTGGTGCTGCTGACGCCTTTGGGAAAATTCAGTACCTGTCACTGATACAAGCACCCAAAATAGGAATTGGTGAATACTTAGGATGCGTGTGTCTGTAGTTACGTGTGTGTGTGTGTGTGTTGTGTATGTGTGTGTGTGTGTGTATATATGTGTATGTATGTATGTATGTGTGTATGTGTGTGTATTTGTGTTTGTGTGTGTGTGTGTGTGTATATGTGTGTTGTGTGTATTTTTGTGTGTTGCGTGTGTGTGTGTGTATTTGTGTGTGTGTATATGTGTGTATGTACTGGAAATGTTACTGAATGCAGCTGGGTAAGAAATTAATTCAAAACAGAATTGCAAACAGGAAATGATCTCATGTTCATATGATTTACATGGAAAGCCCTGTAAAATTCATCAATAAAAACCTTGTAATTTGGAGGCAGTGAAATTACCGTCAAAAAATAGATGGTCTTCATCTACACAATCAATAACCAGGGACGTGATATAATAGTGGAGAAAACATTTAATAGCTTAGAAGTAAACTTATCAAGAAATGTATAAAACCTAAATGAGGAAACTTTAAAACACCTTCTTACTGAGACAGGGACTCCGTCTGCCCCACAGGCTGCAGAGCAGTGGTGTGATCACAGCTCACTGCAGCCTTGACCTCCAGGGCTCCGGCGATCCTTCCTCCTTAGCCTCTCGAGTAGCTGAGACTACAGGTGCACACCACCACACCAGGCTCATTTAAAAACATCTAGAGACGGTCTCGTTTTGTTATCCAGGCTACCCTGGGACTGCTGTGGTCAAGCCGTCCTCCCGCCGTGGCCTCCCAAAGTGCTGGGAATACAGGCGTGATTGAGCCCCTGTGCCCAGCCTAAGAGTATTCTTGAAGGACTCAACACAGACTTGAACAAATGGGCAAATGCCTTGTTCTTTGATAGGATGACTTCACATCATAAAGATAGCATTTCTCCACAGGTTAATTCAGAAGTGAGGCTCAATCCCAGTTGAAACAGCACCGAGCTTTTGTTGGCGTTAGTGCAGAATGACCCTGAAGTTCATATGGGACCAAGGACATCTGATGGCACCAGGAAGACCCAGAAGACAAAACTGATGCTTCCCCGCGGGTCCCGCAGCATCTGCTGAAGCCGCCATATTAAAAGGTGTGGCACAGGAGACAGACAGATGGACAAAAAGGGGCTACCTGGAAAGAGGAACGTGGAAACGTAGTTGATAAAGGTGGGTTTCAGATCAATGGGCAGAAATGCGGTGTGTAATGAAAGGTACTGAGACAACTGGTTAGCTCTTTGAACAAGAGGCCATTATATGTATGAATCACACCATTCAGGCCGGGCGTGGTGGCTCACGCCTGTAATCCCAGCACTTTGGGAGGCCAAGGCGGGTGGATCATTTGAGGTCAGGTGTTCGAAACCAGCCTAGGCAACATGGTGAAACCCCTTCTCTACTAAAAATACAAAAATTAGCCAGGCGTGATGGTGGGCGCCTGTAATCCCAGCTACTCGGGAGGCTGAGGCAGGAAAATTGGTTGAGCCTGGGAGGTGGAGGTTAAGTGAACCAGAACGCACCACTGCAGTCCAGCCTGGTGACAGAGCGAGACTCCGCCCCACTCCGCCAAAAGTAAAGTTACACCATTCACAAGAATGAGTTCTAAACAGATCAGGGATCTAAATGTGTAAAATAAAAGCACGCACAGTGGGTTATGTGAGTGGTTTCTGGGCGATGGAAGAGGGTCTGCCCAGGAGGGGCAGTAGCACAGGCAGGCTGGGTAACACCATGCCTCCACCAGCTGCAGTGCGGGGTCACCACGCAGAAGGGGAGAGCAAGGGACTTCCAGGGGGTAATGGGGTCGGAGAGGGGCTTGTGTGCTGAGTGACACACCCGGCGCCCAGCCGGAGCCATGGTCACCAGCCTCGGAAGGGCAGCAGCCCTGGGAGTCCTCACAGCCCTGGGGTCTCCCTTACCTGTGGCCAGGGCCTAAATGACTGCAAGTCTGCATTTTAAACATTTCAGCCATCTCCAAGAGCAGAGTCCCAAATGTCGAAGTCACGAAAGATTCAAATCCCTACGGTGTAAAATCCTGAAAATGACAATCCGACAGATTAAAAGCCTGAAAATATCATCCTTTAAGGGGTAATTTTCCTTCTGTTTTCTTTTCCTTTTTTTTTTTTTTTTAGGATCTCGCTCTGTCGCCCAGGCTGGAGTGCAGTGCTGCTGTCACGGTTCACTGCAGCATCGACCTCCTGGCCTCAAGTGGTCCTCCCCGCAGAGCCTCCCACAGTGCTGGGATTACGGGCATGAACCATCCTGACCAGCTAGAGAGTAATTTTTAAACTTCTTGAAAAGACATTTAGGCCGGGCGCGGTGGCTCAAGCCTGTAATGCCAGCACTTTGGGAGGCCGAGGTGGGTGGATCATGAGGTCAAGAGATCGAGACCATCCCAGTCAACATGGTGAAACCCCGTCTCTACTAAAAATACAAAAATCAGCTGGGCATGGTGGTGCATGCCTGTAATCCCAGCTACTCGGGAGGCTGAGGCAGGAGAATTGCTTGAACCCAGGAGACGGAGGTTGCCGTGAGCCGAGATCGCGCCATTGCACTCCAGCCTGGGTAACAAGAGCGAAACTCCGTCTCAAAAAAAAAAAAAAAGAAAAGACAAGACATTTAAAGCAGACATGATGGCTCATGACTAGAATCCCAGCAATTTGGGAGCTCAGGGTGGGAGGGTCGCTAGAGCCCTGGAGTTTGAGATCAGGCTGGGAAACAGGGAGATGCCTTCTCTGCAAAAAGAGTTTAAAATATTAGCCTGTGCTTCCAGGTCCTCCAGAGGCTGAGGCAGGAGGATCCCTTGAGCCCAGGAGTTCGAGGCTGCAGTGAGCCGTAATAGCATCACTGCACACCAGCCTGGGCTACACAGCGAGCCCTGTCTCTAAACATATATATCTTATAAATAGATATGAATTGACAAGGGATCAGGAAAGGTGTGAGAAAGTCTTCACTTTACACCGCAGGCTGACCATCAGCGCAGAGGCAGCCATCACAACTAAACCAAAACAGTCAACAAAAAAACCCAGCAAGGCCGGGCGCGGTGGCTCACGCCTGTCATCCCAGCACTTTGGGAGGCCGAGACGGGTGGATCACGAGGTCAAGAGATCGAGACCATCCTGGTCAACACGGTGAAACCCCGTCTCTACTAAAAATACAAAAAATCAGCTGGGCATGGTGGCGCGTGCCTGTAATCCCAGCTACTCAGGAGGCTGAGGCAGGAGAATTGCCTGAACCCAGGAGGCGGAGGTTGCGGTGAGCCGAGATCGCGCCATTGCGCTCCAGCCTGGGTAACAAGAGCGAAACTCCGTCTCAAAAAAAAAAAAAGAAAACCCAGCAAACCCAGGGGAAGGGGGAGAGTCTGACTTCCAGAATTATTACCACATTATTACATTGAAATGTGTAATCTTTAACAAAAGTTCCAAGCAGGCCAAGGGCACAGATGGTGCCTGTAAGGCTGATGGCCCACAGGGTCGTGAGGTGTCCCTTATGCTGTGCTGAGGCGCAGGATCCGAGAAATAAAGAGACAGGACACAGAAGTACAAGGAAAACGCAGCTGGGCTCAGGGGGCCATGCCACCTATGAACGGAGACAGGCGAGGCCCCGAATGTCCAGAAGCGTGAGTATTTATTGTGTATAGGTGAGGGGGCAGGGCAGTGAGTGAAATCATCTTTAAGGATAGTGATAGGGTCGTGAGCAATAAAACATGGGGTCCACCCCCATTAGGTCACCTAGGCCAGGAGGTGGACAGTGCGCAGCAAGGGGCCCGTTCCCATGAAGGCAAGGGCTGTGTGCAGTGAGGGGTCCACCCCCATTAGGTCACCGAGGCTTGAAGGTGGGCCGTGCGCAGTGAAGAGGGTGCAGTGTGCGATACTTCTATCTATGGGAAAATACTTCTAAGAAGAATTATAGGAGGACGCTTTAAGTCACACGGCAGTGACAGAGCTGTCAGGGTTACCGCCACCTTCTGGCAGCTTCCAATGGGTTCTATGGGAAGATGCTTTTCGAGCAGCACAGGAGCAAGAGCTGATAGAGTTCACAGTCACCAGGGTGGATTGCCGGTCTGAGGGCAGCCTTCCACAAGAACTGGAGCAAGGTCCTACAACTCCTTTATCAGGAGGAGTGGCTCTCGCCAAGCCTGCCATCCAGCGGGTATCTTTACGTCACTGAACGCTGCCACCTGGGCCGTGGGTTCTTGTCCTGGTATAACTGTTTTCCCTTAAATCATGCTCTGCACTGTGTCTGCTCCAGGCATTCCTCCGATTATAAGCTGCTTATTCCTTAATTCATGCTCTGTACTGTGTCCACTCTAGGCATTCCTCCGATTATAAGCTGCTTTTTTTTTTTTTTTTTTTTTTGAGACGGAGTTTCACTCTTGTTACCCAGGCTGGAGTGCAATGGCGCGATCTTGGCTCACCACAGCCTCCGCCTCCTGGGTTCAGGCAATTCTCCTGCCTCAGCCTCCTGAGTAGCTGGGATTACAGGCACGCACCACCATGCCCAGCTAATTTTTTGTATTTTTAGTAGAGACGGGGTTTCACCATGTTGACCAGGATGGTCTCGATCTCTTGACCTCGTGATCCACCCGCCTCGGCCTCCCAAAGTGCTGGGATTACAGGCGTGAGCCACTGCGCCCGGCCCTATAAGCTGCTTATTCCTTAATTCATGATCTGTACTGTGTCCACTCTAGGCATTTCTCCGACTATGAACTAAGATATAATTATAGGTATATATGTAGGGAAATATTCTTTAGGCACTCATACTATCAACTATTATGTGATTATATACAGAGGATTATATAAAGGAATTCTTCAGGCCCTAATTCTATAAACTCATACATGATTATATAAAGGATTATATAAAAGGAAATAGCTGGGTATTCTTCAAGCCCTAACTATGCCAGGGTTCTGCTTAGGTCTCTTTCCTAGGTGCCTATATGGGGGGTTACCCACAGTGCCTGCACCTGCCCAGCCACCCCCTGGGGAGAGGAAAGCAGAGGTGCCCAGCCCACTGCAGAGAGAGGAGAGCACAGCACAGGGCCTGCTCCCACCACAGAAGAACAGGCTCCCCACGGGGCCCTGGGCTGTCAGCAACCCCCACTCCCCAACCTGCCTGCTCAGAAGAACAGGTCCTCCCCCCAGCAGCGCCCTCCACCCTCCCTCCAAGACCTCCCTGATTGGGCGGGGCCTGTGCGGGTGTTGAGCTGTGCCGTGCCCTCCTGGGGGCGGGGTCTCGGGGGGGAGAGCAGGTGCCACACTCAACAGGAGGGAGGGCTTCTGGCCAAAGTAGCAAGGAGGCCCCAGGAGGAGCCGGCAGCGTTGACCTTGGGCATCGAGGGATGAGGCATTCTGTAGGCAGCAGCGGATGGAAGGTGCTGCAGGCAGGGGCCTCGGGGAACAAGTTGTCACCAGCGATGAATCCGTCCGGGTCTGCAGCAACCTCAGTTCTTGCCTCGTTAGAAGAAAGAATTCAGCTGAGAGTCAAGGCAGAGGGAGAGACCGAGGCAAGCGTTACAGCCGGAGTGAAAGGAAGGAACGTAGGCTTGGAAGAAGGCCAAGGGGGCGGCTTCAAAGGCAAGTGTGTGGTGTGGCCTTCTGGCTTGGGGTTTCCTATGCTGACATCATGCGGGATCCTGTGTGACTTCCCCCTCACCCAGCCCCTGGGCTCTTCTTTGGAAGCTACTCATCACCAGCTTCGGGTGTTTTCTATCTATTAGGAGGCTGTCTTTCCCTGGCGCTGGCTGTGACCAATTACTGCTTTAGAGACAGTTAGGAACTGCCTGAGCATCACCTGATGGTGGCCGGCACTCCTGTTGCGTGTGTGTGGTCGGGGGAGCCCCTCCTGCCCTGCTCTTACTCCTCCAGCTACCCACTCTAACATCTCCCGCCAGAGTTCAAGACCCCAATTCTTGAGGGAAAATGGACAAAGGTCAGTCTTCTGTAACTGCTGGCTGCTGCAGAGGGGCGGTGGCAGTGCTTCTGTGAGTCTTGGCCTCCTGAGAGCTGTCAGGGCAGGGCTGGCTCCTTGGATTGCCAAAAGCGGTGCCCAGCCAGGGATAGGTATCCAGGGAGATGGGCAGGATTTTGCCTCTGTCCTGTCACCCAGATGGGCAGTCCAGGTGTCCGCCATAGAAGGGTGGCTCTTGAATATCGAGAGGACCTATCCCTCAATGAGGGCCACCTGGAGCTGGATGACCTGAAGGTGGAGGACACAAATTGGGTTATTACATTTAGAATAATGTTGGCCAGGTGTGGTGGCTCACACCTGTAATCTCAGCACTTTAGGAGGTCGAGGTAGGCAGATCACCTGAGGACAGGAGTTCGAGACCAGCCTGGGCTACATGGTGAAACTCCATCTCTACTAAAAATACAGGAAGGGCCGGGCGCGGTGGCTCAAGCCTGTAATCCCAGCACTTTGGGAGGCCGAGGCGGGTGGATCACAAGGTCAAGAGATCGAGACCATCCTGGTCAACATGGTGAAACCCCGTCTCTACTAAAAATACAAAAAAAAAATCAGCTGGGCATGGTGGCGCATGCCTGTAGTCCCAGCTACTCAGGAGGCTGAGGCAGGAGAATTGCCTGAACCCAGGAGGCGGAGGTTGCGGTGAGCCGAGATCGCGCCATTGCACTCCAGCCTGGGTAACAGGAGCGAAACTCCGCCTCCAAAAAAAAAAAAAAAAAAAAAAAAAAAACAGGAAAAAAAAAATTAGCCGGATGTGATGGCATGTGCCTATAATCCCAGCTACTATGGAGGCTGAGGCACGAGAATCGCTTGAACCTGGGAGGTGAAGGTTGCAGTGAGCCAAGACCACGCCACTGCACTCCATCCTGGGCGACAGAGCAAGACTCTTTTTTAAAAAATTAAAAATAAAAAATAAAAAGATTGGCCGGGCATGGTGGCTCGCGCCTGTAATCCAAGCACTTTGGAGGCCAAGGCGGGCAGATCACCTGAGGTCGGGAGTTCAAGATCAGCCTGACCAACATGGCGAAACGCCATATTAAAAAAAAGGGGGGAAAAAGGGGATTTAGAAGAATGTGAAACTGACATAGTGGGTGAGGACATGCCCAGGTAGCTGGCGCTACAGACGTGACCGCTGGGACAGGTTGCTAGCCTGCTCTGACATGTGCCCAGAATTAGGGTCTTGATGCAGGTTTTTACAGTGCCCAGCCCTGTTGCTTCTTCAGAGCTACCGCTGGAGAGCACTGGTTGGTTCAGAGGAAGACGCAGGAGTAGAGAAGGCTGCAGTGAGGAGGTTATCTACACACTGTGGACATGATTCCCCCCAAGAGATTGCTCGGTTACATTTTTACTGAGGCTTATCTGAGTGTGGGCTATTTACAAACCACTGAGACGGGACTAACCAGATTGAAGTCACTGGTTAAAGACTTAGGTAGCTTCTGGCCAGGTGCCATGGTTCACACCTGTAATCCCAGCACTTTGGGAGGCCAAGGCAGGTGGATTGCGTGAGGTCAGGAGTTCAAGACCAGCCTGGCCAACATGGTAAAACCCTATCTCTGCTAAAAATACAAAAATTAGCCTGGCGTGGTGGCTCATGCCTGGGATCCATCCCAGCTACTCGGGAGGCTGAGGCAGGAGAATCGCTTGAACCCGGGAGGCGGAGGTTGCAGTGAGCCGAGATCACGCCATTGCACTCCAGCCTGGGTGACAGAGTGAGACTCCATCTGAAACTAAACTAAACTAAACTAAATATATATGGAAGGCAATATCCCCGCCTAGCTACCCACCGTGGCTGAAGGAGGCCAGCGGACCAGGGGATCTGGGGGTGTCCCAGGAGCCGTTGGGAGGGGCTAAGGAAATGGGACTCTGGGGTTGCGCCAGCAGGGGCGGGGCTGGGCCCAAGGAGCAGGAAGTGAAGCAGGAAGGAATCCAGGCTGGTCCCTGACCGGCGCCCCCACCCTGCCTTCCGCACAGCCTCGCCTCTCGCTCCACTCCGGACCCCGAAACCCGCGCTTCTCAGACCTAGCCGTGGCCCTGCCCGCCAGAGTTCTGCACGCGCTGTCACTCAGCCCTCGGCCCCGCCCCGCTCACCCAGGTCCCGCCCCTCGGCCTCGGCCCGGCTCCGCCCACACATGCACGCGCTGTCACTCGGCCCTAGGCCCCGCCCCACTCACCCAGGTCCGCCCCTCGGCCCCGGCCTGGCTCCGCCCACACGTGCACGCGCTGTCACTCGGCCCTAGGCCCCGCCCCGCTCACCCAGGTCCCGCCCCTCGGCCTCGGCCCGGCTCCGCCCACACGTGCACGCGCTGTCACTCGGCCCTCGGCCCCACCCTGCACACACAGACTGTCACTCATTCCCGCCCCGCCCCCACGCACCTGCGCTGTCACTCAGCCTCGCGGGCTCCCAGCCGCACCCCTTAACTGCGCTGAGCCTGCCTCTGGGGCGGCCGCCCGCCCCCTGAACATCGCCGACTTCGTCAGTGATGTAGGTGCTCCTGGGGACACCCAGGTACACACACGCACGCACATTTACACCCGGACCGGCACCTGTATGCTCACGGGACATGCGCGCGTGCCACCCACGCATGCGAACATACAGCACACACCGCCTTTCCAGAGTCTCTGTTGTGTGTCCGCTGAGCTTCCGGCCGGGGTGCTCCAGTGTCAGTGGAGGGTGCACCAGCGGGGACGGGGAGGCTCCTGGGGACAAGCGCGGCCCGCCGGGCTGGGAGAGGAGCGCCAGCAGGGTGCAGCTGGCTCCAAGGGCACCCGAAGAGGAAGATGGAGCGCGGGTGGGGGTGCCACTGCCTCAACCAGGCCATCGGTCTGCACCCACGACGCAGGTCTTTGCATGGATGGAGTGGCGTGGCCACAGACCCGTCCGCTGTCCCGTGTCCACCGTGGAGGGGGAGGAGCAGCCACGGGAGCATCCCCTGGCTTTGTTGGCTATCAGCGGAATCAAGGCCTCCCCAAGAGCCCCTTTAGACGCAGCGTTAACTCTTCCCTGCCGCCCACAGGCTGGATGTGAGCATGGGAAACCTGGGATGGGGGCGTGCAGGGAACCCTCCCCTGGGCCTGCCTGCACCTGCAGCACCTGGCTCAGCGAAAGCCCCCAGCAGAGGTGCGCACCCCCGGCTAGGTGAGTGTGTGTCCCCACGAGCTGAGAGGACGGAGGTGTGGACAGAGCCTCGGAAAGGCAGGAGGGCTGTCCTGCAGTGGGAGTGTCCGGGAGGCTCGGGTTCTGGCGTCAGTGGACAGGGGCCACCGGGACGAGGAGACCAGGGTGATGGGAGCAACCCCTTTCCATCTGCTGGGGTAGGCAGAGCCCTGGGGGACCGGCTGGCCACTGGCCTAATCCTGAGGAAGAGGACGGCCCACTGCACCCTCTTCACGCCCTCTGCTGTGCCCTCAGGAAGCTGTGCCTCCTGGCAGACCTCGCCCCGGATGTGGGCAGCTTCCCCTTCCCGAGACCGTGCCTGGAGCTGGCTTTGCCATGGTCTGTGGCCACGGTGGGGTGGGGGAAGGCGGGGCACCTGCTGGCCCCTACGTGCGTCCTGAGCTCTCCAGGCCTCTTCTCAGGGCTTGGAGGCTGCGGACAGTGACCCCAGCGTGCCGCCTTATGACACAGCCCTCATCTATGACTACGAGGGCGAGGGCTCCGTGGTGGGGACGCTGAGCTCCATCCTGTCCAGCCAGGGCGATGAGGATCAGGACTACGACTACCTCAGGGACTGGGGGCCCCGCTTCGCCCGGCTGGCAGACATGTACGGGCACCCGTGAGGGTCGGTGTGAAGGGCCAGATGGGACCACCGCTGGCTACAGCAAAGTGCCCCAGGATCCACCTCCAATTCTCAGGGACCCCAGGTACACCTACGGCCTCTGTGGCATCATAGACACAGCCCCAGCCCCACCCAGCTAAGGGCCATAGCCATGAGGCAGGCTTAAGAAATGAGCCGCAGCACCCGCCCCCGCCCTGCCCTGCCCATTTCAAGAGGGACTCAGGCAGCTGCTGGAGACCTGTGCTCAGCGGCATTTCCCTGCGAGGCCCTTGACCCTTGACCTCAGCTCTGGGCCTCCTCCTCCCCTTTCCAGTTCCTGGCTCTTCTCACCCAGCTTAATGTACTGCTGGGGGCTCTGCTATCCCTGAGCTTTTACTTTAAAATCCAACGTTTTGAACATATAAGTGCAGGTGTCTTTATAATAGAATGATTTACATTTCTCTGGGTATATACTCAGCAATGGGATTGCTGGGTCAAATGGCGTTTCTGGTTCTAAATCTTTAAGGACTCTTCCATGATGCTTGATCTAATTTACACTCTCACCAACAGTGTAAAAGTGTTCCTTTTTCTCTGCAACCTTGCCAGCATCTGTTACTTTTTTTTTTGCTTTTGCTTTCAAGATGTAGTCTCTCTCTCTAGCCCAAGTTGGGGTGCAGTGGCACGATCTCAGTTCACTGCAGCCTCTGCCTCCCGGGTTCAAGCGATTCTCCTGCCTCAGCCTCCTGAGTAGCTGGGATTACAGGCACGTGTCACCACGCCAGGCTAATTTTTGTGTTTTTAGTAGAGATGGGGTTTTGCCATGTTGGCCAGGCTGGTCTCCAACTCCTGACCTCAGATGATCCACCCGCCTCAGCCTCCGAAAGTGCTGGGATTACAACTATAAGCCACCATGCCTGGCCTGTTTTTTGGCTTTTTAATAATTGCCATTCTGTGCCAGGCACGGTGGCTCACGCCTGTAATCCCAGCACTTTGGGAGACTGAGGTGGGTATATCACCTGACGTCAGGAGTTCAAGACCAGCCTGGCTAACGTGGTGAAACCCCATCTCTACAAAAAATATAAAAATTAGCCAGGCGTGTCGGCACTTGTCTGTAATTCCAGCTACTTGGGAGGCTGAGGCAGGAGAATCACTTGAACTCAGGAGGCAGAGGTTGCAATGAGCTGAGATCATGCCACTGCACTCCAGCCTGGGTGACAGAGATTGTGTCTCAAAACAAACAAAAACAAAAAAATAAATAAAATAACTGCCATTCTGACTAGCGTGAGACGATATCTCACTGTGGTTTTGATTTGCGTTTCTCTGATGCTCAGTGATGTTGAACTTTTTTCTTGTGGGCTGCACGTATGTCTTATTTTGAGAAGTGTCTGTTCATGTCCTTTGCCCACTTTTTAATGGATTTTTTTGTAAATTTCGTTAAGTTCCTTGTAGATTCTGGATATTAGACGTTTGTCAGATGCAGAGATTGCAAAAGGTCTTTGTTCACTTTGGTAGTTTCTTTTGCTATGCAAAAGTTTAATTAGATCTTTCATTTAATTAGATCCTATTTGTCAATTTTTGCTTTTGTTGAAATTCGTTTTGGTGATTTCACCACTGCAGCGCCATTCACAACAGCATAGACATGGAATCAACCCCAATGTCCATCAGTGATAGGCTGGATAAAGAAAATGTGGTACATATACAGCAAGGAATACTGTGCAGCTGTAAAAAAAAAAGATCATGACATTTGTAGGGACATGGATGGAGCTGGAAGCATCATCCTCAGCAAAGTAATGAAGGAACAGAGAACTAAACATGGCATGTTCTCACACGCAAGTTGGAGATGAGCAATGAGAACATATGGCCACAGGGAGGGAAACAACGCACACTTGGGCCTGTGGGGGGTGGATGGGAAGAGCTTTAGGAAAAATAGTTAATGCATGCCGGGTTCTACGTGATGGGTTGATAGGTGTAGCAAACCACCATGGCACACGTCTACCCACCTAACAAGCCTGCACCTCCTGCACGTGTACCCCGGATATATTTCTTAAAAAAATCCGAAGCTTTGTGAAAACTGATGGGGATCCAAGCACCAAACAGGACAGCAGGTGGGGACACAGGACGGAGGCGGGTGGAGAGAGAAGCCGGCCGGTTCCAGGGCCCCAGGCAGGCCCTGGCAGAGATGTGGCAGCCCCGTCGCAGTTTGCACGCTGGTGGTAGTGGAGCAGATTCCAGGCCCTGCTAACCCACCGGCGCCTTCAACTCCAAACCTCCTGCGCCCCGGGCCGCCCCGCAGCCCCTACCCGGAGCCTAAGAGCAGCCCCTCTGGGGGCCTGGGCCGTGCGCGCGCGTCTGCGGGACCTTCGGCCAGGTGGCCGCCCCCGAGAGGGGAGCCCAGGATGACGGGAGAGTGGGCCGGGGCAGAGGCGCCAGGGAGGGCGGAGAAGGGACATCCAGGGCCTCCGCAGGCTGCGGGCGGGGAGGCCCTGGGGCTGCCGGGCAGCGAGAAAGGGGCGCACCTGGGTGACCCGGCTGCACAGGAGCGGGCAGGAGCTCCAGGCACGCGGGGTGCAGCAGCGCCGGGCTCTGCAGGCATTGGTGGGCGGGGCGGGCCGGGAGAGCCGCAGGTTGGGGGCGGGGCCTAGACCCGGGATGGTGTGTGGGCGGGGCCCGGGGCGGGGCTAAACTGCGCTGTGGGCGGGGCCGTAGAGGGGCGGGGCTTGGAGCCACTGAGAGGCGGGGCCCAGTGCGGGGCGGCACGTGGAGGCGTGGGCGTGGCCGGGCGCTCAGGTGCGCGCGGGGCGCAGGTGCACGCAGGTTGCTCGGGGCGCGCGAGGTCCGGCGTGGCGAGGTCGGGGAGGGCAGCCGCCTGCCCTTCTCCACGCCGGGAGCTTTCGCCTGGTTTTGCGGGAGGAGCTCCCAGGTGACCCGCGGCTTCTGAAGCCGCAGCTCGGGAGCTCGAGGCCTGCGCGGCGTCGCCAGGGCGAGCCAGGGAGAACGCACGCCTTTCGCCGGGTTCCCTCTCCCCTTCGAGAACCAGGTAGGTCGCGTTTCTTTTCAAGTCCGATTGTTTCCGCGGTAACATTTGTGAGAACAGTTACGGCGATTCCTGCGGGTCACCCCCGAGTTTTCTGACTCCCAGTTTGTCTTCTTTCGCTTTGTCAGTGTTTTGCGTTTGCGTTCGCAATTGGAATTGGCACGTTCCTGCGTTTAAGAACACTGTTTGCTGCCTACACTTTTACTGAGGTGGAATTCACATCACGTAACCCGCGGCACCGGGCTCAAGCTCAGTGCCCCCTCCTCCCCCCCCCGACACAGACACGCACACACGCCCACACACACTCTCACACACGCGAGTGCCGCGGCCTCACTGCGCTCTGGACCAGCTTCCTCCGCTCCCCGAGCCCCTCCAGGGCCCTGCAGCCTCCGCCCTGCTCCCGCATCTGCCGTTCTGACATCCATTCAATGGAGCCCCACGTGCTGTGGCTTTTGTGTCTGGCGTCTTTGGCTTAGAATCGCGTCTTCAAGGTTCGTCCCCGGTAGAGCGGGGATGAGGACCGCGTTCGTTTTCATGAGTGAATAATATTCCGTGGATGGGGGCCGCGCTGGGACAGGACCCAGGCCACCCCCACTGTTTATTTCCCCCCAACCCGCCCCCTTGCCCCACCCCCTGACTGGGGCCAGCCCTGCAGAGACCTCGCAGGTGCAGAGAGAAAGTGGCGATGAGCAGAGTCTAAATTTAAGAAAATTTATTTTTCTGAGATGGAGTCTCACTCTGTTGCCCAGGCTGGAGTGCAGTGAACTTGGACTGCAACCTGTGCTTCTAGGGTTCAAGTGATTCTCCTCCCATTAGCCTCCCTAGTAGCCGGGATTACAGGCGTGCACCACCATGCCCAGCTCTTTTTTGTACTTTTAGTAGAGATGGGGTTTCACTGTTTTAGCCAGGCTGGTGTCAAACTCCCAGCCCAGGTGATCTCCCAAAGGGCTGATTACAGGTGTGAGCCTCGCAGCCTGCCCCACCGGATTCTTATATGTACAATTTGCAAGTATTTTCTCCCATTCTCTAGCTGTCTTGCCGCTGTTCTTTGATAAAGTGTTCAATCGTCATGAGGTTCAGTTTATTATTTTCCTTTTTGTGTTTGTGGTTCTGTTGTCATATCCAAGAATCATTACCAAGTCCAAGTTCACGAAGGTTTTCCCTACATGTCCTTCTAAGTTTTAGTTGTAACTTTTATGTTTGGATATTTGATCCAATTTGAGTTCATTTTTGTATAGGGCGTGATGAGTCCAACTTTGCTGTTTAACATGTGGATATTCGTTTCTCTGAGCACCATCTGTTGAAAAAACTACCCTCTCAATTGAAACAAGGCTCCCTGGCTTATATATGGACTTTGCTGTTCATCCCATTGAGCCATGTCCGCCTTCAGGCTGTCGTCACACCGTTTTTATTAGAGTAGTGACTACTATATTTTGAAATTAAGAAGTGGGCATCTTCCAGCTTTGTTTTTCTGTTTCAAGATTGTTTTTGAATATTTGAGGTCCTTTGCAGTTTCATAGGAATTTGAGGCACCCCTTTGCATTTCTGAGAAAAAAAAAGAGAGAAAAAAATCCCTTGGGCTTTTTGCGTTGAATTGGACTGAATTTGTAGAATGTTTTGGAGAGTTTTGCCATTTTAACAATATGAAGTCTCCTTTCACTGGGCGTGGTGGCTCACTGCTGCCATTACGGCACTTTGGGAGGCTGAGGAGGGAGTCCAGGAATTTGAGCCCAGCCTGGGCAACATAGTGAAACCCCATCTCTACAAAACATAGAAAAAACAGCCAGGCGTGGTGGAGTGTAGCTGTAGTCCCAGCTATTAGGGAGGTGGAGGGAGGAGCACCTGGGCCTGGTGCTCTAAAGCCCTGGGATCACACTGCTGCATTGCAGCCTGGGCGACAGTGAGAACACTGCTCAAAAAATAAATAAAGTCTCCCAGGTCTTGAACACAAGATATCTTTTATTTAGGTTGTCTTTAATTTTTCAGAAATATTTCATGGTTTGGGGTATACAAGTCTTTTTTTTTTTTTTTTTTTTTTTTTGAGATCAAGTCTTACCCAGGCTGGAGCACAATGGGGCGGTCTTCAGTTGCTGCCAGGTCTGTCTCCCAGGTTCAAGCAGTTCTCCTGCCTCAGCCTCCCGAGTAGCTGGGATTGCAAGTGCTTGCCAACATGCCCAGCTAATTGTTCTATTTTTGTACAGACGAGGTTTGACCAGGTTGGCCAGGCTGGTCTCAGACTCCTGACCTTGTGATCCACCCGCCTTGGCCTCCCAAAGTTCTGGGATTACAGGCGTGAGCCACCACGCCCATCCAGGGGTATACAAGTCTTCTACTTCCTTAATTAATGTTTTTCCTACATCTTAGGTTGTTTTTGGTTCTGTTGTAAATGGCGAAAAACTTGAAAATTTCCTGAATAGGTAAGGGGAAAGAAGACAAGGAGGAGGAGGAAGCTGGCAGGAGAAGGCCAGGGGTTTCCACATAAGGAATGGCATGCTCCAGGGTTTGCAGCTCAGACATGCCAGAGTGGGTCAAGGCAGCTGTTTTAAGACATAGCTGATTTAGAGAATATATATACATGGGCATATGTTTATGCTAATAGCGGCTAATGGTCATAGTGAGAGATTGTAACTCTTCCTCCTCATAACTAGTCAAATATGTAAACGTTGAAGGAGAACTTTCACGTCTCTCACTGGTATTATGTATGGAGTCACTAAACTCCTTGCCTCTCACAAGCATCGAATCAGGAGTGTCACATGCATTTATTTTGCATAACTCTCTAAACAGTTCATGCCAAGGACTATCAGTGTTCTCCACACTATAAGGAGTAGAGTCGTTAGCATTTTGGGTCTAATCATGTTAAGCACCCAACTCCAGAAACCCCAAAACCAATGAAAGAACTTCATCCTTAATATTCTGTTTCTCTAGAACCACACCTGGTACCAAAATCTGTATTAGGGTTTTTTAGAGGGAAGGAGGTACTGGAAAATATATGGACTTTATTAAGTATTAACTCATACAGCTGCAAGGTCCCACCACAGGCTATCTGCAGGCTGAGGAGTAGGGAGAGCCAGTCTGAGTTCCACAGCTGAAGAACTGGGAGTCCACTGTTCCAGGACAGGAAGCATCCAGCACGGGGGAAAGATGGAGGCTGGGAGGCCAGGCCCTTCTCCCTTTTCACATTTTTCTGTCTGCTTTTTATTCTAGCCTCGAGGGCAGCTCATTAGATAGTGTTCATCCGGATTAAGGGTGGGTCCGCCTTTCCCAGCCCTCACAGACACACCTGGCTCAATACTCTTCATCCTTCAATGCAGTCAGGCTGGCTCTCAGTATTGAGCATCACGCTGTCATCCGACGTGGCTGTACCCTTTCTGCATTTACACCAGCAATCAAGGTCCAGCGTTTGGTGGTGTCACAGTGCCGTGTTTGGAGCATTCTCATAGATGCATAGAGAGTCTCACGGTTTTAATATCCATATCCCTGATGACATGAGAGTCAGATCATCTTTTCATGTGTTGATTTGCCGTCTGTTTAGTTTTGCAGAGGTGTCTGTCCATGTCTTTGGCTCTTTTTTTGTCTTTGTTTTGAGACAGGGTAAGCCACCGCGCCTGGCCTTTCCCATGTTACCTTCTAGGAATTTGATAGCTTTGTGCCTTACGTTTAGGTCAGGTACTGATTTTGAGTTAGTTTTGTGATGGGTTTGAGTCTGTGTCTCGATTCATCTTCTGCACATGCTCGTCCAGCTGTTCCCATATCATTTGTTGAAAAGATGGTTCTGCTTCATTGCCCTGCCTTTGCTTGTCAAAGATCAGTGACTGTATTAATGTCGGTATATTTCTGCACTCTCCATTCTGTTCCTTCTGTTTTAACATTTTGTAGAGATGGTATGTGGCTCATTATGTTGCCGAGACTGGTCTTGAACTCCTGGATTCAAGTGATCCTCTCACCTCAGCCCCCCAAAGTGCTGGGACTACAGACATCAGCTACCGTCCAACCCTCTGCTGTTGTGTTGCTGTCCATAGGGCTTCACTTCTAATATTAGTCATCTGTGTCCTCTCTTTCTTAGCCTGGTTAGAACCTTAACAATTTTATAGATCTTTTCAAACAACCAGCTTTTGGTTTTTTTGATTTTTTTTCTTTTTTTTTTTTTTTTTGAGACAGAGTTTGACTCTTGTCACCCAGGCTGGAGTGCAGTGGCAGTTTCCACTCACTGCAACCTCCACCTCGCAGGTTCAAGCGTTTCTCCTGTGAGACCCTCCTAAGTATCTGGGATTACAGGCACCTGCCGCCACACTGAGCTAATTTTTTTGTGTGTATTTTTAGTAGAGATGGGGTTTCACCATGTTGCCAATGCTGGTTTCTTTTTTTTTTTTTTTTTTGAGATGGAGTTTCGCTCTTGTTACCCAGGCTGGAGTGCAATGGCGCGATCTCGGCTCACCGCAACCTCCGCCTCCTGGGTTCAGGCAATTCTCCTGCCTCAGCCTCCTGAGTAGCTGGGATTACAGGCACGCGCCACCATGCCCAGCTAATGTTTTGTATTTTTAGTAGAGACGCGGTTTCACCGTGTTGACCAGGATGGTCTCGATCTCTTGACCTCGTGATCCACCCGCCTCGGCTTCCCAAAGTGCTGGGATTATAGGCGTGAGCCACCGCGCCCAGCACCAATGCTGGTTTCAAACTCCTGATCTCAGGTGACCCACCTGCCTTGGCTTCCCAAAGTGCTGGGATTACAGGCTTGAGCCACCATGCCTGGCTAATTTTTTTTTTCTATTGATTTCCTGTTTTCAATTTCATTGATTTCTGTTATTATTTATCTTTTTTTCCCCCGCTTTCATTGGATTAATTTGCTCTTCTTTTTCTAGCTTCCTAAGGTGAAACTTTGGATGACTGATTTTAGATCTTGCATCTTCTCTAATACATACATTTTAGTGCTATCACTTGGCCTCTATGTACTGCTTTTGCTGCATCCCTCAAGTTTTGATAAGTTGTGTTTTATGTTCAAAAAATATTTTTAGAGTTCTCTTGAGATTTCTTCTTTGATCTGTGTGTTATGTTGAGGTGTGTTATTTAATCTCTAAGTGTTTTGGCATTCTCCAGCTATCTTTCTCTTACTGACTTCTAGTTTAATTCCATTGTGGTCTAAGAATAGACATTGCATGATTTCTATTCTTTTAAATTTGTTAAGGTGTATTTTAGAGCCCAAAATGTGGTCTATTTTGGTGACTGTTGCATGTGAGCTTAAGAAGAACATGTATTTTACAGTTGTTGGATGAAGTGGTCTGTAGATGTGCATTATATCCAGTTAATTGATGGTCCTTTTGAGTTCATGTTCTTACTGAATTTCTGCCTGCTGGATCTGTATATTTTTGATAGAGGGGTACAGACACCAGCTATAGTGAATCTGTTTCTCCATGGAGTTCTCTCTTTAAACAACTTCTAACACATCATGCAAGACAGGCCTACTGGTAGCAAGTTTTTTCAATTTATGTTTCTCCTTTATTTGATTTTTTTTTTTTTTTTGAGATAAAGTCTGTCACTGTCACCAGGCTGGAGTGTAGTGGCACAATCTCAGCTCACTGCAACCTCTGCCTCCCAGGTTCAAGCGATTTTCCTGCCTCAGCCTCCCGAGTAGCTGGCATTACAGGCATCTGCCACCACACCCAGCTACTTTTTTTGTATTTGTACTAGAGACGGGGTTTCACTGTGTTGGCCAGGCTGGTCTCGATGAACTCAGGTGATCCATCCTGCCTCAGCCTCCCAAAATGCTGGCGTGACAGGCCTGAGTCACCACACATGGCCCCTCCTTTACTTTTGACAGATAATTTTGCAGGGTATAGATTTCTAGGTTGGTGATTATCTTTGTCTAAGCACTTTCAGTGTTTCACTCTTTTCTTCTCTCACTTGTTTGCCTGGTTTCTGAGGAGAACTTGGATGTCATTCTGACACTTACTCCTCTTTAGGTATAATGTTTTCTTCTGTAGCTTCTTTAGGATTTTTCCTTCATTTTTGAATTTCTGTAGCTTGAAAGTGATATGCCAAAGTTTAGTTTTTCTGGATTTATTCTGCTTGGTATTCTGTGAGCTTCCCAAATCTGTGGCTGCATGTCTGACATGAACTTGGGGAAAATTCTGTCATTATTGCTTCAGCTATTTCTTTCTTTTCTTTCTTTCTTTCTTTTTTTTTTTTTTTTTTTTTTTTTTGAGACGGAGTTTCGCTCTTGTTACCCAGGCTGGAGTGCAATGGCGCGATCTCGGCTCACCGT
>NW_022436955.1:32496998-32502869 GCF_009761245.1 Sapajus apella
CTGAGTTCGAGCGATTCTCCTGCCTCAGCCTCTTGAGTAGCTGGGATCACAGGTGCATGCCACCATGCCCAGCTAATTTTGTATTTTTAGTAGAGACTGGGTTTCACCATGTTGGTCAGGCTGTTCTCAAACTCCCGACCTCAGGCGATCCACCTGCTTTGACCTCCCAAAGTGCTGGGATTACTGCGGTTTCTTCTGCTCCCTCTTTCTTCCTTTCTGGTTTCCAATGAAACATATGCCAGACCTTCTGAACTTCTCCCACAGTTCCAGGATATTCTGCTCTGTTTTCTCAGTCTTTGTTCTCCTTGCTTTTCAGTTTTGGAGGTTTCCACTAAGGCATCTTCAAGCTCAGAGATTCCTTCCTGAACCATGTCTAGGCTGAAGTCCTTTAAGGCATATTTCTTTTTTTTTCTTTTGAGATGGAGTCTCGATCTGTCAATTGCCTGGAGTGCATAGCACCATCTCAGCTCACTGCAACTTCCGCCTCCCGGATTCAAGCAAGTGTCCCACCTCAGCCTCCTGAGTAGCTGAGATTACAGGTGCCTGCCGCCATGCCTGGCCAATGTTTGTACTTTTAGTAGAGACGGGGTTTCTCCTTGTTGGCCAGGATGGTCTCGAACTCCTGATCTCAGGGGATCCGCCTGCCTCGGCCTCCCAAAGTGCTGGGGTTCTAGGCATGAGCGACCAGGCCCGGCCACTCCTGTTACAGGGTTTCTTGTCCCTAGCAATCTTCGGGTTTCCATGGATGCTTGCAGAGCCTGTGTGCTCCTGCATGCCGGCCTCTGTCTGCATTAGAACCTCCTGACATCCATCGTCATGGCTTTACATTCTCGGCTGGAATGGTCCAGCGTTCCTGCCATATCTGTGTCTGATTTTGATGCTTGCTCTGTCTTTTCAAACTGTGCTTTTGGTATTTTAGCTTTCCTTGAGTCTGCAGCTTTGTTGCATAGGTATATGCGTACCATGGTGGTTTGCTGCGTCTATCCACCCGTCATCTAGGTTTTAGGCCCCACATGCATGAGGTATTTGTCATCATGCTCTGGCATATTGCAAAGTGCTCCCCTCTTCCCTGCCCTCACCAGAGTCCGCAGGGGTTTTCTCTGCTTTTTGTTGTGAGAACCTGGCAGCATTCCAGGAAGTAAAGTTCACAAAAGCACAGAGGCCTCCTGGGACTGGGCACCCCCAGGGGGTCCTGAACTCTCAGGCTTGTCCACCTGGTACTGACAAAGCCTGCTGCCCAAAAGATGGGGTCCTTCCATCTTTGGTGTCACGAAGCAGATACACAAAACGGAGGGCGAGTGTCACACAGGGCAGACTGAGCAGCAGGGCCTGGGCTCACAATTCAGCTTCTGAGCAGGTGAGCAGTGCAGGTTAAATGCAGGGTTTTTCTCCTGATGGGGCTGGCCGTCAAAAGGGAGGGGAGGAAGACCCTGGCAGTGGGCGGGGATTCTCACAACCAGTGCTGTGTTGCTTTTCTCAGCTTCTTCTGTTGGTTGTCTTGGCGATGGCCAGCGGTCAGCATGGAAATGAGATGATCATGAAGTCTGACCGTGTTCTGGAAGTCGTTAGATCAGCGTCTTGACTCTAGTCCATCTCAGCTGCTCTGGTTCAAAGAGGAGCTTTCTACCACAGGCTGCTTCCGAAGCACTGGGTACAGGGTGGAAACTCAGCTACGTGGGCATCACGCTGAGTCACACACACCCAGCCGCCAGGGCTTCGCCAGTCCGGCTCAGGTTTTCCAGCTCAGCCTGGATCCTGTCCCCACATCCGCCCCATTCAGCTCTGTCGTCTGCTGATCTGGGGGCGGCGGTTTGCCCTGTGGCCCCTCCTTTCTCACAGACCTAACCTAAGATCAGTGGATATTTCCCAGCTTGTTTAGCCTTTTATTTGTTTGGTGAATTCCAAACTTCATACATGTTGGGCAGGAGACCACACATGTCCTCAGCAGCATCACCTTTCTCCTTTCCTGAAATTCCAGAGATGCAAATGTCAGGTCCACACATTTGCTTTTTTTGAGACGGAGTTTCACTCTTGCCCTAGGCTGGTGTGCAGTGGCTCGATCTCAGCTCACTGCAACTTCCGCCTCCCAGATTCAAACAATTCCCCTGCCTCAGCCTCCTGAGTAGCTGAGACTACAGGCATGTGCCACCACGCCTGGCTAATTTTTGTATTTTTAGTAGAGATGGGGTTTCACCATGTTGCTCAGGCTGGTCTCAATCCCCTGACCTCGTGATCCACCCACCTCAGCCTCCCGAAGTGCTGGGGTTGCAGGCGTGAGCCACTGTGTCCGGCCTGCACACATTCCTTCACACCATCATCTTTCTCTTCTGAAATTCCAGACATGTGAATGTCAGGCCTTTTGTTGTTCCCAGCTAAGGATCTAGTATTTTATTGTTTTCTGATAGGTAATAACACTTTATTTGAAAATATGAAACTGGCAGGACAAGAGAAATAAAATCTGAAAAACAAAAGAAGGCAAGGCGCATTGGCACACACCTGTCATCTCAGGGTCACCTGAGGTCAAGAGTGCAAGACCAGCCTGACCAACATGGTGAAACCTCGTCTCTACTAAAAATACAAAAATTAGCTGGGCGTTGGTGGCAGGAGCCTGTAATCCCAGCGACTCAGGAGGCTGAGGCGGAGGCTGCAGTGAGCCGAGATCACACCACTGCACTCCAGCCTGTGTGACAGAGCAAGACTCTGTCTCAAATAAATAAGCAACAGGGCCAGGTGCAGTGGCTCACGCCTGTAATCCCAGCACTTGGGAGGCCGAGGCGGGTGGATCACAAGGTCAGGAGTTTGAGACCAGCCTGACCAACACGGTGAAGCCCCGTCTCTTAAAAAAAAAAAAAAAGTAATAAAAAGAAAAATAAATAAAGTAAAATAAATAAAACAGCAAAAAATCAAAACAAAACATGGCTTCAGTCCTGGTCACTGTGCTCACACAGCCTCCCCAGAGCTGTAAGCAAGGGGTGCATGTCTGGCCGCCTCAGCCCTCACAGCTCGGCTCCTCTTCCAACTCCGATTTCCCGCTTAGCTGCTAAGATGCCATCCTTTGCTCCACGCCCAGGAAACCGGAGGCAGCAGTAGGGGAAGGGAAGAAGGTGTAGAGAGGCTTCTCTGTCACTATCTCCGTCGTCCTCCCCGGGACCACACAGGTCACCCGCGCTCTGACCAAATAGGTCCGTTGTCCACAAAGCCATGTGGCAGGGACACGCATGCTCTATGCAAAACTAACTTGTGTGCGGGTGCATGTCACCTGTTCTCACCACTTGGCTCCAAAAGCTAATTCCATTGTCAAAATACACCGGGAGGGCTCAGGTGCCCTCGCGTGTGCTCCTTCCTCACACTGCATTCTGCAGTGGTGCGATCATGACCCATTACAGCCTCACGCTCTTGGACTCACGTGACACTCACTATTCAGGCTCACAGGTGGGACGACAGGCGTGGACCTCACCCCCTGCGGGGCGTGTGATGAGGGTGTGGCTCGCTTCTTCAGGGCCTTGCTGCTCAGCCCTCTAGGGGGGCATACAGACGGGCAGGCTCTGGGCTCCGACCCCACGCCAGTGTCTGGGGTGAATGTTTACAGCCCCTGAAGCGCCAGTGGGTGTGTGTTACAGGGTGGTTTTAGTTTGCCATCTGCAGGCGGTTTGTGTTCATTCGCTCAGTTACCCCCTCTGCCTTGTCGCAAGGACAGACGGCTTTCTGCGTCCTGGGTTCTTGCCCTGGTGCACAGGAATTGAATCATACGTGGGCTTGGAGAAGGACCGCAGTTCTATTAAATGGAAGTAGCTCCTCACCAGCGGGGGAGCCAGAAAGGAGACAGAAGGTTTTCCCCTGGAGTTGGGCTGCTCTATGGCTCTGGCTCTCCTCTGATTGCCCCCGCAGAACTCCACCTTGTCCCAAGGCTGCTTGGTGCCTGGGGTGCCTGTCACATGCTCCCTCCCCCTCCTCCTCCTCCTGCCGACCAGGCCACTTGTGTCTTCTCTGCTGACGTGCTCCTCACGATGCCAGTGTGGTCTTGGAAAATGCGGCATTTGGGCAGGAAAGCAGGAGAGCCTGTCCTCACCGAGGCCCATGGGGGCGGAGCCCTCACCAGGGACCCGCCTTTCTTTACCCAGCCCTTTCCTGCCTCTTCCCCATTACAACCATGCCAGGCTTTTTGTATTTTCTGTAGAGACAGGATCCTGCTGCATAGCCCAGGCTGGTCTCAAAGGTCCTTCTGGCTCGGCCCCCAGAGTGCTGGGATTGCAGGCATGAGCCACCGCGCCTGCCTCCCTCGTGGCCTCGTTCTTGACCTATTGGTTATTTGGGAGTGTAGAACTTAATTTTCAGGTTTTTGAATTCTCCAAATTCTCTCCTGTTACTGATTTCTAATTTCAGTCCATGGGAGTTGAAGAACATGCTTTGTATTATTTCCATCTGTTTTAATTCACCAAGGTGTGATTTGTGGCCTAACATAGGGTGTTTTTGGAGAAGAATCCTGTGCACTTGGGAGGAATGTGTTTTTCTGTCAGCAGGTGGTCTGGAGGCCCGTTGGGCTCAGTCAGCATGGTTTTTCAGGCCTTCTGTTTCCCAGTGCATCTTCTTCCCCCCAGTTGTTCCATCCATTATGGGAAGCGAGGGTACTGAAGACTCCACCTGTAGGGCTGCTGGTCCCACAGGGTTGTGGGGTGTCCCCTATTGCTGTGCTGAGGCACAGGGTCTGAGAAGTAAAGAGGAAGGACAATGAAGAACTTGAGAAGAGCAGCTGGACTTGGGGGGCCATGCCACCTCTGAGAGGAGACAGGCGAGGCCCCGAATGCCCAGAGCATATTTATTAGGTACAAGTGGGAGAAGTGTCATGAGGTCAACATCTGTAGGCTTAGTGATAGGGCATACATCATCACGTAAGTAGCAAGCGAGGGGGCCACCCCATTAGGTCACCTAGTCAGAGAGGTGGGCCGTGCGCAGCAGGAGGCCGTGTGCAACACTTCTTACCTGGGGGCTGGAGACTTCAAAGGGTTTCTAATAGAAGGACACTGTAAGCCAGCGCAGTGGGAGCTGACAGACGTGTGCTCTTAAGATATTTATGGGAGGATGATTTGAGCTAGCACAGAAGCGAGAAGACTGACAGGGTGCACAGCCACCGTGACTGGTCACACAGAGGGGTTCTTCTCCCTCGGTTATTTGTGGGATCTCAGGCCCCAGGCTGACTTTCCACAGGAGCTGGATGCAAGGTGCTACAACTCCTTTCTCAGGAGGAGGGGCTCCTGCTCCAAGCCTGCCATACAGCGTATGCCCTTTCAGGCAGGGATGCCACCACCCGGGTCTTGGGTTCTCGTCCCGGTCTGGCTGTTTTTCCATGTGCTGCTTCTGTTCTGTGACTGCTCTGGGCATTCCTCCTACTACAAACTACTACAAGCAGTAAGTACTAGTGCTAAGTAGTAGTAAGCAGTACTAAGTAGTAGTAAGCAGTACGTTATCATATGATTATATAGAAAGACTACATGGGACTAAGTATGATTATATATAAGCTAGATATAAGTAAGCAGTGAGTTATACTTCAGGCACTAATTCTATAAACTAAAGGATTATATAAAGGAAATTGCTGAGTAATAACACTGTAAGATATTCTTCAGGCACTAATTGTGCCTCGGGTTTGCACAGCTCTCCTTCCTTGGTGCCCATGTTGGGGGTTACCAATACCCGCCATTACTGTTGAACTGTCTAGTTATCTTTATTTTTATTTTTCAATTGAGTCTGGGTTTTCAATCTCTGCCTTTTAATTGGAAGGTTTAATGCACTTGCAGTTAATTGCTGTTAAGGACTTCTGCCATTTTGCTGTGTGTGTGTGTGTGTGTGTGTGTGTGTGTGTGTGTGTGTGTGTGT
>NW_022436955.1:32502879-32540242 GCF_009761245.1 Sapajus apella
TGTGTGTGTGTGTGTGTGTGTGTGTGTGTGTGTGTGTGTGTGTGTGTGTTGTGTGTGGTACAACTTTCCTTTCTCGCCTCTTCCGTTACTGCCTTCTTGTGTTTAATATTTTCTAGTATTCTATTTAAATTACCTTCTTTTACATTTCTGAGCTTTTTAAAAAACAAAAACAAGAGTCTCGCCGTGTCACCCCGGCTGCAGTGCGGCAGCATGATCTCAGCTCACTGCAACCTCCGCCTCCTGGACTCAAGCAATCCTCCCACCTCAACCTCCTGAGTCTCTCAGACTATAGGTGCATGCCACCACGCCTGGCTACTTTTTTTGTAGAGACGGGGTTTTGCCATGTTGCCCAGGCTGGTTTAAAACCCTTGGGCTCCAGGGATCTGCCCGCCTCAGCCTCACACATTCTTGGGCTTACTGAGCCACCGTCCCTGGCCACATATCATTATCTCAATTGAACTATCTTCAAGTTTGCTGATTCTGGCTTCTACCAGCTCAAATTCAATTACTTTAGTTTTCAACTATAGAATTTCCAGCTAATTATTTTTGAATAATTTATCTCTGTTTAGTGAGACAATTTTCACACTATCATTTTAGTTCTTTGTACATAATTCATATAAGCTGACTTTAAGTCTTTTAGCTGAGTTTAGTGGATCACGCCTGTAATCCCAGCAATTGTTTCTATTTTAGTAGAGATGGGGTTTCACCATCTTGGCCAGGCTGGTCTTGAACTCCTAACTTTGTGTTGAGCCTGCCTCAGCCTCCCAAAGTGCTGGGATTACAGGTTGAGCCACCGCACCTGGCCACTGCTTTAAATTTGTTGCTTATTTCCCCTCTTCTTAATTTTGTGGGTCTTGACTGCAGGGTAAGTGGCTGTAGCTGCTGCCATAACTTGGTATCCTTTCTCTTCTTTTTTGAGATGGAGTTTCACTCTTCGCACCCAGGTTGGAGTGCAGTAGCGTGATCTCGGCTCACTGCAACCTCCACCTACCGGGTTTAAGCGATTGTCCTGCCTCAGCCTCCCAAGTGTCTGGGATTACAGGCATTCGCCATCACGTCTGGCTAGTTTTTATATTTTAAGTAGAGATGAGCTCTCTCCGTGTTGCTCAGGCTGGTCTCAAACTCCCGACCTCAGGTAATCCACTCACCCTGGCCTCCCAAAGTGCTAGTATTACAGGTGTGAGGCACCACGCCCAGCCCGTATCTTTTATTTATTTCTGTCTTTTTTTTTTTGGAAGACAGAGTCTTGCTCTGTCACCTAGGCTGGAGGGCAGTGGCTGTTCACAGGCTCACTCATGGTATGCTGTGGGCTTGAGCTCCTGGGCTCAAGTGATCTGTCACGGCCTCCCGAGCAGGAACATAGGTGTGGGCCACATCTTCAGTTTTCCACTGTCAGAGGTAATTTCAGATGCGAGAGACATTCTGTGCCCAGTGACAGGGCCTCACCACCCCACTCTGGTGGGCGACTTCCACGCCATCCTCTGCCCAGTGACAGGGCCTTACCACCCGAGCTCTGGTGCGCGACTTGCACCCCGTCCTCTGCCCAGTGACAGGGCCTCACCACCCCAGCTCTGGTGCGCGACTTGCACCCCGTCCTCTTCCCAGTGACAGGGCCTCACCACCCCAGCTCTGGTGGGCGACTTCCACCCCGTCCTTGAGCTCTTTGCCAATACCGTGGCTGCCTTCTGGTTCCTCTCTCTAGTTTCAGTATTTCATTTTGCTGGACCCTGTTCTTTCTAATCTCCTGTGGGGCTGTCTTCCCTGTCCCCCAACACGAAGGAGAAAAGCAGCTTCCTGGTGTCGGGGGAGATGGAGGCCCCGTCCTGCTTGTCTCCATGTGCTGGGACCCTTCCTCTCCAGCCAGGCTCAGGCCCAGTTGCCAGTTGGAAGTGGAGACTTCCAGTGTCTGGATGGGGCCCTGTCCTCCAGACGCTGCAAGGTCACCTGGGCAGGGCAGGCCCTCTCTCTGTGCCGGGGGCTGACAGCTCACGGGCTTTTCATGAAAACCTCTCACCCCCTTCCAGGTTTTACCAAAGCCACCAGCTTCTCTTCTGTAACAGAAAAAGCCCCCCTTTTTTTTCCATTTTCCTTTGAAGCCTGGGGTCCTACCCCTTGGCAAGGTGACGGCTTCCCTAAGAGGGCCCCTGTGCCAGGGAGGGGTGCCAGCCTCCCTGAGGGGGCTCCTGTGCCAGGGAGGGGTGCCGGCTTCCGTGACAGGGGGCCTCTGTGCCAGGGAGGGCGCCGGCCTCCCTGAAGCGCCTGAGGTCCACTCACTCACCTGCTCTGTGCTTTGGGTTTTGTTGCTAAGTGCAGTCATGACAGCATCTGGAAGTTAAGGAATCAGGAAGCCTTGAGTTACAGGGTATGGACCCTGTCACCAGTCAGGCGGTCAGAGCCAGCCTGCTCCAGAGCCCGGGCCCCAGGCAGGAGCTGGGTGGCACTGAGGCACACCCATGTGGGTGAGTGGGTGGGGCTGTGCCATCTTCCTCCAGCTCCAGCCAGAGCCTCCCAAGAGTGGTCTGATGCCCACATGTGTGGCCCCGGGCAGCAGGGTCTCCAGGCTGGCACGAAGTCTCCTGCAGTCCTAGGCACTCTTGACGTTACTCAGCATTTATTCACAGATATTCTCTCTGAAAACGGCAGGCTTTGTCATTTGTCCCTTGTGGGAGCAGGCTCTATGGGAATCACATGCCCAGCATCTCTGGCAGGTACCCAGGAGCTGACTTCAGCAGACCTGGGTGGGCACCGAAAGGGAGCGGCTCACACCCGACACCCCCTGTGGAGGCACAGCATGGGGCTGGGGCGCCGTGACCACTGTGGGCTGGTACTGCAGTGCGCTCTGTGTGATACAGGCTGATTCAGGTTTTTCTTTTAAAGCAGGGTTTACAAGTTTTACTGTGACCAAAGTTCTGTGGTTAAGAGAGGGGTGGGAAGCCTGGCCAACATGGTGAAACGCCGTCTCTACTAGAAATAAAAAACTAGCCAGGCATGGTGGTGGCCGCCTGTAATCCCAGCTACTTGCGAGGCTGAGGCAGGATTCATGAATGCAGGTGAGATGACGCAACTGCGCTGCATCCAGCCTGGGGGAAGACAGCAAGACTCCATCTCAAAAACAAAAAACCCAAAACAAACCACAACCAACCCTAACACAGAAAATATATACTGGAACCTTGTGGCTGCTCCACACCGCCACCCCCAAGGTCATAAATGAGGTGGGAACACCCTGCCTTTGCCCAGGTTGAGCCGTGAAGGGAACTGGAGGCAATCTACAAAAGCCTTATGCACATATAGAAGACAGGAGTCAGAGGAAGCAGGGCACAGCCTCACACCCAACCCCATGCAGGGGCCTTTGGGGGAATGAAGGCACTGGCCCCACCACCAGCTCTGCCTGGCATGGCTCAGGGACCCTCCCAGGTTAGGCTCCTCTGCAGGGGACACAGTGACCAGGACCCCCTGGGTCTGATGCACGGGTACGCTCTGCTCTTCTGTGGGGTCTGTTTCTACAGCTGCGACTCCTTCCTGAGCCCCCAGGTAGAGGGGAGACAGAACTCCGAAGGAAAAGGGCAAGGCGCCTCTATTAACTCACTCTCCCGCCACGCCGAGCATCCTGGAGGCACAGTTGCTGGTGGGCCCTAGCAGGCCTCCTCTGAGCCAGGACCCCGCAGAGCACAGCACCATCTAAGCGGGGGCCTCGCCCGAGCTGCATTCTGGTCAGGACCAGGGCCCTCAAAGCGATTCCCTGGATTCCCTCGCCAGCTGCAGCCACCAGGGAGCTGAGAGTGCTGCTGCAAGCCAGCCAGCTGCGACTTGAATAGCTAGCCACAAGGTCTGTTCAGGGCTGCAGTGCTCAGAGCTGTGGGGAGTGACGCCGTTTTTCTCCAACTTCTCACAGGCCTCGTGGAACAGATGGCCAAGGGCTGGCCTTCTTTCCTGCATGGCCCTGCAGCAAGATAAAGGCTCCGAGCCGGTCCACCGGGAGTGCAGGACAAGCGCCTGCGTCCAGCGGTGAGGAACAGGCTCCCGTCGCGAGGAGCCGCCTTCACCTTGAGGAGGCAGCAGTCATCTTGTAGTGTTCCCGTTCTGTGTGATGGCAGAGGAGGAGGGGAAAATATAATTTGTTTCAAAATTAAAAGCTAACAATTTGAGAGGAAAAAGGTTTTATTATTATTTTTTTAAAAGACAGGGTTTCACCATGTTGATCAGGCTGGTCTTGAACTCCCAACCTCAGGTAATCTGCCCACCTTGGCCTCCAAAGTGTTTGGATTACAGGCGTGAGCTACCACGCCTGGCTGAAAAAGGTTTTCTTGAGACAGAGTCTACTATGGAGTGCAGCAGCACGATCTTGGCTCATTGCAGCCTCCCCCTCCCGGGTTCAAATGATTCTCCTGCCTCAGCCTCCCAAGTAGCTGGGACTACAGGCATACACCTCCACACCGGCTAATTTTGGTATTTTTAGTAGAGATGCGATTTCGCCATGTGGGGCAGGCTGGTCTCAAAGTGCTAGGTTTACAGGTGTGAGCCACTGCGCCTGTCGGGGGAGTGTCAGTGTCTCAATCCCACATCCAGTCCCTCTCCTGAGAGGGACACACTCGACAAAGAACATTTTAATTAATTTATTTATTTCTTTACACATAACTGAAAGTGATGTTACAGTACATAAGTTATTTACAACTGTGCAGTAATGTGTTGCAAAATAAATTATCTAGAAGGCAGCAAAAGTACATTGTGAATGTATATAAAACTGTACAGCGCTTACGGATACACTTTTTATATGATTATTGGCTCTGTAGTGTTTCAAGTTATGTTCTCAGAAAGAGAAACAAAATGCCCAAGATTAAAGGAAAAAATATACAAACCACGTGGATTTGACTCCATTAAAAACACTACGGGGAGTCCTGGCTCTGTGTCCCCGTGCCCAGGCAGGGGCACGGCCAGCGCCCTGCTCTGCACCAGGTCAAAAGCCCAGTCTCAGGCCGTCGCAACTCTGTGGCAACAGGACCACGGCTGGGGTGGCACGCCGGCCCCTCCGACTTGCAGGTCACCTTATTTTTATTTAGTTGATCAGAATGGAACAAAAAATTTTAAAAATGTACTCCGTTCAACTCCTGAAATGCCTCTGCAGTTGGCTGGAGAAAAGGGCCCGAAGGTCACCGTTTTCAGACAGAAGCTGCCATGTGTGCGGCTGGCATGGTCTCCTCGTCCCGCCGGGGCCAGTGAGGCTCTGGGGGCTTTGCCCTCGCCACGGCAGCTGGTAGAGAAGAGATGTGTTTCACCTCCCTGACATCTGGACCAGTCTGGAAGGGATGGAGACGCTGTGGCCAAGTGCAGTCTCTCTCGGGGTCTCTTCCCCGCCTGGGTGGACATGGCGCTCCCTCCTCCACCCCTGGGGCTCCGCAGCAGCCCTGGGCGGCAGTGCCGCCCTCGCCTGCGTCCTGCGGCCATCCCGCGGTGTCACGCCGGCAACAACACAAAGTCGTCGTTGACATCGACCATGGGCACGTAGAAGGAGGGCACCTCGTTCACACACAGGGACTTGTGCCCGGCGGGGTCTAGCTCCTGCACCTTCAGCTGCCACTCCATCCTCTGCACGGCATTCAGGGCCGCGGCCTCGTGCTGCTGCCGCATGAGGAGGCAGGTCTGCGGGATACACGGTGGGGAGAGGGAGGAGTAGTGAAGGGAGAGCCCCAGACTCTGCCTCCCCCAGCAGGGCCGTGAACCTTCCCTGGGACGGGCCAGGCCCCAAGGAGCCCTCTGCCCACTGTGGTGCTGCTGTCAGGGGGCACATGCCCAGGACCAGCTGTACCTGCCCCTGGCATCTAGTTATTACATGTGGCAGTAGCGCCAGCTGTGCTGGATGTCCATCGCCATTACTGCTGTCTGTGCCACCCGCGCCTGAGGTCCTTGCCTGCTGCTCTGGGTCGGCCTGGGGCTCACCTCCAGCAGCCACTGCAGCCGACTAGAATCAAACAGCTTTGCGCTTTCTACATTTGATATTTACGGCCAGTGATAGTTTGACTTGTATTTATAGTAGAAACTATGCCATTTAAGAGTGCATATAAAGGACCAGGCTGGGGTAGGACATATTTTGGGAACTCATGGAGAAATTTAAGCATGGCCCAGGGAGTGCTGATATGTCACAGGAAAATCTTTGGGGGTGTTTTTTGACAGGGTCTCAAGGCTGGAGTGCAGTGAAGCTGTTATGGTTCACTGCAGCCTTGTCCTCAAGGGATCCTCCCTCCTCAACCTCCTGAGTAGTTGGGATCACGGGTGCTACCATGCCCAGTTAATTTGTATATAGACAGGGTTTTACAGTGTGGTACATACCTGTCTACGTTTTTCTCAACATATATATATCGGTTAACTGCAACCTCCGTCTCCCTGGTTGAAGTGATTCTCATGCATCAGTCTCCTAGAATTACAGGCACCCACCACCACACCTGGCTAACTTCTATTTCTAGTAGAGACGAGGCTTCACCATGTTGGCCAGGCTGGTCTCGAACTCCTGACCTCAGGTGATCTGCGTGCCTGGGCCTCCCAAAGTGTTGGGATTACAGGTATGAGTCATGGCACCCGGCCACAGCCCTCGGTTTTAAATGACTAAAGTGAAACAGCTAGGTGAGGTGATAACAGCATTTTAAAATTTGATACTGTCAGTTTACTGATAAAAATCTAATTGAAACTTCTCCTAGTACTGCAGTGATACTGCCCCCCAACCCCACATATTACCAATACACGAGATCTTGCTTAATTTATGGTTCTGACATTGATGATGACAGTGAAGATCTTTTCATTAAGGTTTGGTCATTTCGTCTCCTTTGTGGAATGCCTCTATATAAATTATTTTTCTGTGCACCATTTTTCTCACTAGTTTCTAAGCGTTCTTTTTACACTGATGCTACTAAACCTACGTGGCACTGTTAATGTATTGAATGTATATAATTTAAACTGTATTTAATTCGTTAATGTATTTAAAGTATTGTACAGACTTTCACGCTTGTTGCCCAGGCTGGAGTGCAATGGCATGATCTCAACTCACTGCAATCCCTGCCTCCTGGGTTCAAGCAATTCTCTTGCCTCAGCCTCCCAAGTACCCGGGATTACAGACATATGCCACCATGCCCAGCTAATTTTGTATTTTTAGTAGAGACTGGGTTTCACCATGTTGGCCAGGGTGGTCTCAAACTCCTGACCTCAGGTGATCCGTCCTCCTTGGCCTCCCAGTGCTGAGATTACAGGCAGGAGCCACTGTGCCCAGCCCAAAGTCCCAGTTTAATGTAGTCAAACATTGATTTATCTTCCCTGTGTGTTTTTGGAGCTTTCAGTCAGTTTTTCTCACAGCTTCAGTTAGAAAGGGCCTAGGGAGGGTGTGGGGTGATGGAGTGACTTCACACGCCGTCACCCTAGGGCTGGTTAAAGCTCAGACCTAAGCCCCTGCCTCAGCACAAGCCCCCAAGGGCCACACCCCCAAGTACTTGTGGCTTCCACCAGGTAGGGCTGCTGGTTCTCATCTGTGCCCACACCAGCACCTTCTGAGAGCTGCAGCATGACACGGGTGCTTGGTTCAGGAACCTGAGAGGTGCTGAGCCTGATACTGCAGGTAGCCGGGGCCGCCTATTCCCAGGCCTGGTGGGCGACTGTGCAGCGTGACACTCACTTTATAGTTCTGTAACTTGGCAAGTTGCCACTTTCCACTGCTTCTTAGTGGATCCTCTGGGTGTCCGGGTGGGCAGCCCTAGCGACTGGGACCGAGGGTGTGCTGCCCTTCCCAGTACCTACCCCGCCTCTGCCCGCTGCCCTGGCCCGCGCTTCCAGAGCAGTGGAGGGCGAATGCTGAGACTTTAGAGGGCTGACAGGGCAGTCCCAGGAGGTCTGACCATCAAGCCTAGGCCCCTGCTGAGCTGGTGACAGGAGCCGCTTCCTGCACACCTGGACAGAAGGGAAGACTTGGAGGAGGCCACGTACAGGGGCAGGACCTCGCCTCCCTGCAAGCATGGGCCAGGTTAAGAGAATCTGATATTGTCACTGGGCAGCGGCCTCCCTTGTCCCCAGGGGCACCTGGAGTGCCAGGCCAAGCTGTGGGGGAAGCGCAGCACCGACCTTCATGCGGTCGTACTTGTCATCCACGTCCTGGAGCCAGGAGATGAACTGGCGGGCGTTGAAACGGTCACGCACTGACTTGTTCTCATCGCCCTGTGGAAACCAAACACAGGAGTTTCATCGGAAGACCCGGAGACCACTACAGGAGGCTGCACCAGCCTGGGCCATGCTACAGTGACCTTTCTCAAGGGAAAAACCAAAGGGGCAACCTCAATTACCTTCAAAGTATGGAAAGCATGACCCTGCCTTGTCTCCCCAAACAGCTTCCCTAAAATGCATGTGAAGTCGGTTGGGCCTTTGTCTCCTGAGCACCGGGAGGCTGCAGGCCCCGCCTCTGAGCTGGTCCCCAGCCCTGCCCCATGGGACAGGCAGGGCTCAGCCCGCATGTAATCCACTCTATACGAAAAAATCTAATCAATCATCCAATCATTCAATGTATATTCAACACATTAACAAAGTCTCCTGGGTGAGACTTTCTAGGTATGTCACCGTCCCTGTGTCCTGGTGAGGGACAGACACAGATAAAATGTCTGGGCTCCCTCCCCTTTTTCAGTGGGCTCAGTAACACAGCAGAGGGTTCATGGTGAATCTGACGACACCATCTGCTTCTCAGAACATGTAGAGCACCGATGTAAACACACCCAGAAACAAACCCACACAACTGCAGGGAACTCACTTTCCACAAAGAGGCCAAGGACAGAGTAACAATCACAGGGAAAGGACAGTCTCTTCCATAAACGGTGCTGGAGGCAATGGACATCCACAGAGAGAAGAGTGAAACTAGACCCCATCTCTCACCATATAACAAACATAAAACCAAAATGGATTAAAGTCTTGAATCTAAGACCTCAAACCATGAAAACTACTACAAGAAAACATTGGGGAAAATCTCTGACACTGGTCTGGTCAAAAAGTTCTCGAGCAATACCCCACAAGCACAGGCAACCACAGCAAACACGGACAACTGGGATCACACCATGTTGAAAAGCCTGTGCACAACAAAGGACGCAGTCAACACAGTGACAGAGAGAATCCACAGAATGAGGCGAAACTTTGCAAACCACTCATCTGACAAAGGATTCATAACCGGAACCTGTAAGGCATGTAATCCACTCTATACGAAAAAATCTACTCATCTGATCAAAAAATGGACAAAAGATCTGAATCGACATTTCTCAAAGAAGACACACAAATGGCAAACAGGCATCTGAAAAGAAGCTCAGCAACACTGCTCATCGGAGAAAATGCAAATGAAAACTACAATGAGCTTTCATCCTACCCAGCTAAAATGGCCTTTATCCAAAAGAAAGGCAATCACAAATGCTGGCGACGACATGGATAAAAGGAAGCCTCGTACCCGGCTGGTGGGAATGTAAATTAAGACGGCCACTATGGAGAACTGTTTGGTGGTTCCTCAAAATACTAGAAATTGGGCTACCATAGCATCCAGCAATCCCACTGCTGGGGATAGACTCAGAAGCAGCAGTGAGCTGAGACTGCGCCACTGCACTCGGCTTCGGTGACAGAGCAAGCATTACTCAGTGTATCTAGGCGTCATCTGCACTCCCATGTTTGATGCAACTCCGTTTACAGTAGCCAAGACATGGAAGCAATTTGAGGGCCCATCAACAGATGAATGGATAAAGAAAATGTGACACATACACAACGGAGTACTATTCGGCCACAAAAAAGGAGACTGTCATTTTCAAAAACACGGATGGAACTGGAGGTTATCATGTTAAGTAAAATAAGCCAACCATAGAAAGACAAACATCACATGCTCTCACTTGACAAGTGAAGTCATGGACATAGGGAGTAGGGGAAGGGGACTGAGGGCTGGGCAGGGAGGAAGAAATGGTTAATGGGTACTACAAGGAAGAATGAGTAAAACCTGTTGGACGGCACACCAGGATGACTGTAGCAGCAGCAACTGAATTGCCTATTTTAACTGGATTGCTTAACTCAAACGATAAATGCTTGAGGGGATGGACACCCCATTCCCCATGAGAAGTGAAGGGAAGCGTGCTTCCTTGGAAGGTCTGTGTGAGAGGCCTGAGCTGGTTCTGCTCGTTTCTGCTCTCCACAGAGCTCAGCCTGCACAGTGCTGTCCTGACTGCCGGTCCATCAGAGCCTTCAGGGGGGGAAGAGAACCCACACTTTTCAGCATCCAGCCCCCAAAGCATCGTTTGGTCCAACTCATGTTTTCCTTAAAGAAAATCTGTCACTGTGTAGAATGTTTAAACAAGGGACGTTGATAAAATACATCCCCAAAGAAAGGAAGATCTTTAATGCACTAAAATATTTTCAACTGAACGTCACGGACAGCCTGCCTGTCACCACACACCAAAGCCTGGTGCTGCTCGGAGTGCCCAGGGCTAGGTGGCGTCATGGGAAAAGCACAAGGTATGAGTCTTGGTGCAAGAGTGGGAGAGGGGTCTGGACATCAAGGCGGGATGTGTTCCAGGTGCATCCCCTATGTAGGATGTGGGGCCTAGGGCGCTGGGAGCCCATGACCTAAGTGCAGGGCCTCCAAAGAGGTGGGAGGGGCTGATGCAGGGCAGGCGATGGGGCAGCCAGGGGTCCATGGGGCCGACATGGACAGATCAGTGGTGGCTGGAGAACGATTTCTAAGGCAGGAGGCCCCGGCACATGGGTCACTTGCAGGCACACAGGAAGAGCTCCCCAGGGGAGAGCACAGGGCCCTGGCCACCCACATCCTATGTCCCAGTGGATGGACTAGGTCAAAGGCAGGGGAGGGGAAGGGGAGGGGAAGGAGTGGGTGGAGCCCCACGGCAGATAGGCAGGGCAGTGACTGTGGTTCTGGGACCCTGGGTCGGGTCCATCCTGGCCAAGAAGAGCTGCGCATCTAGGTTGGGTGTCCCCGCAGGACAGCCCCTGGGATGCCTGAGAGCTGCAGGTGGAGCCCAGCAGTTTAAACGGAAAATGAGGCCAGCCCTGAAACCTGCAAGAGGTAGGGGCAGCTGCTCCAACTGCAGGGACAAGTGTTTCAGAGGTCTAAGGAGCACGGAGGGACTGAGCTGCTGAGGCCCAGCCCAGAGGCCCAGGGCCTTGCCCGTGAGGAGAGCTGTCCACTCTCGGCTCCAGCCTTCTTGGCTCCTTTCTGAGGCTCGCCCAAGGCTAGAGGTACGCAAAGAACTCTGCAGCAAGGCACCGGGCACAGGGGCACTTGGGAAGCTCGTGGTCAAAGTACAGAATCTGTAAAGGGGAGGAGTGGCTGGGGGGGGGGGTTCGGGTGCTTAGACTCGTGAGTGTGACCTGCAGACGGCCCTACCTGGCTCTCCAGGGGCATGTTGTAGACCTCAGAGTCCAGCAGCATCGTGCAGGCGCTGAATGGCACTGCCTGGTTGGCGATGGTCCTGGCCGCCCGGCAGTGAACTCGCAGAATCTCCTGCTCACAGGACACGATCAGCTTCTCCTGTAGGAGAGGAGCCAGGTGAGCTGGGACACAACCACGCCCCAGGCCCCACTGTCCTGACAAGACAGCCCCGGGAGCCTGCACCGTGGACGCCCCAGCCATGGCCGCCCCTGCCCATGCTGGCGCACTTACCCGCTCGATGCTGTGCTGCAGACGCAGCTTTCCCCGGACTGCCTCCTGCTGCTTGAACAGCTCCTTCAGGGGCTCCGCCAGGGAGGGAGGGGGTGCGATCTGCAGGTAAAAGGTGAGTGGGGGGTTGGCTGGGGCACTGCACTAACAGCAGACAGGAGTTCAGAGAGGTCCCTACTCAGCCTCCCCACTCCTAGAAGCCTGCCCTGGAGACCCCTCCAGTCCCAGCAACAGACACACCATGAAGCGCAGGACACGGGAGAGCAGGCACCTGCACGGCGCCCCATACGACACCATGTGGGGAGGGGATGGAATGTGGGAGAGGCACAGGACAATACCTGTGGTGTGCCAAGGAGGGCATGAATGCAGAAGAAATACAGCAAGAGCGGGCTGGGGTAGGCTGAGCTTCCTGGGTTCACAGAGAGGGTCCACACACCCCAAATCAGCTTCAACCAGGCCGTAATGCCCACAGTGGAATATGAAGGCTGACAACCAACCCTCTGGTCTTGGGATGGCTCGGGAGAGAGAAGAGCACACTGGCCCAGGTCCCCATGGAGGGCAGTGGGGCTGCAGCTGGAGGCGTGGTGAGTAGGCACTGCACTCCCACAAGCAGAAGGGTCCTCACAAGGTGGGTCAGCGATTCTGAAACTACAGGCACGCTCGGAAATGAAGGAGGAAGTAAAGACAGCAGAGACCATCAGGACGAGGCCTCCCACTTTTTTTTTTTTTTGGGAGACGGAGTGTTGCTCTGTTATCCAGGCTGGAGTGCAGTGGTGCGATCTCAGGCTCACTGCAACCTCCGCCTCCCAGGTTCAAGCGATTCCCCTGCCTCAGCCTCCCGAGCAGCTGGGATTATATGCGTGCACCACTGCCTGGCTAATTTTTTGTGTTTTAGTAGAGAAGGGGTTTCATGATGTTGGCCAAGATGGTCTCAGTCTCTTGACCTCGTGATCTGCCTGCCTTGGCCTCCCAAAGTGCTGGAATTACAGGCATGAGCCACCACGCCCGGCCGATGAAGCCTTGCACTCTTGCAGGAAAAAGGGACACACGGGAGCGTGGGGCCAGGTTGAGGCCCGTGGTGCAGGGCAGACCTCAGGCCCACAGGGAGTGAGGTTTCCAAAGCAGACACACAAAGCATGGCCATGTGTTCAGGGGGCCTGCAGCAGTCCCGCTGGGACCCACTGTTCTGTACAGGTGGGGCCACGTGGTGATGGCAGAGTGGGAGAGGGGTGGCCAAGACCACCTGGAACATGGAGTGGCCAGCCAGAAATGGGAGTGCTGGGGGCAGATGGGTACGTGGACGCAGAAGAGGGCACACAGGAGGAGCTCCTGACAGCCAAGGCTGGACGACTCGCAGCAGGAGACCAAACAATGGTGATGCTGGGGACCTGCAGGCAGAAGGGGTGGTGGCTCCTGCCAGCAGAGCTCCAGTGAGCAAATGCAGGAGAGGGACACAGAGGCCCAGGGCCCAGTAGTGACTGCCATGTGTAGGGGCAGTGGTCTCAGAGAAACAGACTTCCACCGTCTCCACGTCTCTTCCCCAAGACACACACCCACCGCGGAGGGAGAGCCCTCAGCTCACAGCGGACGGGCCTGACCAGGTCTCCAGGTCACACCACCCAGGACACCAGGAGCAGGAGGCCCCACCTCACGCCAGCGGGCTCCTGCCTAACAGCCGTCATCGCAGGCCAGGCATGGGGCCTCTGACCACACCGCTGCCCACCACTCCCAGAAGGGCCTACCAGGAGATGGGACGGGGGAGGCCCTTGTCACCTGCAGGGCTCCCCAGGCACATTCAGGGGAGGATGGGCGTGTTCCAGGCGCGAAACCTATCTCTGCTGCCTTTGAACTTTTCTGCCCAAATAAAATCAGTTCAAAATTAATGATTAAAAAATGTAGCTGAGTCTCTCTAGTGCACAGGCCTCACTGTTCGCCATGGTATCTACCCCAACTTGACAATCCCAACCCCCAGTGGGGCTTCTGGGTATAGGTTTTCAGCTGAGATGCAACCTGCCCGTCTGTGGCAGAGATTCTGCGGGCCACCTCCAAGGGGGGACCGATGAGCACTCAACTCACAGCCTGCAGTGGGAACGGCCCCACCCCTTCCTCTGGCTCAGCCCCAGGGCCGCCACCTGCAGCAGGAGCTGTGCGGTGGGCCTCGGGCCGCTCCTGGAGCACCTGGCGCCTCTGCCTGCCTTGGTCTAAGTCTGGGGGGAACTCACTCAAAGGACCAGGCAGGAGATGCATAGAACATTCCCAGGATTACTCTGATTAGCAGGATTCTGGTGGCGAATTTCCCCCCTGTATTTTCCAAATTTTCTACGGCAGTCAGACTACTGTTTTGATACATTAAAACAAAAACCAGCAGCAAACACAAAGTACAAAAGGTCTTGGTGAGGACAGATCCTAGGACAGGTTTTTCTGAATGTCTCGACCCAACTGCAGTCTCCGTCTCCTGTGGATGAGCCTCCCTGGGGATGGCTAGGGTCAGGGCTCCAGGAGAAGGGTTGCCCTGGGTGCAGAGCCCGTCATGCTCCCAGAGAACAGAGCTCGGCAGGGTGTGGCCCACGGGCCCCCGTTCCTGGGGTCCTGGCACAGCCTCCCTGGCGGGCAGCAGCCCCACCCCAGCCTCACCCTCAGGGCAAGCTCAGCAGACCCCGTGATGCTCTTCCGAGGGATGCTGGGTACCTGAGCCGAGTCGGGGCCAGCATGGGGAGGGCTCTCAGAAGGCCCAGGCCCACAGAGCCAACGCGTGTGGCAGGCCCAAGTGTGCCTCGCACCACCTGCAGGTTTCAGTGGCCAGGAATCCCCAGAAGGAAATGGCTGTTGGTGACCAAGAGCCCGTTCTGGGCATAACACAACAAACTCCAGGGAGACGACTCCATCAACTACACAATCTACCAGGCACAGTGTGAACGGAGTCGCGTGGTCTGGGAGGGGACTTGAAGAAAGGGCCAGGAGAACGTCACATGCTAAGACCGGATGGACCCCGGGGACCTGAGAACAGGAGGGCAGGGGAGGCTTTGCACAACTCAGGCCGTCACCAAGCATAGATGGGTAAGCTCTGGCTCCACCGTGAGGAATCCCTGTGCCTGCTGGGAAAGACCCTGGTGGGTTAGGAGGTTAGACCCCAGCCAGGCCCTGCAGCCCAGGGCAGAGGTTGCACATGGGAGGCTGCCTAATGCAGGAATGTGCTCAGAGGGATTTGTTTTGGGTCCAGATGGAACACAAGGGGCTGGGGGGGGTGTGTGGTTCTGAAACCTTTCGCCTGAGAATACAGAGGTAGGACCACCCTGCCCAGAGAATCCTGCAGCGTCTGCTGTCCTAGAGGCCCAGGGAGGTGGGGGGGTTAAGGGAACCCACAGGGGTCCAAGGGAGAAGGGGGCAGGACTGAAGACAAAGGCTGTGGCTCTGCTGAGGCCGTCCTGGTGGAGGGGGAGTGGAGAGGGGACAGTGAGCAGCGTGAAGGGGCGGCCCGACATGAGTGGTCCTGGGTGCACCCAGGGTGAGGAGACATCAGGAGACCAAGGCCTGGCATAGAGCCTGCTGGAGGAAGGGCCTCAGGTCTGCAAAACAGCTGTGTAGCTTCTGGCCTTTGCCTTCTACTCAGGTGGGAAAAGGTCAAGAGAGATCAAGGGCCGGGAGAAGGACATAAAGGACTTGAGGAACTCATGACGGGGGGGGCCCCGGACGCATCCCAGAGAGAAAAGGCAGTGGCTCCCCAGGCCCTGCACTCACCACGGGGATGTGGAGCTTGCTGAGCGGCTTGCCGTCCAGGAGGTAGGAGCCCGTGTAGGTGACGTACTCGGCGTAGCACTGGGGCGCCTGTGGCGTAATGCAGCACAGGATCTTGCGCTTCTCCTCGATCTTCTTCCTGATCTGCAGGTATTCGAAGTAGGGGTTGGCCCTGTCGCTGTGGTAGGGCTCAATGGCGTCCAGCTTGATGGCGTCCACGATGGCGGCCAGCGTCTGTTGGATCACCTCCCGCGTCTGCTGTGTGGACGTGTTCAGCTGCTGCTGCAACTGCTGGGTGGAGCGCTGGAAGCGGCGTTTGCGCGGATGCTGGGCCTGAGCATCATCCTCCTCGGAGCTGCGGGCCTTGGCCCTGGTGGCTGGGGCGGGGGCGGGGGCACAGTCCTTCTCAGAGGGGGGTGTGCCCTGCTTACTCTGGTTTGCGAGCATCTGCGCCCGGTTCCTGGTCATGCGCTGAGGGATCTCCTCTACTCTGGGGGCCTTAGGGGCTTCGGCCGTGGGTTTTGGTTCTGGTTCTGTGGCTTCTGGCTGGATGCTACCAGGAGGGCCTTCGGCTGGGGCAGCAGCACGGGAGGCCTCAGTGTTGTCCTGGGGACTGGCACTGTCTGCAGCCTGGGCTTGTGCCACAGCGTCCGTGGGGGGGCCATCAGGGGCACAGAGGGATGCAGCAGGGGGGCCTTCGGTCTCAGCCCCCTGGTCTCCACTCCCCAGCGGGTGCTGTTCAGGGGGAATGGGTGGGGGCTCCGTGCTGGAGTCCAGATCCCCAGGGGCCCTCTCTTCGGGCACCGTCTCTGCCTCCACCGTAGCTTCGAGAACCACGTCCAGCTTTGGCTCCTCTGAGGGTTCAGGCTCCTGCTCTGTGGGGAGCCGGGTGGAGGCCTGGTCTGGAGGCAGCGTTGGTGGTTCCTCAGCCACCAAGGTGGAAACGTCCCCACCGTTTACAACCACAGGGGCCCCTGGAGGGATCTTTTCTGAAGGAGCAAGACTTTCTTCTATGGGTTCTGTTTCAACATCTGTGACGTCTTTCGTCTGCAAGGGAAGCTCTGGCAGTGAGAAGGGCCCCAGGTCCAGGTCGTCCTCAGGGCCGGCAAAGGCATCTGCCCAGGGCACTGGCTCCACCTGGCCAAGGGCAGACAGGCTGTGACTGTTGTCCAGGAAACTATTTTCCAGGGGCCCCAGAGCCTCGACCTGAGCCACAGTAGTGACACATGCAGGCTCAGGGGCCATGTCCAGTGGAGCTTCCGGAAGTGACTTGCAGTTGCTGAAGAAGGACTCTAGCCCGGAGGGAGAGACATAAGGAGCCGCCTCTGAGGTGGAGATGGCGGCCGGGATGGCTTCCGCCCCGTCTTTGACATCCTCCAGTCCTGGGTCGGTGACAGGCAGAGTATACGGGGCAGGGGAGGTGGAAGGGGCAGGGTATGGTGCCTCGGAGGCGCTGAAGGGCCCTGGGGCGACAGAATGGAGGGAGTCTGCAGGGCAGAAATGTTTAGGGGACTCGGGGAATCTCTGCGGAGACTTGAGCAGGAGGTCCGAGCCCACGGGCCAGCTGACAGGGTTTTCAGAGGCGCTCCCAATCAGGCTGGAAGCAAGGGCCTGCTCAGCAGGATGGGCCCACTCCACAGGCTCCTCGGTGATGACAGCACTGAATGGACCCTCGTCCAGCGGCTCCAGGTAGCTGGGCTCCGGGGGGATGATGGCGGCCGTAGCCTGCTGGTCCTCGGTGGCGTCCAGGTCCGGGGGAAGGGCCCCTTCAAGAGAAGGAACCAGCAGTTCCCCCCTGGGGGAAGGGGCAGGTTTTGCTTGTAAACTTGAGAAGACGCCCTCTGGAGACGGGGTAACAGTGACAATGGCAGCCGGTGGGCAGTGCAGAGCATCGACTTTGGGCGAGGGGAGGCCATAGTCTGGGGAGTAGTACCCTGGGGACAAGCAGGCAAACTTCTCTGGGGGAACCGGGGGCAGGGGCACCCTGTCTTCCATCGAGTGCGGCACAGGAGAGTCATAGCTGGAGGCGGCAGGAACGCTCTGCTGCCTGAAGAGTTTGTCGCCAACACTGAATTCCTCCTCTGGGGTCCTCCTAATATCGACAGAGACCGAGCGGTACAGGTTTGTGGAGAGAGGCCGGGCTGGGGCCTGACTGGCGTTTTCTGAAAGCCCACTTGATGCCACAGAGAACCTGTCGAAAAAGGAGGGGGAGCAGGCGCTGGCGGGAGCGGTGGGCACAGGCGTGGAGTGCTGGGAGTCGGCGCAGTCCAGCACGAGGTCTGCGTAGTCATCGGCACTGCACGACGGGGTCCTGGGCGTGTGCATCACCTCCTCGTAGCTGGGGCAGGACAGCACCGATGTAGGGGTGGGCACGCCAGTGGGCCGGCTCTGGTCAGGCCTGGGGGACGCGGGCAGGGCCTCCTTCATGTGTGGCCCTGCGAGCCAGTCTTTGGAGTCTGCCCCTGATCCCAGGTGTAGCTTATTTTCGGTGGCAGGTGGAAGAACAGTCGACTCCTTGAGCTTTTTGTCCTTAAACGGAGGGTCCGGCCCTGGTGGTTTCTTGGCGGGAACGTCCAGACCCTTCTTCCGCCCATCGTCCACCGGCTTCGCCTTCTCCTTGAGCTTGGGGTCTCCGGACCGGTGCCTCAGCTTCTCCATCTGCTTCATCCTCTCCTTGTGCCGCTTGTGGCGCTCCTCGATCTCCAGGTCCTTCTGGGAGAGCATCCTCTCGAAGCTAGTCATCATCAGGTCGCCGTCCCCCAGGAGCTTCTCCCTGGGCCTGGCTTCTTTCTTGCCTGGGTCTTTGGCCGGCGCTACCTTATCATTCCCATTGCTCATTTTCACGGAGTCGCCCTTTTCTTTCTCTGCACTGTCCTTGAATTTCTCCTTCAGTTTGGCGTCGCTGAGCCTCAGGCCCTCGTCCCTAGACTTGTCTTTCAGCGCGCGGGGAGGGCTGTCCTTGTCCCTGGTGGCGGGCTTCTGTTCGTCCCTGTGATGGCGCAGCAGCTCGTCCCTGTGATGGCGCAGGAGCCCATCTGCATGCCTGTCCCGGTGCCTCTCCTTCTCCTCTCTCCATTTCTCCCTGTGTTTCTCCCTCCTCTTCTTCTCTTTTAGGATGCTGATGGTGCTAGAGCCGTAAGGCTTTAGTTCCTTTTCTATTTTCTTGGAAGTTTCTCTCTCGGATTCATTTTTATCTTTCTTTTCGGTAGAAAACAATTCAATGGTTTTATCTAGCTCATCTTCGATGTCGGCTTTCATGCTGTAACAAACCCCGTAGGCGTCCGCCTCCAGGAAGTCCTTTTCATACTGGCCAGAGTCCTTCCTGCTGCTGCCCTCCTCCTTCTTCTCGGCCTTTTCTTTCTTGGCCCTCTCTCGGTCGTGGCTCTTCTTGGATGAGGATGAGGAGTGTCTGTGCCTCTCCTTCTCTTTCAGCTTCTCCGGGAGGCAGGTGCTCTCCCTGGCCTTGTCCTCCATGGGTGGCTCCGTGAAAGAGACCTCCAGAAAGGCAGTCAGCCCCGGTTCCTGCCCTCGGTCCGTGAAGCTGTCAGACGAGACCTCACTGATTTTGTCATTGGAGTCTTCTCTGTACTCATGGAGAGCTTCTTCTTCCAGCTTTTCAAGCAGGCTTTTCTCCATGTCGGTGCTTCTCGAGGACTTCCTCTCCTTGGAATGTTCCTTATCCGACTTCTCTTTGTGTTTGCTTTTAGCCTTGTCTTCAGCAGAGTGTTTCTTTTCGGCCTTCTCTGGGAGCTTCTGTTTATTTTTCTTGTCTTGCATGGAGTCCACTGAAGCTCTGTCCTTCCTGTCCTTATACTTTTCTGTGGACTCTTTATCCTTCTTCTCCTTGTGCTTTTCAAAGACTTTCTCTTTTTTGTCCCTCCCTCCGTCGGCAGCCCCCCTGTCCTTTCTCTTGTCTTTGGGCTCCTTGTCCTTCTGCCTCTCGGGGTGCTGCTTGTCAGAGGAGGACTTCCTGTGTCTGTCGGAGGCGTAGGCCTCCCGCCCTTCCTCCTTCTCCTGGAGGCTGTCCACCCTCTGCAGGTCGCTGGCCTCTCCCATCTTGAACCCGCTCCCCATGCAGTCCTCTCTGTCGTCCTCACTCTCGTCTGTGAATATGTCTGCGATGTACCAGCTCTTCTCCTTGCCTTTCTTGTCGTCTTTTTTTTCAGAGAAGTCTTCTGACAGAATCCCAGGGAAAGCCTTCTCTTTCTTCTCTTTCCCTTGGTCCAGAGATGCTTTCCTTTCTTTGTCTTTGCCATGTGTGTCTTTATGTTTTTCCTTGGTATCTTTTTTCTCTTTAAAACATTTATCGAATTCTTTGTCCTTCTGACATTTTTCGAGCATCGACTTCTCACCTTTGTCCTTGTCACTGGACTTCTCTTTGTATTTTTCTGGTTTGGTTTTCTCCTTCCTCTCCTTATCAAGGCTGTCCTTCCTCTCCTTCTCTCGCGCCGCGTGGTGCCGTTCCCACGGCTCCAGGCCCTTCCCAAAGTCACAGTCGGCCTTGTCCTTGAAGCTGCCCTCACAGCTGCACTCCTTTGGCTCCTCCCGATGCGCCTCCTCAGGCCTGGCCCTGCCGTCCCTGCGCTCCTTGCCGCTGTCGAGGGCGTCCTTCCTATCCCGCCCGGCGTCTGCGGACTCTCTCCTCTTCTTGTCCTTTTCCGAAAGGTAGCCGGGGACATTTTTATGCTTTTCCATCTGCTCTTTCCTCTTCTCAGAGTTTTTATCCAAGTAGTCCCTGTCCTTCTTTCGGAAGAAGGGCTCTCTGCAGTCTCGCTTCTCCCGGGCCCTGCTGTCTCGCTTCCTCTCCTTGCTGTCCTCCTTCACAGTTTCCAGGATCAGCTTGGCCACAGAGTCGCTCTTCATGTCCCTGTAGTCTGTCACTGGTGAGTCCCAGCTGTCCTCCCCTTTGAAATCAAAGGATGAGTCGGACAAGTCAGAAAACCACCGATCTCGCTGATCATCAGATAGGCTAAATTTGGTGTCTTCATTATCCAGAAACTGATTTTTGTTACAATATTCGTCAAAAGCAGAATCTTCCCGATAAACCTTTTCTTTCTTGAGTTTTTCTTTATCTTCTTTAAAAGCCTTCTCCTTCTCTTTTGACATTTTGTCCTCTTTTAAATCATTCTTTCTCTCTAATTTTGAGGGCCGGTCTTTTGACTTCTTCTTTCTCTCGTCTTTGTATAGTCTCAGTTTTTCTTCTTTTGGAGACTTTTCCTTCAGAGATTTCTCCTTTTCTGCTTTATTCGAACGGTCCTTATCCTCTCGGAAAGACCTGCCGACGTCCTTGTTCACGTCTTTGATTCTCTTCAAGGATTTTTCATCTTTGGAGGCCTTCATGATCTCATCTTTAAAGAGCCACTCTTTTTCTTCCGATTTCATTTTGCTAAGTTTCTCTTCTTTTCTAAAGTGGTCTCGATCATGCTTTACCACTTTTAACTTATTTTCGGTGGAAATATCATTCTCTAAGAGTAGAGCCTTATCTGACTTCTGCTTGGAGTCCTCATACTCGTAAGTAAAACTTTTCAGTTTCAGCTCTTGGCTGATGGAACACTGTCCCTTCTCCTTGTTTTTGTGTTTGTGTTTGGTTTTATGTTTTTTGACAACTTTTCCCTCCTTGTCCAGCTTGGGGACCGCACCCTCCGCGCTGGAGAGGAAGGGGCTTTTTTTCTCCGATGGGCAGCCCTGCAGCCCGCCCCGCTTCCTGTGCTCCTGCTTCTTCCTCACTGGCTTCAGCGACTCCACGCTGGAGCCCTCAGAGGAGTAATCAGACTCGCTTGTCAGTCTCGTCCTTGTGGAGTCTGATAAAGAACTGACCTCTGACCAAGCTGGGGAGGAAATGGTTTTCCAATTGTCTGTCCGCCAGTGCTTGGTGTGCTGGTCTGTGTGGTTGGGGTTCTGCTTCTGGGCGGCAGAGCTCCCGTGAGACGAGGTGGAGGAGGCGGAGAGGGAGCTGAACAGGGAGGGGTCCTTCAGCACCAGCGGGGACCCCTTGAGGCAGCTGGAGCTCCCCACGGAGTCCCTGTCGTCCTCCCCACTCTCGGAGGACTCGCTCTCGGACTCTGAGGAACAGAACTTGTCGCTCCTTTTTCCAAAGCGAACCTCTCTGCCTTTTGTTTCTTTCTTTCGCTTCTTTTTCACTTTGTTTTTCTCCTTCTGCTGCTTGGCATTAGAAGGCTCTCGTGTCTTACTGCCAGGCAAGAGCGTATGTGCCGAGAGTCTCAGCTTCTCTGCTGTGCCTGCGCCGACACTGGTGTCCTCCTCGTCCGACGTGTCGGACAGGATGCGATGGGGCGCTTTCTTTGGTGCAATCGTGTTGTTTTTAGTGTAACTTTTAGCCTCCATTTTGGGTATAGAGATGAAGCTCCTGGGCTTCACTTCTCTTCTGTAGTCCTTTTTCAACAGGTGCTTGTCGTCCACTGGAGGAACCCTGTCCTGCTCATCGTCCTCGTCAAACTCATACTCGTCCTTGACGGGGGCCGCGGCCTTCTGTGGCTCTGGGTTCTTGGCCTTGTGCTTGAGGCCTTTTTCGAACTCAGAGTCTGTGTTGTTGCCGTCGACTGAACTGGAAGGTGCGAAGGAGGGGGCGTCTTCCTCTTCTGAGCTCTCTGTTGGAGGCAGTAAGGGAGAGGTCACAGGCAGGCTCAAAAGAGCTCTCCCCGGAACGGCAGAGGAGAGGGGCTCTGCAGATGTGCCCTGGGGTAAGGTGCCCACCCAGCCTCTGCAGAGGCACTTTGCTTGACTCATGGGAACCAGCCACGGGCAGCAGGAAACCAGACACAGCTCGGCTCACAGACAGGGCTGGCATCTTAGAAGCAAGACTGCAGGCTTCTCGGCAGTGACACGCCTACGCGGGGTCTCCCGCAGTCCAGAAGCTCCTGTAAACCCCCAGCATCCAAGGAGGAGCTGATGTGAGGGGCAGCACTGCACACACACCACAGGGCAGCTCCTACGTACTTCCCTGCATAAAAGAACAGGCAGCTCAGGTGGCCGTGACTTACCCGTCGAGCTCTCCTCGCTGGAAGTGTAAGTGCCTTTGCCTAACAGGAGGTTCACCATCGTGGGGGAGCTGGCCACTTTCAGCGGCGTCTCGCCTTTCCTGTTGCTCTGCTGCGGGTTCCCTCCGTACCGCAGGAGCAGCTTCACCACCTACAAGACAGTAACACCTGCATCAGGGCCTGCTGGAGACGCACAGCTCCTCTACCGCTCTGTACAACACTGCAGCCCCTTCCAAGAGCCCCAGGGTCCGACCCGAGAGCAGCCCCTCACGGTCCAAGGCTGTGGGAGCCGAGTGCACAGGGATTGCCTGGCGAGGCTCCGGGTGCAGCGGGTGAGGCTGTGGCTCCTCTGTGGGGAGGGCTGTGGCCGCCAGGGCTCCCGCACCCCTCCTGTACTCTCCTTCGGAAAGGCTCTGCCTTCTTTGCATTTTTTCCACCGATTCTCCTTTGCTGCGAGTAGATGACTTCCCAGGAATCTTCTCATGAAGGCTCTCCCCTCCCGCCAACAGTGAGCTCCTCAGCAGAGTGGTGCCGGAGTGGTCGTGGAGGGCACAGGCAAGAGGTTAGGGAGAAGCGTGTTATGGGGGGTGGGGGACAGAATAGAGGAAACAAAGACCAAGTTTCTGCAAGCTGTTTTATTTTTTATTTTCATTTACATTAGAAAATAATCTCTCCCTTGCTTGATTTTACAAGAGTAAGGGTGGTCACACGAATGACAGGAACAGCCACGGTGATGTTTCCACAGCCCTGTCCAGCTGCTTATCACCAGCAACCTGCATTTCCTATGCCCAGAGCAGCAATACACTGAACTCAAGTACAAATATTAAATTTAAACCCAACTTCAGTCCAGTCTGAGACTAGAGCATTCAAAGAATCTGTAATAAAGTTTAATACAGACTCTCGTCGCTCACAGAATCCATTCCCAGTTCGTATAGGACATGTCATACTGTTTTAATCGGCACAGAGTTCTTATGTGTGTGAGTTTTCTATTTTAACTACAACAAAACCTCAGGCTTACAATTCTGGAGGTCAGAGGTCAAGGTGCTGGCAGGGCTGGGTCCTTCCTCTCCTCCATCATGAGGGTTGCTGGCAGAATTCAGGTTCTTGCAGGGCTGGGTTGGAGGTCCCCAGTCCCAGCTGATAGGGGCCACCACACTCCTCGGCCCCTCCTCTAAGGCCAGCAGTGCAGGTACGACCCTCCTTGGGCTCTACCCTCTCCTGTTCCTGGTATCTCTCGGACTCAGCAGGAAAGGCTCTCAAGCTTTAAGGGCCCATGGGGCTGCCCAGGGCGATTTCCCCACGTGAGGCCACGCACTATTAAGGTCTGGGGTTCACAACACAGGCATCTTGGGGGCCGTTATCCTGCCTACCATGCTGTAATTCCAGGGTCTTTGACATTTTTCATAATAAAAAGTTTAAAAGCGGTAATTACAAAAGTATAAAGATGCTTTGGGTGCCCCAGCCCCCTCACCCACCACCACCATTCCCCTCGTGCCTGCCCTTCCCTGCAGTGCTAAGTGAACCCAGACACTATAGAGCTTTCTCTAGTTCATGTCTCTGAAAGGGCCCATAAAAAAACAAAATGAAACCATAATGCCATTCATCATCTTACCTATAAGTTTAATGGTCACGTTTTAACATCAAACACTGACTCAGTGTTCTGAGATCCCTGCTTGTCTCAGAGTCTTCAATCACCCCCCACCCTGCAGGAACGAGCCGTGTCCCAAGTGTGCTCCTTAAGGCCAAGGTGCTGCGGGCTCCAGGACCTCCCGCAGTGGCCAGGCGGGGCTTGCTGCAGAGGAGCCTGACGGGTGAGGGCAATGTGCACCCGGCCTTGCTGTCCTGCCTATAAGCAGGGGCTCTCCACGAAGCTCTGCTGATGACTTCAGTGAGATCTGCCCCATCTCCAGGCAGCACCTCTGCTTTCCAGCAGGATGGGGGTGTCAGGGACTCCACGACCTCTCTCGCCCCCCACAGAGGCTGAGACCTCTCAGGCTCACTGCTCCTGGGCCGGCCACAATGGCCGCTTTCTAAATCTTGAGCCTATGTCCTATGCACTGGCCACACCTCTTGGTGTTACCTCATTCCAGACGAGAGTGGGTCTGCCTTGCAGGTCTAATAGCCCCATAGTGGTGATGGGGACCAGCAGCAACTCCTGCAGGCCTCCTTCCACTTGGTGGAATCCTTCACCTGCTAAAATCCAACCAGACCTAAACGGCTAGTGGATATGAGCCTTTCCATAGATGGCGCTTGCTGCGAAACCTGTGAGAGGCCGTCCAGGCGCTGACCCCGGATGGGAAAGCTGGAGGCAGGCAGAGGGCACAGCTCGGCCTTCAGGGTGAGGGGTGGCAAAAACTTGCTTTCCGGTGCCCCACACAAGGTAACTGGCTAGCTGTGGGGACAAAGCTTCAGAACCACCCAGATGCCAGGACAGGCCAGTGTGAAGGGCCCAGGGGAGATGCCAACCTTGTAGTGTCCGTTGTTGGCAGCATCGTGCAAAGGCGTGTCGTCGTCCAGGCCCTTGGTGTTCACCTCCGCACCTGCAGCCAGCAGCTGCTTCGCGACGTCGTAGTAGCCCCGGTTACAGGCCTCGTGCAGCGCCGTCCAGCCTGGAAACAGACACTCAGGACGTATGTTATGTGATCCTCAGGAACACCACTCCCGTCTCCGGAGACAGCGCCCTGAGGATGTACTAAAAGACAAGGGACAAGCGAGCTGGGGAGCTGCACCGTTGAGGGCTGCAATTGAGGGAGCAGGTGCCAGCCCAGAGAACCCTGAAATTCTCTGTGGCACCCCTTGTGAGCACAATCCATATGTAGCTTAACCCTACACACTAACTGCTGGCAGGGCTCATCTGCATAATCACCCTAAAAGGGCAGGAGGTCAGTGAACACATGGTGTAGCGAACAACAGCCTCATCCCTACCGATCTGGAAGCACAGGTGCCTTTGCAGAACACGGAGGGGAAACATTGTGTCAGAAATGGGGAAACTGAGGTTGAGAGCGCCTGATGGAGACTGAACAGCTGCTACAGCAGGAGCTCCACCAGGGGCACCCAGGCACGGGCCACACGCTGAAGGTACCTGGGCAGGCAGCTTCTGCCTGGGGAGCTGGGAGCCCACCACTGGGTGGTGTGGCTGCATGCATCGTGGAAACAGAGCTCAGCCCCCTGGAAGCAAGTGGCAGTGCTCCAGAGAAGCTTGTTTTAGAAAAATGCCCTTTTTTGTTGTTGTTTAAAAAAAAAGGTGCTAAATGAGGTTTGGGTCAGACAGCTCTAAACTAGGGCAGTGGGGAAACTCTAGAAGGATTCTACACAGACTGTTCTCGCTCTTCTGTTCTCCTTACACTGTGGACAGGCAGTCCTGGGGTATGTGGACCACCCAGGTTTGATGTGGGTATTTTATATAAAGAAACACAAGATTAAACTCTAATCCTGGGACGCTTAAAAAAAATATATATAGCCCCTGGGTCTGGGGAGGCTCGTTCAGTTCTGTCCCAGGCCCAGGCAAGCCCCAGGACCCAGCCCTGCGAAGCGAGGGGAGTTGAGGGTGTGGACTGAGCCTGGGGCTCCCAGCTCAGAGGTGCCCTCTGCTGGGAAACACAGCCACTTGCTAGACACACCAGGGAGAGACCCCTCCAGAGGACTGGAAGTGAGGTTTATGAAACACAGCAGATTAAAATGTAAAATTCTTCAGTCCTCTTAAAAATAGGCCAGGCATGGCAGCTCCCAGCTATAATCCCAGCACTTTGGGAAGCCAAGATGTGAGAATGGCTTGAGGCCATGAGTTCAAGCCAGTCTGGGCAACATAGCAAGACCCGATCTCTACAAAAAATGAAAAAATTAGCCAGGCACGGTGGCGTGTGTCTGTATTCACTTGGAAAGCTGAGGTGGGAACGTGACTTGAGCCCAAGAGTTCAAAGCTTCAGCGAGCTGTGATCACACCACTGTACTCCAGCCTGGGCGACAGAGCGAGAGACCCTGTCTAAAAATAAAACCAAGAGCAAACAAGTTTACTGCGAAATACTTTCCAAGAGACAGTGGTTTCTCCTCAGCAACAGCGAACCCCACTGGAGTGAGTGTGGCTGTGAAAGCCCCAGGCCCTGTAGCGCCCCATGAGGGCACAGCCCTCTGACCCAATGGGAGGCTCAGGGCTCCAGCAGGGCTCTCGGGCTCCTGCCAGGCACAGGGCGCCCACCTGCGAAGTCCTTGACGTTGACGTCCGCCCCCTCGCTGATGAGCTCCTTGATGCGCCGGGCATCCCCGCGGATGGCCGCTCGGTGCAGGCGGGTCTCTCCTCGCTCGTTTCTCTTGTTCACTTTGTCTTTGGTTTTTGAGGCAGAGTTGGGCGTTCCCTTCTGACACACTGTAGACTGGGAGGGGTGCTTTGGTGTTGTGTCCACTGCAGGCCAAGGAGGAGACAGGTGGGCATTACTGTGGGTGCCCCGCTCTGTAGAATCCTCAAAAGCCCAGGCCACCATCATGAGGTCCCTCTGCACAGGGCCTGTCCTTCACACAGGGCTGTGACCAAGCAGAGCCCGTTCCCTGCGCCAGGGGCCACCCACAGGCTGGGCTCACCTGGGCTGTTGGCAGACTCCTCGGCTGTCATCTGCATGAGAAGGGCCACCTGCTGGCGCTCGGAGAGAGGGTAGCCGGCTCGGATTCCAGACAGCCCCATGCCAAACAGCAGCCCGGCCTTCCGGGTGACAGGTTCCTTCTTAATCCTCTTCCGCTCAGGGCCCTGCTTCTCTGTGAGGCGGGCGAGGGAGAGAGGGAGGAGAGATTTCATGCCATGGTGTCCCCCAAACCCAGGTCCTTACCTAACGTTACGGAGCCCCCTGCGTCCACCTGACACCTTATAGAGCAGAAAGGAAGGCCTGTGAGTGGGGAGAGCACAATGGCGTTGGGAGGGTTGGTGCTGCCCACCTCACCTCTCAGCAGTGACTGTGAGACCATTTAAACACCTGGTTATCAGCCCCTCAAGTCTGCTAAGGCTGGACCTCCACCGAGCATTCACTCACTCCAGGCACCTCTCCTGGGCCTCCCCAGACCTCGTGCCACACATGAATGTGGTGGGACAGCTTAGCACCGGCGACCTGGCTCACACAGGACAGGTCTCTGTTACATACACGTGCCTGTAATTAAATTCCACCTTCCCCATCCCTCCTCCAAACAAACAGTGCAGATATAAATGGCAGACAGTTTAAAACACATCAGTAAATCAAGGCCAACCGGTCAGTACTGTACCTTTCTTCTTGCTTCTAGGCACCTCCATCTCATGGCATGGTGCTTCGAGGAGCGTACCAGCCTTGCAGCACCACAACAGGGACTGGGCTGGAGGCATCTAAAGGCATCAACACAGAGCACTAACAAGACACGGTGTGAGAGCTCGGCTGCTTCCACCTCAGCCTCCTCAAGTGAGGACGCCCTGCACTCATCTGACCCGTTACAGAACGCTAGGCCAGCTTCTAACACAACTCGTGTGCTGTGTCTTTTAAAAGCGGCAGGAGGCAGGGGTGGGGAAGAGAAGACGATGCCCTGAGCACCGAGAGCCGGGGGCATAGAAGCTGCCTCCTCCTCTGCCTGACAGTGGCCTCCTGTGGATGGAAATCCTCCTCCAGCTGCCCCGTGGGTTCTGGGGTGTTCTAGAAGCTGCCTCCTCCTCTGCCTGACAGTGACCTCCTGTGGATGGAAATGCTCCTTCAGCTGCCCTGTGGGTTCTGGGGTGTTCTAGGTCATGGGGTGCAAACTGCAGAGGTGCAGCCCAGAGGCAGGGCTCTGCAGAGGCCTGACATGGGGAAGAAAGGCCACCAGGGAGACGTGGCCCTCTAAAGCTCTCCTCTGAGGCACCTCCCTTCCCTTCCATTCAGCACATCCAAGAAACCTCTCTCTTCAAGGACTTAACTTCTCCCTCAGCTTGTGTCTAACCCTAGAGAAGCGGGTGACATCTGTAACAATGGACTCACTGGATCCCACACCTGCATGGTCACTGCAACACAGAAGGGTCTTAACTGGTCTTGGCTCAGTTCCGATGGCGCAGCTCCCTGGCTGTTCACCACCAAAGGCCCCATGAATGTGCCCACTGATGTGTCCATCATTTTCCTAAGAAGACACTGCCCACCCACCCTAATTCTTTAAACAGTTATTTTAGACTCTCTTCTTAAGAATTAGGTCTGTGGCATGCCGAGAATGTGGATTAGTATGTTCTGTGGGCCAACTGGACACATCGACCCGCGTCACTCTCATGGGCAAAACCCCAAGTACTGCAGGCTGCCATCACCACCACCAGCTAGTTTTTTTTTTTGAGGCGGAGTTTCGCTCTTGTTACCCAGGCTGGAGTGCAATGGTGCGGTCTCGGCTCACCGCAACCTCCGCCTCCTGGGTTCCGGCAATTCTCCTGCCTCAGCCTCCTGAGTAGCTGGGATTACAGGCACGCACCACCATGCCCAGCTAATTTTTTGTATTTTTAGTAGAGACGGGGTTTCACCATGTTGACCAGGATGGTCTCGATCTCTTGACCTCGTGATCCACCCGCCTTGGCCTCCCAAAGTGCTGGGATTACAGGCTTGAGCCACCGCGCCCGGCCACCAGCTAGTTTTTAAAGGGTCCTCAATGCACAGATCTGAGAAAGCACTTGGGCTCTGGTGCCAGCCCCCTCATATAACCTGGGAAACACAGTGGTGGGGAGGCAGCCCTGCCACTGGCATATCCACACCTTGGCAGTGAGCTTGGGTCGTAGCTGCCGAGTCGGGCGCTTGGCCGTGGGTCTCTGCGCACGCCCCATGCCTTCCCTGCACTCTCCATGCTGCTCGCCGGCCGGCTCTCCCTAGGCTGCTTTCCACAGTCACGTCTGAACAGCAAGAGAAGCAGGCGCGTTGCTGCCTCCCTCTAGGAAAGTGGCAGCGAAGGTGCTGGAGAAACCCCGTGCTCCGGGACCCCAGGTCCCCCACCCAAAGTCCTCAAGTCCTCCTCTCTCTGGGATGGGGGCCCACGGTCGCCTGGACAAGAAGCTGAGAACCTCTGCAGGGCCCTCACCTCCACGACCTAGCCGCGCACATTCAGAGGCCTGCTCTCTCCGTCGCCCAGAGCAGAGGAGTTACTGTTTTAGAGACATGAAGCCTGCTGAGAACATGAGGAAAGCAGAATCCCCGAGACACACAGACTTTGGCAAGGTGCACACAGCACAGGAGACACCGGGGAGTACACGGCATCTTCTCACTCCCCTGCAAACCATCAGAATCAAAAGCAAGTGGGCCAGCCCCACTCTGTGCTGTGTGTGGACACAGGGTGGACAGAGGAAGGAGGTGGTGCAGGGTTTGGGCGGCAGTATGTTCAGATCCCAAAGGGCAGATGTGTCCACGTTCTTAAGTTATCAAAGGATCCTAGGAGATGTGTCATGTGAACAGGCAGAGGCAGAGGCATTCCTTAGAAGTCAGCCTTTAGACTGGCAGGCCAGGAACCCGCACTGCACGCCCGATCCATGGGCAGCGAAGAGCTGCTTTCTGTGGCAAACACAACTTGTCCCACACTCCTGCAGGGTGGCTGCAAGCCCCAGGCCTGCCGTCTCCCATGCAGCAGGCATCCATGTCCAGACTGGGCAGGACTCTGCCCCCAGTGAATTCCTGGGGGGGCTCTGGGGTGGAGCCTCGTCCCTTAGGGTCCGGGCCACATCCCTCCTGCTTCCCACCAGGCCTCCCCTCTGCTTCTGCTCTGAGCTTTGTTGAAGAAACACTGAGTTCACACGGCCAGGACAGCTTTACTTGGCTCCCAGCAATTCCCATGCAAGGTGCCGCCAGCATCCTGGTGAATTGTGGTGCCTGGAGCCACCACAGGGACCTCAGTCTGCCACAAACTTAGGAAGAGCTCACTCCCGGGAAGCAGAAACTTTTCACCCAGCTCCCCCAGTCCCAAAACAGGACATTTTACTTGTCCAAACACAAAAAAGTCCAATATGAAATCAGATCGCCCAGGATGCCAATTTCTCCACTGTGAGGCAAGCACCTGCAGCTATGAGCATCCAAAAGGCCCACAACACACACCAAACCCCACACAAGCTCGGGAGTCCAGCAAACCTGCATGTCTGTCAGGCCTGAGACACTGCCCACTCCAGTGGCCTCTGGGGTAGAGGCAACGCACCACAGAAGTCCCACCCTTGGAGAGAGACCCCCGTGTACCACAGCCCATGGCTGGACAATGTCTGCTCTCCATTCCAGCCCAGCAACGCCATGGTCTGAGAGCAGATGAGTGGGTCCCTGACGTGCACACACATCGAAGGCACCCGCACCCTCAGGTGCCACAGAAACAGGTCCCACAGAGGAGACATGCACTGCCTCACTGCCCTCCTCCCCTGGCCTGGGCTGACCCAGAGCTGTGCGCCCCTGAGAAAGGGCCCTCTGAGAGGAGGATGCAAAACCTACTCCCTGCCCCTCCACAGTGCAGAGCACAGCGGGTGTGGGGTGCTGTCTGTAGGTAAGAAGAGAGTGAGAGCATCCAGAGCTGCCTCTAGGGACCACCAGCATGTCCCTGGAGGTGCTCTGTGCAGGTGGGATAGGGGGCTGTGACCCGCCTAGGGGTGCTCTGTGCAGGTGGGATGGGGGGATGTGACCTCCCTGGAGGTGCTCTGTGCAGGTGGGATAGGGGGCTGTGACCCACCTAGGGGTGCTCTGTGCAGGTGGTATGGGAGGCTGTGACCCACCTGGAGGTGTTGTGCAGGTGGGATGGGGGAATGTGACCTCCCTGCAGGTGTGCTGTGCAGGTGGGATAGGGGGCTGTGACCCACCTCGGGGTGCTCTGTGCAGGTGGTATGGGAGGCTGTGACCCACCTGGAGGTGTTGTACAGGTGGGATGGGGGAATGTGACCTCCCTGGAGGTGCACTGTGCAGGTGGGATAGGGGGCTGTGACCTGCCTAGGGGTGCTCTGTGCAGGTGGTATGGGGGGCTGTGACCCACCTAGAGGTGCTCTGTGCTGGTGGGATGTGACCTTCCTGGAAGTGCACTGTGCAGGTGGGATAGGGGACTGTGACCCGCCTAGGGGTGCTCTGTGCAGGTGGTATGGGGGGCTGTGACCCACCTGGAGGTGTTCTGTGCTGGTGGGATGTGACCCTCCTGGAGGTGCTGTGCAGGTGGGATAGGGGGCAGTGACCTGCCCGAGGGTGCCTTGCAAGGAACATCTTCTCTATCTGGCTGCGTTTTGAGACAAGGTCTTGCTCTGTAGCCAAGGATGGAGTGCAGTGAGGCAATCTCAGCTCACCACAGCCTTGGCCTCCCAGATTCAAGCAATCCTCCCCCTTTAGCCTCTGGAGTAGCTGGGACCACAGGCGCATGTGCCACCACATCTGGCCACTTTTAACATCTTCCCTTTGCTGTTCCGAAAACTTCTCATCAGAGTCACATTTAAATGTGTAATTATTGTTCTTTCTCCTGCGTATAATTGTGTCTTTATGAACCCTGAAAACCCCTCTGGAGCTGCCACCTCCCTGCCCCTGCTCTCTCTGCAGCTCGGCCACATTCTCTCCTCCATAGCTCCCCGTCTCATTTTCTCTCTCTTCCTCTTTTTTTTTTTGAGAAGGGAGTCTCGCTCTGTCACCCACAACCTCCGCCACCTGTGTTCACCTGATTCTCCTGCCTCAGCCTCCTGAGTAGCTGAAGCTACAGGTGTGCACCACCACACCAGGCTAATTTTTGTACTTTTACTAGAGCCAGGGTTTCATCATGTTGGCCAGCCAGGTCTCAACTTCATCACCTCCGGTGATCTACCCACCTCGGCCTCCCAAAGTGCTGGGATTACAGGTGGGAGCCACCACACCCAGCATTTTCTTTCTGTGCCCCACTCCAGGCAGTTTCTTTTGTTAGAACTTCCAATTCACCAATACTTTATGTCGTGTCTAATAAGCTACATAATCTGCCCACTGGGTTTTTAATTTCAGTGATTATAGTTTTCATTTCCAGATATTCCACTTGTGCTTTATCAATATCTGTGTGATACTCAACAGTTTTCAATCCTCTCACTGCATTCTACTGATGGATACTGTGCATTTAACCATCCCAGCATGTGAGGTCCCTGGGCTGACCCCTGCTGACTCTCTCAGGACAGCTTTCTTCCTCAAGGTCTGTAATTCCACCAGGCTCTTGCCTATCTGCGCTCTAAGAGCCAGGAGAGGGTTTCCTTTTGCTGTGGTAGGGGCCTCAGGGAGTATGGGACACTTCCAGCAGCATAAAACAGCACAAACCCAAATGCCAGCAGCATGGAACAGCACACATCCAAATGCCAGCCCCACCAGAGGGCAGGACTGGGTCAGAAGTCTCTGGTGTGACCTCTCATAACCCTTCATCCCTCTTCAGCACCTGTTCCCTCTTAGCTGGGGGAGGGGGGGGAGAATGTCTTCTCTGATAGCCCAAGGTGTCCCCTCTTGAAGGGACAAGCTTTCCGTGGGGTCTGGGCCTACAGCCCTTTCCTCTGCCTCCCTGGAAGGCCTGAGGCTGGGCTCCAATGCAGAGACCCTCAAAGAACCCCAGGGATGTGGAGCTGCAAGGCCTCGGCTACTCATCTAAACAGAAGCCTTTTGCAGCAATCATTTTGCACCTCTAATTTCTATGCTTTACCAGCAAGAGTTTTTAGCAGACACTCCGCATAGGAAAATGTGATTCCTATGTCCCACCATAAAATTCTAAGATGTCAGTACACTCTCGATTCTACTCTACAAAGGGATGTTTCCATGGTGATATTCTGAAACAACAGAAAGTTCATGGGCAATGTTACAGCTCATGTAACTGATCAGCAGGGCCAGGTGCAGCTTTGCTGCCAGCCCCACAGGGGTGAGGCACCAATGAGCACGGCTGCTGCTCACAGCTTCTGTTTCACTTGACCTCAAAAACATACCGTCCAAACCAAACATGTGGCCTAGTCCTGATGTTCAAAGCCATGAAATACAGCACTTCTGGCTGAGAAGTCTAAATCACAGCCTCTCTACATGGGGCAGGTGGTCCAGATCACCAAAGTTCCTACCTAAGCACTGAGCACCATACTCACACAACTCCAAGGGAGAGTGCAGCGTATTCCTACTGACACCCTCCTCAGGCCAGCAAGACAGAAGCTCCAAACAGCCTGTCCTGGGCCAACAAGAGAAGCTGGTAGGGCCATCGCTGAGCAGTGTGGGCCGCCTTGTGGTGAGACTGGCTTCTCCTTCCAACTTCCAGGTTTCTCTCCTTTCTGCCTTCTTTCTGTCAATTACCATCATTGATCATTTAAAGAAAGACAGGGCCTATACCTGTCTGCTGTGTGACTTTAGCCCTCCCCCGCCTCCGACAGGGGCTACGGTCATCTCTTAGGCCTTTCAGCTTCAGCTTCTTCTGCAGGGTACGTTAAGGCATCACACAGAGGTCAGGCTGTGTGCCCAGCCCTTGCCTGCACCATCCCCATGCATTCCCCACCTCCAGGCCGAGGGCGACAGCAGGGCCAGTTCCATTCTGTATAGGAAGCTTGTGGAGGCAAACAGCGTCATGTGGCAAGGGTGGGAGGAGCAGGGCACAAGCCCAATGTTGGTTTCACCAGCATCAGCTGTCACCACGGTGAAGAGGAAAGCAGGAAGGAAGGAAGCAATGCCCACAAGGGGCTCAGACGACAACCAAACAGAACAGCTTCCCACCCTGGCCTCCTTTCCACTCACAAAGCGTACTGGGTATTTTAAAATAACCAAGATCAACGTCCAAACCTGCGCCGAGGCATGAGTTGTGTCTGTCCCTCCTGCAGGGCACAGGCCTGCCTGGCACAGTGTGTGGGAGGTGTGAGCACCGGGCCGGGGGTGGGGGGTTCCTCTCTTGAGAGGCACAGGAAGGCTGAAAAATGGGCTCAAAGTACCACACAGCATGCAGCCAGGAGGCAGGGGATGGCCCCTGCGACCACCTGCTGTGTACACACTGGCTCCCAGTCCTGGGGTCCTCTGAGCAAATCGCCTAGCCTAGGGTGGGCTCGTGGACCCAGCTTGCCTGTGTTGTGCTGGCAGCACGGGGCTAGCTGCTGGCCCAAGTGCACTTCTGAGGGGTGTCAGGGAGGCCTTTGCTGCAGCTTGGGGAATACAGAATTTTAAACAGGAAGAAACTTTCCTTTGCTAGTCCAAGCTTCCCTTTGTATGAGAACCTGCTTTCGACTAGAGAGGAAAAATGGTTGAGAAATAGTAGGACCAGAGACCAATCACGCAGAGTTCTTAATCATCTGAAAATATTTTATTCTGATGTGCTTTTTCATGAGTGCCTGAATGTAGCTCTTAGGGTAACCCCAGAATCCTCACTGTGCCAATTAGACCTGGCTACCACCCTCATCTCAACCACCATGGCCTTCACTGCAGCCCCACTCTGCGTGTCTGTGGGCTGCTGGCATGCCAGCGCCCACTGGCTGAGCATCCTCTGGCAGGATGAAGTCCTCTGTATTCAGAGGCCGGCCCTGCTTTCTGAGATTCAGGAGATGGCAGAGGGTCAGCAGCCGGGGCCCTGTGCAGCCAGGAGGGGAGGAAGAGTACGCTGGGGATTCTGGGGAAGGAGATGATGTGGTTGGTAGTCACTGTGGCTCCGGCCTGCCTGAGAGGAATGCTAAAGGGGAGGGGCCTGGCCTTGGGCCGGCCATTCCCTGCTGGCCCTGCAACGTCCTGGGGGAGACAGTGTATGAGGGCTTCCCGCTGTGTTTGCTAACATCCCCACACAGGTGAGTGCCCTGGACCTTCAGGAAGACATGAGCTGAGACCACTGGTCCCTGGCACACTGCAGTGCACACACCCTTCCTGGCCAGAGGCTCCCAGGGGCGTCATGCTCTCCAGGCCCCCGCCTTGCCTGCGTGTACAGTCTGGGCCCTGGTGCACTCGCTCTCTCTGCTCGCTCAGGTCCACTGCAGCTGAGCGTGTGGGAGAAGTCTCTCCAACTTCACACACTCGTCGCCTCTAGCACTGGGCAAGGTCTGGCATTCACAGTTTCGAGAAGTCCCACAGACAGCAGTGGCTAAGCCTGCCACTTCCCTCAGGAATGAGGGAGCAGAAAACATCAGAGCAGCCATCTCTGAAGCACCAGGAGCAAACATGATGTCGGGAAAGACTGAATATGCCACCCACCTAACGCTGAAGGACGGGCATGTGCCCATCAGCACTGCAGAGCGCACACCCAGGCACCAGAGAAAAGGGGGTTATTCACAGGCCAAAGCAAAGTAAGAAAACCATAATTGTTCCCCTTGTTCCAAAGAAACATCCACGTGCAGAGGGCAGGCAGCTTCGGCCCACGGCGCTCCTGACGAGGGCTCCCTCGTGGCTGCCCCAGAACAAGCAGGACCCCGGCGGTCCTAGGCAGGGAGAAGTGAGACTCAGGGTCACAGATGCAAGGCGCAGGAGAAACAGCAGGGCAGGAAGCTCCCCAGAACCCCAGCGAGGCCAGGCAATGATGCACAGCAACCTCAAAAACACTCGCTGATTGACTGATTATTTACTTATCTATTTTATTTTTTAAGGACAGGGTCTCGCTCTGCTGCCCAGGTTGGAGTACAGTGGCACAATCACGGCTCACTGTAGCCTCGACCTCTTGGTCTCAAATCCTGCCGCCAAAGTGCCGTGAGGGTGTGAGCCACTGTACCTGGCTACTTTTAGATTTTTTAAGTTTTAGGAAAATCTACACATATAAAAAAATAGACAAAGTAGTATAATTTGAAGCAAATCCCAGATATCATATAATTTAAGTTGAATGCTTTCAGTGGTAAGGCTTTTTAAACTGAGACCACCACTGAATTGGTAGAGGAGACTTCAAAAGCATCTATGAGACACCCTGGGCAGTTAGGGCAGCAGAGCAGGGCAGGCCAGAGGGGATCAAAGTCCCAGAGCAGGCTGGTCTGAGAGGGCTGGGTGGGCAGAGCTGTCTCGGGGTCGGGACGTGGCAGGTGCCTTCCCAGTCCCTGCTGCACCCAAAGCCCTAACAGAGGCTGGTCCTGGGACCGGCTCTTGCCCAGCACTGTGGAAGGCACAAAGGTGATTCTGTCACACGCTGGTATCTACCTGGTCAGCCACAGACTCCACGTAGCTGTGCCGGGAATGCGGAGATGCAGAACCTCAGGGACTGCTTTAAACTGGGCTCTGATTCACAACAAGACAGGGCCATGGTGATCTTGGCAGGCCGCCCCTAGCCCTGACTAAGCACTGCGGAGGCCAAACCTCCACAGGACTGGACCATGGGCAGGGCTGACTCCACCCTGCGTCTCGGAGGTGGGAGCCACCCTCAAGGCAATATGGTGGTCTCTGAGGGAGGTGTGCCGGCCTCTCCCACTCAGGCACAGCCAACGTATCCGGCACGGTGGTGACCTCCCACCATAGCAAAGGGCACTGGCCATGCCTGCTCAGCAGAGTGCTGCAGGGACACTGCAGGAGGAGGACCTGGTAAGGATGCCCGGGGGCACCCACACCCCTCCAGAGGGGCCTGACTCCTGGGGACCAGAGAGGAGTCTCCTATCCATCACTTGTCAATTAGCTCTGACCAGTGTTTCTCTTCTCACCCCTGTTGTGGCCACCAGACAGGCACAGCTGAGGTGTGCACTACACCCTCCATCCCACTTGCTTCTGGGCAAGAACTGCTCCACTGAAGGAAGGAGAGGGGCACAGAGTGTGTGAGAGCCACAGTGCCCAGTAGCCCGCCTCCTGGCCCAGGGTGGAGCTGAATACACTGGAGGGGGACTGGCTACCTTAAGAGGGTCCTGGTTAAAATGCAAGCTTCTAGGATAAGCAACGCCCCACACTCATACATCGTAACAATCTTCCTAGGAAATCAAGCTTTGCAGCGTTACAAAGTATATACACAGGAAGTGATTTAAATTGGCCCTGAAAGGATCATAAACAGAGGAGTACAAATACTATATTTCCTGTGTCTTTCCGGCTGGGTGTGATGGCCCATGCCTGTAATCGCAGCTACTCAGGAGTCTGAGGCAGGAGAATTGCTTGAACCTGGGAGG
>NW_022436955.1:32540342-32551567 GCF_009761245.1 Sapajus apella
AAAAAAAAAAAAAAAAAAAAAAAAAAAAGGTTCTTTACTGGTTTGCTACCTCACAGGGATTCTCCCTACCTGTCCTCACCTGGGCCTGCCCCTCACAGAGAAAGGACGTGGTGTTCAACACACAGTTCCGCGAACGCTAAGGGCTGTGGCAGAAAATATCCCCAAGACTTACAGAGAGCAAGAGCAGCCTCAGTGAGTGGTGGGGCTGGCGCCACGCAGGCGCCACCCATCAACAGACCCTGGAGGCTTCTGATGGCACAACGGGGCCTTGGGCAACAGCTTCTCTCCACCAGGACGAAACAGCCACCAGAAAGACACCTGACCAGCCAGAGGGGGTGGGTACCAGGTAGGCCTGGGAACACCACCTCACCCAGTTCAGATTGCTCTCCCAGGAAGCAGAGGAGCAGATGCTTGTCTCATTAACCCTTTCAGCAAAACTTCCAGAGATGTCACAGAGACACTTCAGAGGCCTGAAGCCAACTTCCACATGGCCACTATGCAAAGAGCTAACAGCTACGTATGAACATGACGGCCTTCTATACCAAAACCAGCACGGGGACCAAAGAGAGTAAACACAGGGTTTTCAGACCTGGAGTGATTTTCTCTAGGCCTAAAGCCCGAGAGTACACAGCAGCTGAGAGCTCTGGGGAGCTGCCCAGGCCCTCCCTTCTGGGGGCTAAGGTCCTCACACGACCCATCCACACATTCTGTCCACTTGCTTCCCGGCACCTCCCCCTGCACTTCCTCAAAGCTGCCCACTGCTGGGAAGAGGCACCATCCCCTGGCCTGTGCTGCTGTCCCTACAGCCTTCCTGTCCCCTCATGTGCTGGCCATGTACCTGGCACTGCACCACCCCCTCTCTTCCTGTCTGGGAAAACCAGCCCTCTCTGCTGGCTTTTGACTTGGCAGAGTCTCTACCTGGCTACTGTGAGCACATCCTGGGAGCACAGGCAGGGCTGTGCGGGGGGAGAACGGGCCTGCAGCTGCCACACAATCATAAAGGCTGAAGCTCCCTGGGCTGTGCCGACAAAAGCTGGGCACAGATCCTCATTTCTTCAACTATCTCAGTATTGTGAGTTTCTCTCACTTTGACCACTTCCCCATCTGACATCAATCCCACATCCTGGCACAGCCTCTGCACTTTGTGGTACGGCTGCATCTGGAGTCTTAGGAAGCCAGGGACAGAACCCAGGGCCTGATTCAGAGCTCTCCCAGTTCACTCCAGTCTCTGTGGTCAGCCTAATGCTCTACTGCATCCACCCTTCCCCAGCAGGGCTGTAGAGAAAACGGATGACCAGGACGACAAGGAGGCCTCTGGGCACAAGAATCACCAAAGAGCAAGCGCGGCCAGCACAGAGGCCTGGGCTCCCCACTCAGCAGCTCAAGACAGAATCTGCTAGAAAGCGGGAAATGCAGGAGGTGCTGACCCCACCAGGAGCATGTGCAATGAATACACATGGGCTCACACATGGGTACACACGAGCACAGGCACATGTGGGCACACATACACATGGGCACAGACACACACAGGCACACATACACAGGCACACACACACGGGCACACACACACCAGGACATATACACACACGCGCACACACACACAAACATAGACACACACACATGGACACATACAGGCAGGTACACACAGGCACACACACAAGCATGCATACACACAGCACACATGGGCAGACACGTAGAAACACACATGGGCACATCCACACAGATGCACACACATACACATGGGCACATCCAGGCAGACATGGGCAGATGCACACACACAGGCACACCCATAGGCGCGCGCGCACACACACACACACACACACACACACACACACACACACACACAGGCATACACATTCCTGCCCTGCAGCCTCAGACCCCCACCTGCACTTAGGAAGACCTCCCTGGCTCCTGCGCACTTCTAAGGCTCCTTTTGGTTTTTACTACAAATGATGGAGTTTCTTCCTGTGCCTTTGTGGCCCTGAGGGGAACCATGGACTCCCTCCTGTGCCCAGCTGTCAGAAGACCCACAGGTGAGCAGCCCCAGACCTCGCCCAGGGCTGGACGTGCACCAGGAATCTCCATGTGTGTGGGACCAAGGGTGAAGCTCTCCAATCAGCCCCATGGGGCTGAGCCTCGAGTGAGGAGGTGGCGCATGGGGGTCTGTGCTCCTCCCCTGCTGCCCTGGCCTGGACAGCTTGCAGAGCGCTCGAGTGGGTCCTAGCGCAAAGCTGGGAGGGGCGGGCGGGGGCCGGGGATGCCCACAGAGGGCACACTGCAGGAGGGGCTGCGGGCTGGTACCTGTGTCCGAGTCCTTCTGCTCCCCATTGGCGCCCGCGGTAAAGGGCAGCTTCCGCTTGCTGGCTCGCTCCCTCACCTCCTTCCCGCCATCACCACGCTCCAGCTTTGGAGTCTTGGTTAGAGAAACTTTATCTTTATCCTAGAAAAGAAAGGGATGCTTTCAGTCATTATTACTAAATTAAATGCTCAAGCTCACTGTCCACTAAGATTCTGTTTCATGTGCCAGGAGAAGCAGATCTCTTATGTGGGCAATGAACACCCTTCCTGCACGCCAGGGCGTGGCTGGGAGAAGCTGGTCACCAACCGCAGAACCTTCACCCAGAAGCCTGGGGCCTGGCTGTGGCTCAGCCCTGACCCTGGCCCACAGTTCGTCCCGTGCACCTGAGGGACTCTCGGAAAATCACTGGTGTGTGTGTGGAGAAAGCAGAGGCGACAGACCCGCGCTACCTCCCACTCGACTCCTGCCTTCCTGGGGAAGTACTAAACAATGAGGAAAAACCAGGGCTTTGCCTTCTCCAAAGAGAGGCGTTGCCACTCATAGCTACATTCCCATCAGGAGTTTCGCTGTGGAGTGAAGGCAGGCAGGGACTCCAGGAGATACGTGTCCTCCCCGGGGGAGCGGCCGGGCTAGGCTCCCTCCACCCTCAGTTCTGGGAGCTGACACTCCTTCCTCTGCACATAACTCACACGGGCTGTGCTATAGTTTTGCCTTTTCCATTCTTGAACATGGACTTGTCCGCTATTCTTGAGGCCACTGCGCAGCCCCCAGCCCCCATCTCTCACCTCCCCAAGAGGCAGGAGGAACCCTGTGGGGTAGCAGAGCCCCCTGCAGGTCTGAGTGCAAGGCCCACCCAGCAGGCAAGATGCAGGGCAAGACCACGAAGGCCCAACTCCAGCCCCAGCCCCAGCCCCAACGTTGGCCTTGACCAAGTGTGTCTCATGGGCATAATCCACTGGCTGGAGGACGTGTCCTGGGGATGGGAATTGGGAGCCGGTGTGACAACACAGTGCTTGGGACACGAGGTTTCTGTAATTTCTGCAGTCTCCTGAATGGTACCATGTGGGGGAGGTCACAAGACGTGTATGGAATGGTACAGCTGGGAACCATGGAGGGAGAGAGGGTGGGGAGCCCAATCTCAAGCCCAGGTAGCAGAGCATGCAACAGTGGAAGCCCCGAGACAGACTTCGCACCCTCCTTTCACAGAGCAGACAGGAGCACCGGGGTGGGAGTGGGGGAGCCCCGAGACAGACTCAGGCACCGCCAGCACTGTCACGGCACCCCTCCCAGAGTAGAGAGGAGCACCGGTGGTGGGGCAGGGTGGGCGGGCAGGCTGACCTGGCTCAGGCTGCTCACTGGAGTCTTACAGATTCTAGTCAGCACCAGGACTGGACAGGCACAGCAACTCCACTCCCCGGCCTCTCCAGTACACATCAGATGTGGAGGCTCCGGAAATGGCAACTTCCCTTACATGGGGCACCAACAGAGCCACAGGGAAGATGCAGGGCAGCACCCACCCACACCAACCAAGCATGTCACACACAGAGGTCCTGGGTGCTGCATCTCGCTGCCATCATGGACAGCACCGTCCCCAGAAGCACACTGCCCCTTCCCCACCAGTAAGCCTTCCTTCTGGAACTAACCCTGAGTAAGCTGCCGGCAAATACGGTGCAGTGGTCAGCGGCACCCTCAGAGCACTGGAGGCCTCAGCTGCTCCGGGGCTGAGACGCTCAACTATTCTGAGAAGCCCAAGCACCCCCAGCCACAGTCTTGCCTCCTGGGGCCCAGATGCATCTTCTAGCTCAACTGGTCAACACTGCACCCACCAAACCTGGCAGTTAATCAGCAACATCCCTGAGTGACCATGGGAGAGCTTTCCAGAACATGCTGCAAGCTTGTTTCACAAAGGCATCCGGAGTGAGAGAGAAGCTGCCAAGCAAGACCTGAGTCATGGCCATGTGCCCACCTCTCCAGTGAGCATGGGGACAGGAGGAGGGCGCCAGGCAGACCTCAGGGGAAGACGGGGCCTCAGGAGTGTGACACCCATCCCAGCAGGGCAGGTCCCTCCTGGCCCTCGGCCAGGGTGCCCAGATGCAGCTCGCCTGCCGCCTGGTTGCACCCCAGAGCTTTTCAACGCCCCCGCCTCCCCTGCTACAGAGTGCAGTCCCCACTCACTGGAATGAGAGAGGCATTTTCCCCAGGGCTGGCCAATGCCAGGAAAGAATGGCACACACCAGGAAGAAGCGCATCTTAAACCCCTTCCTCCAAGAATACTCCTGGCCCAGGGGAGGGTTCTACCAAACATCCGAGGTACCAAGCATCATAACCCTAATTTCAGAACCTGAACAGGGTATTCCATGAAAAGAATATTATAAACCAACATACCTTATGAACACAGACAGGGCGCGTGCGTGCGTGTGTGTTTATGGTAACACAAATTATAGGAATAGGAATAGATTTGAGAATGCAGGCAATTTAGAAAGCAATGTATTTTACCACATTAAGAAACTAAAGGAAAGAAAATCACGTGCTCATTTCAAGAGCTACAGAAAAGGCCCGTGATAAAATTCAACACTGTGATGTGGGAGAAAAAACCCCAAACTCATCAAGGCCTCCAGGAAGCCTGGGAAGAAGGAAGGCTGTCCCCAGGGCCACGGATGAAGGCAAGAAAGCCTACAGGCACACCCCAGGAAAAACACAAACAAAAGTTCTGACAGGCACTTCACAAAAGAAAACATCCAAATAGACAATGAACATTCAAAAGGTGTTTCTCATCAGGAAAAAGCAAATTACAGCCACCAGGAGACGCCTGCCAGCGATTCTGCCAGGACGGCTGGGAGAAGACAGGCTCCGCCCCAGCAAACGCCAGCGAGGCTTCTTCGCAGGAGAGCTGCAAGTGAGTTTCCCATGACGTGGACTGAAAGGAGTGTGTGTGTTTACAAGCAAGTACAAGGACATTCACGGCAGTTTTCTTCGTAATACAAAAAATGACACAACTAAACTGCCTGTCCTAAGGCAAATGTACAATTCTAGAATACAAATGAAGTACTGCAGGGGGTGTGCACACCGTGAACGCAGGAGGTGCATGCCATAAACATGGGGTGCACAGCATGAACACGGGGTGCTCGCCATAAACATGGGGTGAGCGCCATGAACACGCGGTGTACGCCGTGAACACAGAAACGAAGCTGGGAACGTGTGTACCCCAAAGATAGGGCCTCCCCTGGAATCAGACTGGACTCAATCCCTGCTGCTGAGGAAAACAAAAGTACTAACAATCTTAACATGACATGACTGCATACATGAAACATGCAAAGGAATACACAGCTCAACTACTCAAGTTCGTAAATGGATGAGAAAACGTGGATACAGAAAGTGAACGGTTCTGTCTGACCATGAACAATCAGGACATGACAGCAAGAAAGACAACGAGCTGTGCAGGGAAAGCAGACACGGGCAACCAGAGAGGCAGGTGCTCTCTACATGGGCAACCACAAACATGGCTGAGAAGACACGGAGCGGACATGAAGGGCACACGGACAACCACAAACATGGCTGAGAAGACACGGAGAGGACATGAAGGGCACAGGGGGCTATCACGCTCATGACGGACAGGCACAACGCCGGTGTGGTAGCCCCCCGAGGGAGTTCCACTGTTGCATTACAGCGACCACAGAAAGTCAACACTAAGACAAAAGTATGCCAAATTGCAGGGTCACTATTGCCGGCGGCCACGGGGGACTCATGTCTCTTCAACCCATGGCCCCAAAAAAGAGGGTGTCAAGACTTTTTATGTCCATAAACTACCTTCTGGGCAGAGGTGGGGGCGAGGGGCTTTGGACACTCCGAGGGCCAGTGGACTTTGGACATTCTGTAAACCAGCTCCTCGGCAGGGTTGAGGGTGAGGGGACTTCGGACATTCCGATTGTTACTTAAGTGGTTCACAGAAGTCAAGATAAGCGTTAGTTTACACGTTGCCTGGGTAGAGTGGAAATTACAGACCTTAGTTACTTATTACAAGCTGCAAGGGCCAGGATGGCGTGGGTTTGGACTGCTTGCCTGTCACATCAGGGTTACAGAGAGCAGTTTCAACAGAAAGCCGAGGTATGGTTGAGGTATGCAGTTTTATGGGGCTTTTACCATGTCACATTCCCCCCTTGTTTTATTTATACAAATTAAATTATTAATTTCTCTAGTAGGTTAGTATTGTTTGTTTGTTTTAAGGGGCATTTGCTACAGGGATTTATAGCATGGATTAGGGTGGCGAGGGTGGTGACTGCGAAGAGCGCACAAGGTTTAGTTTTAGTGAATCAGGGGATGAATGCTTGACGCTTTGCTGTTTCTACAGTGGGGCAGTCTTGACCTGTGTGTGATGCATTTAGGCTGTCACTCCATCTATCTCGAGTGCAGTAGGTGTGGTCAGGATAACTGTGTAGGGTCCCTTTCAATGGGGGGTGAGGCCGGAGGTGGCGAATCTTTTAACAAGGACAGTTTCCCGGCTGGAAGGGGTGTGTCGGCTGGTCTGCAAGGTCTGTTGGGGTGGGACGGGTATCCTTAATGAGCTGGTGTACTTGGGAGTGAACAGACTGGAGCGCCTGTAAGGACTTAAGGAGTGTATAATTACGGACTTTAGCATGTACATAAGGTATCTGTGAGTCTGGGGAGTAAGGGAGAGGGCCTGCTGAACATGATTTTAAAAAGGGAGAAATTTTTTGGATAGGGTGTGCATTGGATGCAGGGAGGACAAAAGGAAGCAGGCTGACTTAGTTTTTATCCGTTTTTAGGGTAAATTTTCTCAGGGCTTTTTTTACGGTCTGGTTTATTTGTTTGACCTGTTCTGAATTCTGGAGACGACAGGTATAGTATAATTTTTAGGATATATCCAGGGCCTTGGCTAGGCCCTGAGAAATGTGTATAGTAAAGGCGGGCCTAACCTGACTTTAGTGTTAGAGGGAGGTTGAACCGAGGAACAAGGACTTGTAATAGTTTTTTTTTTTTTGTGACCATCAAAGTAGTTTTGGACTTAGTGGGGAAGGCCTTGACTCATTTAGAGAATATATTTATACATACAAGGAGGTATTTATAGTTATTTATTGGGGGTTTTATTTTAGTGAAATTTACTTCTTACTGTTTTTCAGGGCTAGTTTTTTTTAGTCTTATTTTTACTTGGCTAGACCTGGTTTTTTTTTTTTTTCCCAGATTTACTTGGGCATATATATTATATTGAGTAGTAATTTTTTGATAAGCTTATGTAAATGGGGAATGTAGTACTTAGCTTTTAGTAGTTCAGTTAGTTTGGTTTGTCTTAAGTGAGTGGCCTGGTGTGTGTCTTTTGTAGTGTATTAATGTCACTGTCGGGCTTGTATATAGTCTTTAGTAGGGCTAGGATTATTTATTTATTTATTTATTTTTAAAAATAGTCTTATGTATATGAGTCGTAGTAAAGGCATACCAGCTGTCTGTATAAATGTTGACAGTTTTTTTTTTCATCTAGTATAAGGCTTTTGTTAGAGCTATGAGTTCTGCTTTTTGGGCCGAGGTTCTGTGAGGAAGGGCCTGGGCCCAAATAACCCTATTGAGAGTGACCACGGCTGTCCCGGCATACCTGACTCTATTGACTATGAAGCTGTGGTAGTATAATTAAGGCATGCAGTTTTATGGGACTTTTACCATGTCACACAACATTCGAAGCAATCCAGTCCAAATCTTAGCAAGCTGTTTGAGGAAATCAACCAGCTAATTCCAAAATGGGTATGGAAATGCCAAGGACGATTCTAAAGAAGAACAGCGCTAAACACCTGGGTCCCAAGCCTGCAAGCCAAGTATCATCAACGCAGGGTGTCCTGGAGAAAGGACACAGAGTCCCGGGGGCTCTGCACAGAGCAGAAACCGCAAGCACAGCTCCCTGGTGACACAGGCTCCGTGCCACCCTCCATGGGGAAGCACACCCAATCGCCCTCAAACCACATGAAGATGAGCTCCAAATGAATCACACATGGAAGCTTCTAGAGCACAGCACAGGAGGACATGTTCACAACCAGATGACAACAAAGAACACACACCACAGCACCGTGAGATGCCACCACATCTCTGATGTCAAGAGTGTCAGAGTCACTAACGTCAGTTTCACACACTGAGCGTTGGCAGGGATGCAGACTCCCTGATGGTTCTTGGGGAACACTGGCTCATCCACAAAAGGGCCCACAAACGCTGGGCACAGCCACAGCCACAAGGGGAGGAAACACCGACAGGAGCAAAACCCTGCAAGTCAGACAGGGTGCAGAACGACCAATGTCTCCCATGGAAATCTCCACAGCTGAAGCCTACCCGTGGAGAGTGAAGTCAGAGCAGAGGTGACTTCTGGTATAGGGAACATTACTGAAGGCCCCTAGGACCTTGGAAATACTGTGTTCTCAGTGGGTGGTGATTATCCCCAGTTTTACAGATGAAATACCAGCTATAGTGTATATTTATATTTCACTTAAAAAGTTCACAAATTTCTTTTTCACCTCCCAGCTCCTGACACCTCAACGAGCTGTGCAGGGAAAAGCAAACACGGGCAAGATGCCTGTAGACATGAGGGCTCCCCCAAAGCTGCCTACAAGGCTGAGTGTGGCACAGCCACCAGGAAGGCGGTGCCCATCAACCTGGGCTCAGAACCTGCAGTGTGTGTGGCTGGGGTGGGACAGGCCCTGTTTCGGCCCCTCTGAGCTTTCCCCGCAGGACTGTTAGCGGGACCCACCTGTGCATGTTACAGAATGATTTTATTTCTTCAATGCGAATACCCCAAACATTAAGTCCAATCCTTATCAGGCACCTCCTGTACAGCCACATGATGCTCCAAGAACCACCAGATGGTAACATCCAAGGCACAAAGACCCTGCAGGGCCCACCGGTCCGTTGATCACCTGGCTTCTCCCCACAACACAAGTTAGGTGTGCTCTGCACACACCACACACAGATTCCGCATCACATCATGACTTGCACTCACAGGAAGCACACAGAGATAAAAGACAGTTGCAGTAACTGAAAACTGGCTGTGTCTGCTTGACACCCTAACCCTAGTGCTCATTCTTTCTCTGAGTGGCCACAGCAGAAGGGCCCGGTGAGAAGGAGAGGCGTGTTGGCCACTGACAGCAGCGTAGGGGTGCCGCCCAGTTACTCCAGCTCCGGTTCCCTGCTCAGCTGCCTCAGCAACCCAAGCTGCTTGTGCGTGGGGTCTGCTTGTGGGCCATTCACCCATGGGCCTGTCACCTCATGCCTGTGGCTTCAGGGGGAGCACTGAAAATGCACTGTCTGCGTCCTGCAATTCTGTTCTTTCTCAAGGTGGCTTTGGTTATTCTAGGTCCCTGAAATTTCCCTATTAACTTTGGAATAATCTTATGAATTTCTACCTAAAAAATGCCCATAGGGATTCTGACTGGCATTATGCTGAATCCATACATCCATTTGGAGAGAGACAGCATCTGAACAATCTCGAGAGTTTCCTGACCAATGAATACTGTATGACTCTACACTTTGGGTTCCTTAATTTCTCTCAGTAGTATTCTGCAGCTTTCAGGTTACAGGTCTTGCAGCACATCCTTAGTCAAATTTACCCCAAAATCATCTGTATTTTTGATACTACAGCAAACATATTTTTACACTTTCAGCCCTCTATGATTTTCGAATACTATTTAGAAATGCACCTTTGCACACTGGCTTTGCACTGTAACACCACACTAGGCGAGTTTATTCTTGGAGCTTCTGTACAGACATCTCAGGATTTCTCCAGAGATGTGGCTGAATAAAGACTGCGTTCCTCTTTCCTCTCCAGTCTGCCTTTCCTGTAGCTGACCGTGCTGCCTGGAGCCTGCAGGGAGAGGCAGCGGAGATGGCCAGTGTTTCTCTGTCCTCCATTTTAGGTGAAAAGAATTCAGTCTTGGACATTAAATATGATGTTAGTTGTAAGTTTTTCACAGATGCTCTTTATCAGGTTGAGAAAATTCCCCTCTACTCCTAGTTTGCAGAAATTGTTGTAAAATAATGAACGGGTATTGACATTTGTCAAATGTTTTTGCTGCATTAGTTGCTATGATCACATGGTATTCTTTTTTTCAGTTTGATAATATAACAACTTGAACTGATTGATACTGGATGTTCAAACTTGAATGCTTGGTATAAACCCTACTTGGTCATGGTACATTGTTCATTTTATATACTGATGAATTCAATTCGCTAAAATTATTTTTTAAAATGTTTAAGTCTGTGTTCATGAGGGCCACTGGTCTGTAGTTTTCTTATCCTGTAGTATCTCTGTCTGGCTTTGGTATCAGTATGGTACTGATGGAACAACTGCCTATCTAGATACAAAACATGACCTCTATGCTTACACCTCACAGCACAAAAACGAACCACAAATGGAGCACAGGCCCATACCTAAGAACCAACACTGTGTAAAACCTACAGAATGCAGAAAAAAATTTTCTAACCTTCATTTGCCAAAGATATGATTTTAAAAGACAGCATGAGTTCTAGAAGAAAAAATTAAATACAGTGGATTTCTATCTTGGAAGCCAGGGAAGAATGAAAGCACTGGTGACTGCCCAGAGCACCCTATCCACCACTGTCTGAGGACCCCGAGTGCCCTACGCACCACTGTCTCAGGGCCCAGAGCGCCCTACCCACCACTGTCTCAGGGCCCAGAGCGCCCTACCCACCACTGTCTCAGGGCCCAGAGCGCCCTACCCACCACTGTCTCAGGGCCCCGAGCGCCCTACCCACCACTGTCTCAGGGCCCCGAGCGCCCTACCCACCACTGTCTCAGGGCCCCGAGCGCCCTACCCACCACTGTCTCAGGGCCCAGAGCGCCCTACCCACCACTGTCTCAGGGCCCAGAGCGCCCTACCCACCACTGTCTCAGGGCCCAGAACGCCCTACGCACCAC
>NW_022436955.1:32551667-32593887 GCF_009761245.1 Sapajus apella
CACCACTGTCTCAGGACCCCGAGCGCCCTACGCACCACTGTCTCAGGGCCCAGAGCGCCCTATCCACCACTGTCTCAGGGCCCAGAGCGCCCTATCCACCAATGTCTCAGGACCCTTAGCACACTATCCCCCACTGTCTAAGGACCCTTAGCACACTATCCCCCACTGTCTAAGGACCCTTAGCACACTATGCACCACTAAGGACCCAGAGCCAAGAGGATTTCCAGAGGATTTCCTTGGCTTTTACATCCTTAAAGTGGGAAGTTTTTGCTTTATTCTATTAGTAAAAATCAGGAAAAGGAAGGACTTCTGCTTTTTCTTTTCTTTTTTTCCCCCGAGACAGTCTCACTCTGTTGTTACCTAGGCTGCAGTGCAGTGGCACGATCTCGGCTCACTTCAGTCTATGCCTCCCTAGTTCAAGTGACTCTCCTGCCTCAGCCTCCCAAGTGGGATTACAGGCATACACTGCTATGCCCAGCTCATTTTTCTATTTTTAGTAGAGAGAAAAATTTAAAAATTTTTTAGGGTTTCACATGTTGGCCAGGCTGGTCTCAAACTCCTGACCTTAGGTGATCCTCCTGCCTCGGCCTCCCAAAGTGCTGGGATTATAGGCCCACACCACTGCGCCCAGCCAGGACTTCCACTTCTTAAATCGTGACGTGAGAACCTGAAGGGTTCAGCGTTCACAGCATCGGGTGAGCCTCAGTGCAGACACCATGAGGCAGAACTGAGAACACAGAGAATGCAAATTCACTCCTTCAGAGTTAAACCTGTGGTGGGAGGAGACGGAGACCGAGTGTTCTGAGACAGGAATAATGCAGGGGAGGGTGGGACGGAGTCAGCATGCAGGCATGTAAACTGGGTGGTGGGTAAGCAGAAGTGGTCAGAGCTTGCTAGGATGTGCGGGGCTGGCCGGCCACAGGCTCTGTGCTCTGAGCCCAAGGACTGGCAAGAGAAGCGGACCCGAGTCTGGCAAATCCGGCTTCCTCTGTGATGCTGCTCTATGTCCTATGTCCTTTTCTGCCTTAGTGAAAAGGATGGACAGAAATCACCCTCTCCAGGATCCCATGTGGGCCCATAATGGCCTCAGGCCTGTCTGAGCCTGAGGCAGAGCTGACACTCAGGCGGTGGCTGGGCCCAGCTTTGCCCTCTGTGCTCTTGCCATCACACACAGCCTCCTGCTCCTCCAAGGGTGAGTGCTGGGCTCTGTTCTGAATAGAACCCATCCCAGACCTGCTCACAAAGCCACAGCACGAGGTGGGACACACCAAAGCCCGGGCACCCGCCTCCCAGCTTCTCGCCTAAGGTCACCTCTCGAATACCTGTCTTGACACAGCTCACAACCCCTCACCTGCAGCACTGACAAAGCTACCTTCAGGGAGGGTTCTCAGACCAGACAGGAGTCTGTAAGTAACTGATGCAGACTGGGGGGTTTCCGCTGAGACTTGCTGGAGGGCTCACATGCGTAGTTCTCAACTGCAGCCTCTATGCCCGTGGCCGCCACCTCCAGCTTCTCCGCCTCCACACAGCTCGCAGGGTCTGAGCGGGGCTGCAAATGCGGGCTCCTAACAGGATCCAGGTGCTCAGGTGACTCTGCCGGTTGGAGGACATGCTTTGAGAACCACCAAATGGAGCTCTGGTGGCTGAGAGGCTGTCTGTGCTGAGAGGTGGCATGCACGGAGCACAGCAAGACCGTATGACCGAGCCATGGGGCTGGGGATGATGCTGCTCTCTGGCGGCCCTAGACACCTTTGGATCAGAACACACTCAATGATGCAGACACCTGCTGCTTCTTCCTGAGGCAGCCCGGCAGTTCTAGGATTACGTGGCCAGCAGTGGTGAGAGACTGCCTCCCGGAGGGGGCCCTGAGGGGAGCCCCTTCTCTGGCGTGCCTGAGACTGTGCAAGGGACAAGAATAAGCCGTCAGGTCAGCACGGCCCCAGGACTGGGCTGGGCTCCATTTCCACCTTCCATGTATATGGCATGGAGATCACGATTCTTTCGGAAAAATCTAAAAATACATTGTTTTTAATAACACAAAACTTTACCTGGGGAAATGGGAGTTTATGGAAGAAAACTGAGCAGAAGCCATTTTGGCCTTTACCAGGAGAAGGGCATGTCAGACGTGTGCACCTGAGTGCTGGCACTCTGGCATCACTCCCTCCCTAAGGAATCCAGCTTCTAATAGCAGCTGCAAACAGGGGTGCGTTTTCCCAGACATTCTATTTCAAGCTACTGTTTAAGCTACGAAAGCTCAACTAGGTCTGAGAGCTCCCTACTCCCTGTAATACGTTTCAAATTTGTCTGCCTCCATGAGAAAACTGCCTGGCTTTACTGTGAGTAGTTGGGGGGGAAAAAAAAAAACAACAAAAAAAACTCAAACCCAGGATAGGCTGGATGTGGGAGTTCATGCCTGTAATCCCAGCACATTGGGAGGCCAAGGCTGAAGGATCGCTTGAGCTCGGAAGTTTGAAGAAACTGCCTGGGCAACATGGTAAGACCTCGTCTCTACAAAAAATACAAAAATTAGCTGGGTGTGGTGGTATGTTCCTGTGGCCCCAGCTACTAGGGAGGTTGAAGTAGGAGGATTGCTTGAGCCTGGGGTTGGGGCAGAAGTTACAGTGAGCTGAGCTCATGCCACTGCACTCCAGCCTGTGTGACAGAGCCAAACCATGTTTCAAAACAAACAAAAAACCAAAAACTCACAACGGAACCCAGAACACAGCAACCTAACTGGAAAAACCCAGAGTCAAATCCATGCATCCCTCATAGCACATGTGTGAACACAGCTTGCATCTACAATATCAGAAAGAACCACCGAAGTCACGTCTCTCTTCTCCTCAGCTAAGAGAACAGCTCACAGCAGCTGAGAACACATGTCAGTGGCGGGGCTGCCTGCAAGTCAGGACACCCGGCCCCCACGAGCCGACACAACCTGCCGGCTCCCCGGGCCTTTCTCGTGCTACCCTGCCTGGACTGCCTGCCCTCCGAGTCCACTGATGCAGGGCTCCACCACGGCCAGCAGGCTGGTGTGTACAACTGCTCAGAATCCCCTCTTCAATAAGCATCTCTGAGACCTGATTCTTCCCTCCACTGCTTATTAACCTTCGTCAGACCAGGCACACAGACCAACAGGAGTGACAGGTGCCATCAACACCAGAGCCAGGATCTCCTTTCCCCACATGCCGCCTTCTGCATCCCACCCAGGCCGCCACTATCACTCTTGTCCTAGAACCTGTCGGCAGGAGGCTGGGATCCTCTGGGAGTGCAGGCCAGGTTCATTCAGCAGTCTGTTCACACAGCCACTCCAGAACTCCAGCGTCAGACTCCCAAGGGCACAACCCAAACATCTTTTTCCTACAGCACAGCCCAGGTACAGAAGCCAAGCAACCCTTTCAGAGACCCTCACTCACATCACCCATGTGAACATGAGACACGGTTGATGCCTCCAAGCGCTCAGGCTGAAACTGCACCATACACAACCTTTTTGGGAGACAGTTCCAGCTGTCCGTGGGGAATTCTTCAATGCATAAAAGCAGCGCTCAGTTGAGGCATGGAATGTGCTGAAGCTGAAGCTTTGCAGCAGCAGCAGGAGCTCAAGGGGACCGGGTGAGGCCTGGGCTGTGTGCAGAGCATTCTGCACCCTTGCAGAGCTGGGCTGCTCCCCATGAATGCTGAGTCCCAGGACTCAACCCCATGAGATGAGGAAGATGAAGCCAGGGCGGCAACATGAAGCTGTCCCAACACTCCAAGCACTTAGCCACAGAAGAGCAGGAACCATCAGGAAGAGTGATCCGCCCTGGTGCTTTTCTGCCTCATGGCTGAAGGCCGCACGTTTGCACTGACCACCCATCTCCTCAGGAGCTCAGTAGGACATACCCATCCCAAGCGCCAAACCCAGACCCATCAAAAGCTTCACAGACATGTGCGTCCCCATGAGTGAGCTCGGGAGTGTGGTGCTGACCAAGCACCAGCTTCAACTCATCCGTCGCTGACGGCTGCATGCCATGGTAGCCCCTCGCCCTGCACATGGCACGAGGGGCTCAGGACAGAGCAAGTGGGAGCAGACACTGCCCAGACATCAAGGGTATCAGAGCCACTGTTGTTTAGCACCTCCAGATGTCCGTGTTCACAAAATGCTTCACAATTAAGCAAAAATTAGTGAACTGAATTGCCCATGTTGTTGCTAAGAGGAAGGCCATCTTGCTGGTTATGTTCACATGTGGAATGCCTGCTGAGCTCACACCACACCCAACACAGAACATGACCAGAGAGCCGAGCCCCAACAAACCAGCACAGGAAGCAGCGAGCGGCCTCACAGGTAGTGACCTGGGGACCAGAAGGCAGCTCAGAGCAACTGGCAATCGGGAACCGAGAACCACAGTGAGCAGACCCGCCCACCAGGGACCACAGAAGGTCAGACAGGTCACTGATGAACGGCCTGCCACACAGGCCAAGCAGAGAGGAAGAGCAAGGAAGCACGAGGATCAAATGATGACAACAGGCTGGCAGGAGCTGACCCGTGTCCTCCACAGCAAGGCCCTGCCTCACCAACCACTCCTGTGCCTGCTGCTGAGACAGCAAGCTGCCTCATGATAGATACTGACCTGTGGACGGTCACAAAGATAACATATGGCAAAGCCTGAACTTGAACCTGCATCTGTCCAAGTTCACGTTCGCCAGGCACCCCCAAAACTCAGCATCTCCCCCAACACTGCAGGACAGGAAGTGCATACCCCAGAACCCACCATCACCTGCCACTACTGCAGGACGCGAAGTTTGCACCCCAGGAAACTACTTCACCCAGCACACGGCAGGACAGGAAGTTTGCTGCCCAGGAATCAGCATGAACAGCACATTAATAAAATGCAGTGGTTTCAATTTACATCATTTTCCTATTCACATACACAATAAACCAAAATTGGAAGTGACATTCCCCAGCAGTGCTTGCAGTTAGGATATCTAAATGTCTGACAGGTCTAATGGAAGCCAGGACAGAATCCCGTATTCCTGGGTGTAAAAACAAGCAGCCACATTAAGGTTCAGGGCAATTTCTGTACATAAAACTATTACTTAATGCCAGACTTTGCTCCCCAAATAACAAATACAAAAAGAGCAAAGCCACTTTTGGAAAGATATTCCTCACCACCCTCTCCACTCCTGGCACAGACAGAGGCACAATGAAAGGGCAGGAGGGCAGAGAACAGGCTAGCCACAAGCAGGGAGCGCCGTGAGTGGGGAGTACCCTGTTCCGGCCTTATCCCCATCTGGGTGTGGTAGGCACGCAGGGGCGGGAGGGGGCAGCCTTACCTTTTTCCCAGTCTGCTTCTCCACCATGTCGCTGCTGAGGGAAAGGTCTTCCTGCTGTGGTGCTTTAGGGCACCCACCCTTGGGCATCGTCCTGCTCCTCACCTGATCTTCATTTACACGGCTGGCGCTTCATCATCAACCGTCTGCTTCAAAAGAGAGAACACAACATTCATTGAACCCAGAGGCAGCATAAAACTCATCTACTCTCACATTGCACTCAACAAACTCAGTAACTCGTCAAAGCAGGCAACTGTTCTGATCAGGGTAGGGGCTGGGCCTAGGAAGGGGCATCTCAGGATGTGCCTCCCCAGGTCACCAGCAACGGGAATGGCAGCTTTGAGCAGGAAGGAGAACAGAGAGGGGTCAGGCACTTCACGGCGGCAGAAAGGTACAACTGGCCTGGGGTGTGGCTGTCAGCAGCACCTGGGTCCTGGGTCCCACCTGCTACAGACTGCACTCAAAATGGTCAGGCGCCGCAAGGCAGTCCCTTTCCTGCAGGCAGCGCAGGCAAGGTCACAACAGGCAATGCAGTACACAGCCCTCAGGTCTGCAGGTCAGGTCCACAGCCTCAGCCTCACATCCCATTCGCCACCTGAGAAGCAACTCCTTTCCCCACCAGGCCTGTGCCCTTTGCACACCCAGCTCCCTAACTTGGTGGGCAAGGGGTGCCTTTGAGGGAGTCCCGGCAGCTTCAAGGTCCCAACCCCACGCCCACGAAACCAGATGTCCCCTGGGCCTCCGGCTCCAGCTCCGAGGTTTCCCAAGAAATCTGAGGACACACACTGTGCTGGCCATGTTTTATTTTCTGTATTTAAGGAAATTTTGGCATCTTAAAAAGTTTCAGGCCACGGAGAGACTGCCCCTCTCAGGGGTAGCAAATTCTTAGATAGCCAAGGGCTCCTATGCAACCCAACCACCTTCTTACCTAACTCCCACACACGAGCCAATCCCTGCCTGAAACCAATGCAGAGCCAGGTAACGGATATGAGAAGCATCCCTACAGCACAAAGCCTGCAAGAACTTTCCAGAGTAGCCACTTCTGAACTATTTGCTCTGCTCCATCACACTCTTCCTGCAGAAAACTCAACAGGCAACGGCAGAGGCCTTCCCTGTGCCCCTGCTCCCGACTCCTGGCCGCTCTGGTGGGAAGCGGCCCCTGTAAGACACGCAGTGTGAGCACACTCATTCCTTCCAAGCCTCGTCCTGGTCTCCTCACCATGCCACGCTCAGCATGGACATTCCTGGAGCACGGCCTCCTCCCGGCCTGTGGCCCTTCTAGGTTTCTTCACCACCACAGCCAGGCCTTCCAGCTGCACCTACAAGAGGAATGAGGGGCACACCTACACCCCCCTGCCCAAAGCCACTGTTCCCCATTGAGGTCATCACCACGTCATCCGTTAAAAACATTTCACAGGAACCGAATTGTGCAGAGGCCTCTGCTCTGTCACCACAGCAGCCCCACTGTGCATGACCATCCGGGAAGCAGCTTCTGTCCTTGGCCCCCCGTATTTACCCATCATGCTCATACACCAAGTGTGGCTTTTGAAGCACAATGTGCAGGTACTCCTGTGAGTGGCAGTTCCACTCGAAGCCTCTCCCACCTCCACCCTGTCAGCTCAAGGATACGCTATGTGCCACCTGCTGCTGGATGCAGGCTTGGGTGAGACCACCAGATGCTTCTCTTCCAACATCATCTCAAGACCTGCTTTGTCTTTCCAAAATAAATGACAACATCCCACAAAGTACTGTCTTGGTATTTGACTGGCACAAGAACAGACCCAAAGTTACTCTGGAGAGAAGGACAGGTCTGGTCCACGTATTCACTGCCTGAGGCTTCCACCCATGGTGCAGGTGCGCCAGGTGTTTCTGACAAAATCCCTGACGGCTGAGGCCAAAGACATTTTCTCTATCTGAACCTATGAATTTTACATTCTATTCCAGTTTTCCACCACAAAACTGGAATGTCTCAGCGTGGAGAAATGTCATCTCAACGCCTGACTCAAGGAAGGCTGTTCAAACTCATAGCTATCTAGAAACTCAGTGGCAACATCTAAGTAGAAGTTAAGGATTATCAGGAAGTAAAATTTTACAAAACTCAGACTGCCTGCTGTCAGGATGGAAAAATGGAGCCTTCACCACGGTACAGTCCACTGTCCTGAACTCGGATGTGAGTCTGTGGCCCATGGACACACCCAGAACAGCTCTGGCGTGGTCAGGGCGCAGACCCCACGGCCTACTAACAGTGCCTGGGCCCGACGGTGCAAGGGCTTATCACTTCACTCCTGAAACACCTGGTTCTCTCAGTGTCCCTAGCTTGGGACTGTGCCCAGGCACCTTCCCCAATGGACCAGGGATCTGGAAGTGCACTCAGGAGGTGGAGAAAGTGGGCCACGCCCGCCAGGCGGACACTTCCCACGGCCTGTATCACACTGAACGCTCCGTTGGCTTGGGAGTGTTGCCCCAGGCACACTCTGTTTTCTGGAAAGAGATGTTTCTCCAGCCACCTGCATGACGATATGGCTATGACCATCCAGGTCACTGCCCTTCCAGGACCCTCCTGTCTGCCTGGCCTTTGCTACAACACATTACCGATGGCGGCGATCTGCTCCAGGCCCTGCAGCCCCAGCCCCAGCCTCTCCATGAACCACCATTCTCATTACAGTCATCGGGATGGGTGACAGAGCTGAGATGTGCTGCTGAAGCATCTGGGTCAACGTGGACGCCGCTGGTTTGGATGCAGCTGCCATCTAGCCCATCCTATGCCTCCCAGGACCTGTCTGCAGGCACCAGGAGTAGGGCTGGCCAGCCTTACCCCTTGTCATGACATGGCTGAGCCAGCTGAGGCCCAAGGCACCGTCACTCAGCCATGTCAGTGGCTTCTCCCAGCAGTTACACGGCATTCAGGAGCCAAGCCCACGGGTTCGGCTTACTCACGGGCGTTGTCCGAGAGTGGGGGCTGCCATGACGCCTCCACATCTCCCTGGCAGAGGTGTCACATAGGGCAGTCTTTGAACATATGGGAGTCCTCGCTTTAGACAGTTCCAAGGCTCCCTGGGCCTAGCCCCTGTGCCTTCTCATCACGATGCTCTACAGCCAACCACACAGCAAGGGCCACTGGGCCTCACCCCCAAGACAGTGTCTCTTCCCTGGAAGGTGACTTGGCTGTCCCTGCCTAGACTCCTTTTAAGAGCGGCCTATATCTCCCTCATTTCCAAGTTATCAGGCAAAGTCTATTTTAAACTTGTGACCCTTTGGTCAGGAGGAGAAGAAATGCGCCTCGGGACACTGGGGCTGACTCATGCCCCATGCAGAGCGGAGAGCACGGCTCACGGGAAGGGAAGCGCAGAGCTGCGGCTGAAAGGGCCAGACAGCACCATGGCCCTGACCAGCCCCATGCCACACATTCCCTGTTCCTTCACCTCCAGATGGACGGCAACTGTCCCAGCTCCACAGGCTGTCAGGGTCACCGAGAGTCCAGGGTGGCCGGAGTCCCCCACATGAGCCAGCGGCACACTCCCTGACGCAGAATCCACAGCATCAATGCTGTGGGTTCAGGAACTTGCCCATTACCTGGCAGCCTCGCAGCTGCCAAAACAAGACACAGCTCAACCCAGTGGAGTGGACAATATCTGTGGACAGCTCTGGGATCCAGGGCCAGCTGATGCTGGGCACAGCCGTCCTTGTCCTGTGCCTCTCCATACTGCAAGGGGCCCTGCAACCCACCGGGGCTCCACCTCCCCTACAACCAGGCTCAAGAGACATGACAGGAACAAGGACACTCTGATCCCTCCTGAAGGTGGCATTGAGAGCACTCAGGTGTGAGAGGTGCTGTCAAGACCGGCCCAGGGAAACCACAGGGGAGGCTTCCCAGCATCCTCCACACGCCAGCAAGCACAGAGCCTTCGCCTAAACCATCCCAGACAGCGCGCCCTCCCCATCCGCACACACAGGAGCCCAACTGCAATTCCCTCTGCTCCGCAGAAGACTCAGCAAACACCAAAGAGCCTACCTCCAGGACCAAGCCTGACACAGAAGGGGTTACACTGACTGCCATAAGATGAGTCTGGCAAAAACTCCAGGAATTCCAGCCTGATCTGGTCTCTTCAGCTGAGGAGTGAAGAGCAGGAGGCACTGGTGGGGAATCTGGAGCTACCTCTCCTGGGCATCTAGGACCAGAGCTAGTCTAGGATCCTGAAACACCTGTGGGGTGGCGTGGGGTGGGGGCTGCCCACAGCACTTCTTGCCAGAGGCCTTGGCATCACCAGGGAGCCTGTGGAACACAGAGACTCACGGGTCCCTGAGACCTTCTGATTCCAACCCTGCACTTTCACACCGTTCTGCTCCGCACACTAACATCTAAGAAGGACCACACGAGAAAAAACCTGTAGTGACGCAATTCCTAAAACTCACAGGAAAAAGAAAAACTTCAGGGCTGAAATCCACCTTGAATAAAAGGATAGAATCTAAGTACAGCGGACTCTTGAACAACCTGGGCTAGAGTCTGCATGCACCATGTGGGTTCACTTATACGCAGATTTTCTTCTGCCGCTGCCATTCCTAAGATGGGGAGACCCATCTCTCCTCTTCCTCTTCAGCCTCCACGATGTGAAAACAAGGATGAAAGCCTTTTATTGAGATCGCTGCCGTGCGAGGCCTAGGTCTGTTTTCTCCTCATGATCAACTTAGTAGTTTTGCTTTTCTAGCTTGCCTTACCCTAACGGTGAGAGTACAACACGCATAACATACAAAATGTCTGTGACTGGCTTTATGTGATCGGGAGGCTCTGGTCAACAGGAGGCTGTTACTTAAGCTTAGGGAAGTTAAATGTTATATACAAATTTTCAACTGCACAGGAGATTGGTGCCTTCAACTCCTGTGTCGTTCAAGGGCTTGCTGTAATTTGTATTAAAACATCAAGCCCCTTCCACCTGCGTGACTCTCTCTGCCTCAACAGACAACGTTACTCTCCACACGTCAAATTCAGATTTGTCTTACACAGTGCTTTGATAGAACAGGGCTTTTAAACATGTCCTGGGCAAATGCTCCTCTCCTTGCATAAGTTAACAACTCCACCGACCACTATACCACTAGTTTGTTTAACTACCGTTTAAATATTGAATGGTGCCCAAAGTCCCTGAGAAGGGATGTGTTTCAGCCCCCTCCCCCTCACACAGGCGCTTGGTCTCAGAGGCCCAGGAGGCGGGAAGCGCCCTCACGCAGAGAAGTCAGAAGTGGGGTGGAAAAAGGGGTGGGAGAAAGCTGTCCAAGAACTGTTCAATCCCAGCTCCAAATCTAAAGACAGGAGCACACTCATGATTGAGAGGATCAAACGTCAAAGGGCTATTTACCTTGTGGGGACACTGGGGAGGGTAGGGAAGGGGAGTGAGGAGAGGCTGGAAGGAGCAGTCCTGCATGGCTCCAGGCTTGCGCCTCCTTAGCCCTGGGCACAGCCCGGCATGGTGAGGAGGCCAGGTCTGCCTGTAGCACACAAGGCCATGCTCCAAACACCTTATCTTTCTTTGAGGGGTTCATTTTGTTTGTCTGAGACAGGATCTCATTTTTCGCCCAGGCTGGAATGCAGCGGTGTGATCACGGCTCACTGCAGCTGCTGCCTCCTGGGTTCAAGCCATCCTCTCACTTGAGCCTCCCGAGTAGCTGCGAGTACAGGAGTGGTGGTGCACGCCTGTAATCCCAGTTACTCGGGAGGCTAAGGGAGGAGAACCGCTTGAACCCGGGAGGTGGAGGTTGCAGTGAGCCGAGATCACACCACTGCGTGATCAGCCTGGCAACACAGCGAGACTCTGTCTTAACGGGAAAAAAAAAAAAAAAAAAAAAAAAAGGAGGCCTGTCTGCCCTTCCACTATGTTGCATGAGAAAATGCCAGGAACCAAATCTGCCAGGACCTTGATCTCAGGCGTGTCACCCTCCAGAACCATGAGACACAGATTTCTGCTTATTTATAAGACACACAGGATCTGTGGTTTTCTTGTTACAGTGGCAGGGACTGCCCCCACCTCCCCACCCTCTGTTCCAAGGCACATAGGCTCTCTGCTGCAGCCCCGTTCTCCACATGCGGCCCCTATTCCACTTCCATTTTCTGTTACCACAGGGTGGGAAGCGCCAGGGCATTCTGCATCTCTGACCTCTGCTTTGGTCACACACACGCATGCTCAGCCACCAGGCTGCATGAAACATACAGAAGCCCCCTTGCTCGAGAAACATGAACTATCCAACACAAACACGGACACAGGAGTTACGTGGGCACCTTACAGAGGAGGGGAGCCAGGAGGGCGGCAAGTGGGTGCAAAGTTCTCAACTACATCAGTCATTAAGAGAATCCAAAGTAAAACCAACGTAAATGCGATGATTACTGTGGAGTGTCAACTTCACTGGATTGAAGGATGTGAAGTATTGTACCTGGGAGTGTCATGAGGGTGTTGCCAAAGGAGATTAACATTTCAGTCAGTGGACTGGGAGAGGGCACAGCCACCCTCAGTCTGCCTGGGCACCGCCTAATCAGTGACCAGCGCAGCTACAATAAAGCAGGCAGAGGAGCGTGGAAGGACGGGACTGGCTGAGTCTTCCGGCTTTCTCCCCTGCTGGGTGCTTCCTGCCCTCAAACATCAGATGCCAAGTTCTTCAGCTTTGGGACTCTTGGGCCGACACCAGTGGTTTGCCGGGGCACTCGGGACTTTGGCCACAGACTGAGGGCTGCACTGTCGGCGTCCCTACTGTTGAGGTTTTGGGGCTCGGACCGGCTTCCTGGCTCCTCAGCTTGCAGAGGGCCTATTGTGGGACTTCACCTTGTGATCATGTGAGCCAATACTCCCAATAAACTGCCCTCCACATATGCATTGATCCATTAGTCGTGTCCCTCTAGAGAACCCTAATACACACAAGTATTGGTGATGAGGTAGAAAAAACGGAAACCGACCCATTCTCATCAGGGCAACCTCACGAACCTGGCGCTCCCTACTCAAATTGGACACAGGCATGCCCCAGCAGTGCCACTGGGGACATACACATTCAAAAGAAAGGCAGGCACACACACATCTGAGACAAGCATGAAATGCTTCACAGCAGTAGGGTTTGCAGCACGCCACTGGATGTAAGGATGGAACACTACACAGCAGGGAAAGCACACACGTCACAGCATGAAGCAACCCCACAGATAATGTTGAGGAACCCTGTCTCTACAAAAATTTAACAACTAGCCAGGCACTGTGGTGCATGCCGTCCAGCCTCAGCTACCCAGGAAGCTGAGGCAGGAGGATCACCTGGAGGGCCCAGGAGGTCGAGGCTGCAGTGAGCCAAGAGCAGCTGGCTCTGACTGCACTCCAACCTGGCTGTTACAGTCAGACCCAGACCCTGTACCTCCCTCCTCTCTCTCTCACACACACATAATAATAATAATATTGGGGACAAAAACACACGGCATATTCACATAAATTCCCGAAAATAGCAAACTACAGTACTTAGGGACGCGTACTTAGTTGACATCACGAAAGTGTGGATAACGGCTGCCTGGGCGGACTGGGAACTGGAAGTGAGGGTGAAACCGAGGGTGTTCTAAGTCAAGGTTGCAGAGGCGTCTGCTTTGCCGTCTGCTGAGTCGTACATTTGTACCGTGTGGACGTGCCAGTGCTGTGCTGCCTTTCAGCTGAAGTATGGTTTTAGGGAGACAGAGGTAAAGGCCACACTATGCCCTGGCTGCAGAACCTGTCTTCTCAGGGGGTCCTGGCCCTGAGGAAGAAGGACTGCATTGCCCTGCTAGGCCCTGCTGGGAACCACAGGGGCAAGGGCATGACGAGGGAGCAACCTGAGGCTTCCCAGCCCATCGGGAAGGCCTGGTCACGCCCAGCACACACTATGCGGTAGGACAGGGAGCTAGCCAGGAGCCTGACAAGGGGACACACAGCTCTCTGAAGCTGGAGAGGAAGAAGAGCAAGGAAAACGCTTCTCTTACACAGAAGGCATCAAGATATAAACTAAACATGATGAAGACAAAGAAATGTAGGCGTGTGTGTTAAAGGTACAACTGCATAGCTAAAAATAATCACAGCCATAAGGCACAGACGGCAGATGGAGGGTGAGTCAGCAGATATCCTCCCAGGCTTGCAAGAGTGGAAATAAACACACGGAAGTGACCAGCAGAGAGAAACACGCAGGGAAGAGGAAGGTTAGAAAGGTCATGAGTGTCATGCACCGCTGCTGGTAACTCAGAGAAGGATGGCCCGCAGAATGGGTGCAGCCACCCTGCAGCACGAGGTGCACACCACTCAACACAACCTGCCACCCATTGCTTATAGGGCCAGGCATGGTGGCTCACCCCTGTGGTCCCAGCGACTCAGGAGGCCAAGGCAAGGGGGTCATTTGGGTCCACGAGTTCAAGACCCAGGCAATGTAGGGAGGTATCATCTTTACAAACACATCAGAAAATCAGCCAGCTGAGGTTTTGTGCATCTGTAATCCCAGCTACTCGGGAGCCTGAGGCAGGAAGACCACTTGAGCCCAGAAGATCAAGGCTTCAGTGAGGTGAGATCACACCACTGCACTCCAGGCTGGGTGACAGAGCAAGACCCTGTGTGAAAAAAACCCAAACCCCAAACCAAAACAACACAACCAGGACACAAAAGTGTGCCTGGACGAGAGCAGTGCACTGCAGCGCCTCCTAAGAAAGGGGCTGAACACCAAGCTCCCCGCCAGGGGCTGATGGTGGCATCCAGGCACATCCGCACATGGAGCTGACAGGATAAATGAGGATCTACAGATACACGACCATGTGGGGAAGCAGAAGAAAGCAGAGAAATCTGTACAGGTTTAGAAATTCGTAGGTACACCTACGCTTCTGGTAACAGGAGCGTAGAATATGTAAAATATGTAAGGCTGGCTCAACAATCAATCAATCAGTCATCATCAACCAGGCCAACGGCTAAAGAAAAAAATTCACATAATCACAACTGGTGCAGAAAATCATCTGATAAAATTCAAAACTCATGATAAAAATTCCTAGCAAAACAGGAGTGTAGAGAAACATCCTCAACACAGTAAAGGCCATCTACCAAGAGCTCGAGGCTAGCATGACCAAGAGTGACGTGCTGAGGGCTGCCACTCAACACTCAACAGAAATCTGGCCAGCACGGTGCGGACTGGGAAGTAGATGGAATGGCATATAAGGCAGAAAGGAAGAAATGGAATAAAGATGGCATAAGTGCACATGTCGAAAATCACAAGGAAGCTGTCGAAAATCCCGAGAAACTTGATTTAATAGAGTTCAGCAAGGCCACAGAATCCAAGATCAATATGCAAACCCATCCTAATTCTACACCCTAGCAATTATCATATGAAAACAATAAATAAAGACACAGTACCATTTATAGTTGCTCCAAATAAAAATAAAATGCTTAGGTTCAAATGGAACAAAACTATAAAAACCTATACAAATTTTAGGAAAAACACAAGAGAAAATCTTTAGGACCTAGGGCCAAAGTCAGACAAGGCACCAAAGCACAATCCAAAAAAGAAAAAAATCAATAAACCACCTTGACAAAATTAAATCTTTTGCTCTATGAAAGATCTAGTTTAAAGAGTGCAAAGACAAACTTCAGACAGGGAAAAATACCTGCAAATCACAAGTCAGATGGTAGACTTATATGCAGAAGAAAGAAGTATCAAACAACAAACCAACATTAATTCGAAAATAAGAGAAAAGATATAGTCATTTCCGAAGAGGTATGCACGGTGAACAAGCACATGAAAAGACACTCAACATCCTAAGCCATTAGGGAAATGAAACTTAAAACCACAGTGAGACATTACTACACAGCTATGGGAACAGCTGAAATACAAGGTAGGAATGAATGCTGGAGAGGAAGGAGCATAGCTGAACTCCCTCACTTGCTGCAGGGAGGGGGAGTGGTGCTGCTGCTCTGGAGGACAGCGAGGCAGTGCCTCACAAACCCAAGTGTACACCTGCCACCTAACAAGACGACTGCACTCCAGGGCATTTATCTGAGAAATGGAGCCTCATGCGCACACAAAGACCTACTAGTAACAGACAACAGGGAAAACCCTTCAACAGCTGTCCCAGTAATGTCCTTCTAACTGGGTTTCCTTCACACCATGGCAGCCCCTCAGCAATGAAAGGAATGGCTATGGATACGCCCAAGAGCGCTGGCGAATCTGCAGAGGACAGGACACTGCTGAGTGAGTGCAAAAAGCCCATCTCGCAGGTCACTCCCTGTGAGACTCCTGGCAGCTGGCTTCCTCCAGGACAAACAGGTGGGACCCCGTGAGGAGGCTCTAGGACCAGGTATCCAGGATACAGCTGGTGGGATCTGAACAGAGTCTGGGGTCCAGTCAACATGTCTTCCAACGTAACATTCCCGACCACTGGGGGATGCTGGGGAAGGGAACATGAGGCTCTATAATTTTTTCAACTTCCTTTGAGTCTACAATGATTTCAAAGGGGTAAAAAAACAGAAACAAGGGGTACATAGAAACTTCCATGGGTGATGAAAATATTCTATATGTCTACGTGATGGTGTTTTCCCAACGGTATGCATTTCCCAAAACTCACTGAACTGCACATTTAAAATGGGTGAATTTTATGTCATTCATAATCCAATAAAGCTGTTAAAAAATTTCCTAGTACCAAAAAAAAAAAAAAAATTAATTCTCACAGAAAGGAAGAAGAAATACAGTTAAAAAAAAATGAGGTAGAAGTTAAGCTTCCTTTCATAAACCTTGTTTTGTGTATTTGGCTTTGGAATCATGCATTTTACATCATTTAAACAATTAAATATAAAATGAGACTGGGCATGGTGAATCCCAGCACTTTGGGAGAGCGAGGAGTGGGGATCACTTGAGGTCAGGAGTTTTGAGCCGAGACCGCACCACTGCATTCTAGCCTGGGCAACAGACAGAGTGACACCTTGTCTCAAAAACAGAATGTAAAAACTTAAATCTTCACATTATAAACATTTTAATAATGTTTAAAATAATTTAAATATATCTGACATTAAATATTAACATGTAAAGGGTTTAAAACATTAAGCATAAAGATACAAAAAGCAATCTCTAAACCTCCAAAAGGGAAGAGGAAGCAATACACTTAGCTGTGTGTTGGGCAAGGGGCAGAAGAGAAAGCATCTGTCAACAGTGACCAGGAGCCAACACCACACCATAAAAGCATTCCTGACACCATGCAGCTTCTGGGTGGGAGGGCTCTGGGGACCTGGCTCAGGATATGAGTCAGGTGCTAGTGGGGCCAGTATGGTGGGAGGAGCTGCTCCCAAGGGGGCTGCTCCCCTGGTTGGGGGCCAGGACGGGGGGAGGGGGAGCCTGTTGCTGGTTCTGGCAGAATGCCTGAATTCCTTGGTGCACAGACAGGCTGTAGATGTGTGGACACGTCCATGGGGCTGCGTGAGGGTCCTCGTGACATAGCAGCTGGCTTCCCCAGGACAGTGACTGATGGGTGACAAGGAGGAAGTCAGGGCACCTCTTGTATCAGAAGTCCCATGGCTTCACTTCCACCTCATCCGGTTCCTCCTCAGTGAGTTACAATGTGCAGCCCACACTCAGCAGAGAATGACGCTCTACCTTCTGAAGGACGGCAGATCGAAGATTCTGTGGACATTCTTCAAACTTTTACACAAGTGGCTTTTGATGAAAACCTAACAATCTCACTGTACAGTTCTAGTTAGTGCTAAATGCCCTGAGGACAAAAACTAAAAATTTAAAAAATATCATAAGCAAAAAACCTTCTTTTATTTTTATTTTTTGGAGACTGAGTCTCACTCTGTTGCTCAGGCTGGAGTACAAGGGTGTGATTTTGGCTCACTGCAACCTCCACCTCCTGGGTTCAAGCGATTCTCCTGCCTCAGCCTCCCAAGTAGCTGGGATTACAGCCACGCACATCACCACGCCCAGCTAACTTCTGTATTTTAGTAGAGACAGGATTTCACCCTGTTGGCCAGGCTGGTCCTCAACTCCTGACCCCATGATCTGCCCACCTTGGCCTCCCAAAGTGTTAGGATTACAGGTGTGAGCCACTGCGCCTGGCCAAATCTTCCTATTTTCAATAATAATATTGTTGGTGGTTATGTTAGAATTATTCTAAGATTGTTAAGTATACAGTTTGCAATGATGGCCGTGCACAGTGGCTCGCACCTGTAATCCCAGCACTTTGGGAGGCTGAGTTGGGTGTATCACTTAAGGTCAGGAGTTTGAGACCAGCCTGGCCAACAAGGTGAAACCCTGTCTCTACTAAAAATACAAAAATCAGCCGGGCGTGGTAGCGTGCTCCTATAGTCCCAGCTGCTCAGGAGGCTGAGGCAGGAGAATTGGTTGAGCCTGGGAGGCAGAGGTGGAGTGTGCCACTGCACTCCAGCCTGGGCAACAGAACGAGATGCTGCCTGAAAAAAAAAAAAGTCACTGTTTTGAAAATTGTTAAGGGCAATCAAACATTTATTATTCTTACACATAAGCTGTGCCTCAACCTGACAGAGAATGGGAGGGAATGATTTCTACACACAAATATTCCAGCAACAAGAGAATGGCAGAGTCACAGCATCACCACACGCAAACCTAATTAATCAGTGGAGCCAAGCAATCAGCATCCATGCAGGGTTCCCTGACAAAAAGGGACGCAGCCAGATGCTGTGTGCCCTACTGCAAAATGATGAACCCTACGAAGCAGTCTTGCCAAAAAAAGAACAAAAAAAAACACCAATACAAGTGAACCTGAATCTCACCATGCCTCTAGATCCAAATGCCAATGCACAGGTCCCTCAGGGACGAGAGAGATGCGTGATGCCACCACGGAACGTCCCATCCAGACTGGAGGAAACTCTCAGAGCTAGGCAGGCAATGACCACAGCTTTAAGCTACGTGGAACCACTAAGCACTGGACGTTTAATACACTCTGATTTCAAAGACTTAATACCAAAACAATTCCACGAATACTTTTCATATTGATTACATGTTAAAATGACAGTATTTTGGTATATGCTAGGTTTGATGAAATACTTTTTTTTTTTTTTTTTTTGAAGAGACGGAGCCTCACTCTGCCCCCAAGACTGGAGTGCAGTGGCACTATCTAGGCTCACTGCAACCTCTGCCTCCCAAGTTCAAGCAATTCACTTGCCTCAGTCTCCTGAGTAGCTGGGACTACAGGCATATGCCACCAAGCCCGGCTAATTTTTTTTAATTTTAGTAGAGATGGGGTTTCACCACATTGGACAGGCTAGTCTCAAACACTTGACCTCAGGTGACCTGCCTGCCTTGGCGTCCCTAAGCGCTAGGATTACAGGCATGGACCACCATACCTGGCCTGATAAAATGCATTCTTAATATTAACTTCATGTGTTTCTTTTTACTCTACAATGAAGCTAATAGAAAATTTAAAAGTAGATACACAGTTCACATCATATACCCAACAGACAGAACAATTCTACGGGAAAAAAGGCCCAGATCTCTGACAAATGGAGGAAAACAATCCAAGAGAAAACAACATACGGAGAGTTTATGGATTAAAAACTTAAAAGACATGGATTAAAGACATAAAAGAATCTTAGTGTGTAGACCTTGTGTGGAAACCAGTTCAAACTCAGAACTGCTTGAAATGGTCCACTTAGGACAGAGCGTTGTGATAGCACCAGGTATGTGGTAGCACTGAGGAAGTGCAGGCACCCGAGGATTCACCACCGAAACAGAGATATTTATAGATACACAGCGAGACACAGGATCTCCTCTGTCGCCCAGGCTGGAGTGTAACAAAACAATCAAAGTCCTGGGCTCAAGGGATCTTCCTGCCTCAGCCTCCCAAAATACTGGGGCTACTGGCGTGAGCAGCCACACCTCGCCTGTGAGCTCTTTTAATTTTTATTTAGTCTAATATACGGTGATGGTTTCGATTGTTTTCTGCGGATGCAATGCTCCAGTCTCGGGGTTTGGTTCTGGGTAACGGGATGGGATGCCTCCGGCAAGTGGAACCCACAGGCTGGGAACTGTCCTCATCACTGTATTCACCACACTCTCTGTTAAGAAGGGCATACAGCACTTTGAATAAAAATTATAAAACTTAGTAGGGTGCAGTGGCTCATGCCTGTAATCCCAGAACCAGGAGGCTGAGGTGGGAGGATCACTCGAGCCCAGGAGTTTTGAGACCAGACTGGGCAATAAGCAAGACCCCATCTCTATAAAAAATGATAATAAAAATTTTAAAACTCAAAAGACAAAATGCCAGAAAACTTCAGAATGTGTAAAAGAAATGACTCCTTTATGTATTAAAGAATTCTCATAAAAAAGGAGCATTTCACAAGCAGCCTACAAACATTGAAACAAACAAAAAACTAAAATCCCAACTCATACAAAACACCGTGAACACTCTTCAATTCTGTGAAGTCCTGGGATGGCTGAAGCATCTTTGGTGTTTCAGAAGGAAACCCCAAGCCCCCGAGGGCAGAGATGCCTGAGTTCCATGTGTCCCCCCAGGCTACCACCACCTACACCCGCAGATGGGGATGTAGGAGCAGCACTGGAGAGAAATGGCACTTGCAGCCCAAGACAAATGCATGAAAACTCTCACCTCATCCGCTCACTGATTCTCACCAACTTCTATAAAATGAGGACAAGAACACATTCTCTTAAAGGATCTTGTGGGGATTCGATGAAAATGTACTTTGTAAACAGTAAAGCACTACCTAAATCCACGTTATCACACTGTCAACGGCTTTAGAAAAAAGCAGAGGACAAACACAAGGAGAGAGGTGCTGAGAGGCAGGCAGGGTTCCCTGGGCCTGGTCTGCAATGCCCTCTCCGACGCAGGGAGCTGCTAGAGAGGAAAGCACCTCACTGCCCTGATCTCCATAGTTTCACTCTCCACACCACTTAGGAGGCTGTCCAGGTGCAAGTGAGAAAGAAAGCAATTCACTTAGAAACTTCCATTTCTTTCCTTTATACTCATATTTTGTGTGACTCCTTAGGGCTGCTTTGTTTTTTAATGCAAGGGTCCACAGTACAGAACGTAATTACAAACTCTAGAAACAAGAGCTGCAACAGAACAGAGGTGCTGCCCCACGGTTTTCAGTGGCTTTCCCATCCAGCACACCTGGGGGATCTGACACGTGGTCCCCCAGAGTAACAGGGAAGCCCCAGGGAACAAGGGTCCCCTGTGGAGCACGCACAAATGCCTGCCTGACTCAATATCACTGGACTCAGTGTCCAAGCTCAACAATGCTCTGGGAACTCTACTACAAAGACACGGTACTGCATCACAACTTTTGGGTCATGACTAAGGTCAATTCCAGAGTCATTTTAGCATGTTAAAGAGCCATTTAAAATTAAAAATATATATATTTTTTAAAGCAGCTTTAGGTTTACAGCAAAACTGAGCATGAAGTACAGAGGGTTCCCCTGCATCCCTGGCCTCAGAAACCCAAAGAGAGTGGCCGTTTGTTGCAGTCGTGACCCCCGGACACAGTGTCATCACCCACAGGCCGTATGGTTTGGATGCACATATCCTGACGTGGACCCACGGCTGTGGTATCATGCAGAGTAGCTTCACTGCCCCAGGGCCCCCGTGCTCCTGCTACACATCCCTCCCTCCCTCCCTCTCCGCAGCCCCCGGCATTGCTGATCTTGGTGCATCTCCACAGTTTTGCCCTTTCCTGGATGTCACAGAGTAGGAACCCTACAGGGCGTCGTCTTTGTAGCTGTGCTGCTTTCACTCAGCAGTGTGCAGCTGCCAGCCCAGCGTGCATTTACCGTCCCTCCATGTCGTTCCAGGGCCTGGCAACTCACTTGTTTTTGTAGCATCATAATACTCCGTTGTCTGGATAGACCTTGGGTTACTGATCCATTCACCCCTGCAGGACATCTCGGCTGCTTTCACGTTTTGGCAATTATGAATAAAGCCTTTTTGTGACAGGGAAATAATACAGAACAGAAAATATCCGGGGGCACTGAACACACCATCGTGGAAACAGAGAGTATTATTTTGTGAGCATGTTCCCAGTACGTGGGGTGTTATGAACAGAGAGGTAAACTACTTTTCTCACAACTGGAAGTAGTGGGGACAATTCAAATGCTGCCCTAACTGGTTGAGAGCCCTCAATTTGCGGTCAGATGTATGTTGGTTTCTGAATCTACAAAATACAGAAATAAGGCCAGGTGTAGTGGCTCGCGCCTATAATCCAAGCGGTTTGGGAGGCTGAAATGGGTGGACTGCTTGAGCCCAGGAGTTCAAGACCAGCCTGGGTAACATGATGAAACCCTGACTCTACAAAACAAATTAGCCAGGTTTGCAGCCGGGGCAATAGAGTGAGATGTTGTCTTTAAATAAAATAATTAAGAATTAAAAAAAAAAAAAAAAAAAGAGAAAACGCTGTTCCCAAGCTGCAAGCTGCGAGCTCAGGATAATGTTGATGCCCAGCTTGGCACTCATCAATGACCTTCACAATCCCTGTTGACTGGGAGTGTATTGCCAATATGGCTAAGTTTCTGAAGTTGGTGACATCTGAGGGTACTCCAAGACTGAATGGAAAGAACCTGCTCTCAGGTTCTGAGTTGAGTCCACCTCTTCTCATTCCTCCAAGCCTGCCCTTCTCTGAGGAGCCCTCTCTTCCTCCACCGCTTTCCTTCCTCTCAGAAAGCGGGGTCCCGCCATTTCCAACCCCAGGGTGGCAAAGGGATGGGAAAATGCACTACCGATGTGGGCAGCCAACAGGCGGCAGGCTGTGGGGCCCATGAGAAGTAGCCAGACCCTGACCCAGAGCTAGCAGAGCCCAGCACAGGCTCAGCCATGCTCCATGAGAGGCCACAGCTCAGGAGCATCCCAGGCACACCCCGGTGAGGGCAGCACAGGCCGCCTACCACGTCACACCACACTCAACTGTGCAAAACACCCTCCAACTGCAAAAGGCTGAAGTGTCCACCAGCAGAAGAGCAAATGAGTGCAGGGAAACCACAATGTCGGGGCATGCAGGTGTCCACAGACAGCACGCTGGATGCCAAGAGCCAAACACAAGTGTGTTTGCTGTGGCTTCTGCATGCATGAGGGCCTTGTGCAATTAGGGGCCAGGCAGAAACTCAAGAATCAGGGTAGAGGAAAGGTCCAGGAGGAATCCTGTACCTTCACTGGGTGGTCGCACAGGTACATGTGACATGAACTCTATCACGTGCACCTAAGATTTGTGCCATTTGCTGCACAGATGTTATACCTCAAAGAACAATAAAGAAAAGACTAAGACTGATTGCTGACCACTTCCCCAAATAACTAACCAAGACACACCCGATGCCCCGTGTGCGGCCTGTGGAGGCACTGTGAAGAGCACAGCAGTGAGCTCAGTGCATGCCTTCCCCATGGTCCTGGCATTCCATGGAGGCTCAGATGCGGGGCCGGGCCTGTGTGACAGCCTCACACTACCCCCATTCCCGGAAGAGACCAGTACACCCCAAAGCAGGGGTTGCAATAGGGCCACACAGAGGAGGCTCCAGTTCCTTCCAGCACAGGACCAAATCCACACTAGGGCATCTGTGAGTCCTACAGATCCCAGAGAAGCATGGGAGCACCTCGAGGCCTCTGCATTCAGGGGTCTCTGCCATCCTGAGTCTCGGGTAAGTGGGTTCCCATCTAGCACACAGTAGGCGAGACGCAGATGCTCTCCTTATGAAGGCCATACTGCTCTGATGAAAGCCTGTGCGTGCTGCCTCAGGACCGCTGTAACAGAGCAGCGCGTGATGTCGCATTGGCAGGGAACCTTTAGTTTGCAAAGCCTGTCACACACACAAGTCGAGGTAAGAAGTCTGTGTCTGCACCTCAGCTGAGGACAGAGCACATGGGTGCCCAGGGGCCTGCAAACAGCAAGGACTAAGGCATCACTGACTGTGAGAGGGGACAGTGTCAGTTCTTACAAGCTTGTGTTATGGTTTGACCCAAAGAGTACCTGTGAGTTTCCCCTACAGCCTGTGCTTCTAAAGGGCTAGGAGAAACAGTGGGGCAGGATCCCCAAAAGCTGGTGGCTTGCTGGCCAGACCCCTGTCTGTGCTGAGGCATGTGCCACAGACATGACCATGCACCATACTTCGAGATGCCCTGTGACTCTCTCAGATGGGTCTTTTATTAGCATTTCTAAATTAAGAAGTGAGGGCCAACATCACAGGAAACCTTAGATACTATTCCTGGCAGGTGGTTTGCAAAAGCTTTAGCTGTTAATCTGCTGATCCAGTTTTCAGTCATAGTTTTCTGCCATGTAATCCACAGAACCCAGGCCTCTGGACACTTGTCCAGGACACCTGTGGAGCTCAGAGCCACTGTCTTCATGGGCTACTCAAGACTTGAGGGGCTGAGGCAAGAGCCACATCGACAGCGCCAGAACTGGTGCCTGGCTGGAAGCAGGTGCAGGAGATCAGCCACAGAACACACACGCACCAGGGCACGTGACTGCCTGCACTCCCAAGATCTCATCAGACCAGGTGGGGCATGCCCACAGAACGCACACGCACCAGGGCACGTGACTGCCTGCACCCCAAGATCTCATCAGGCCTGGCGGGGCATGCCCACAGAACGCACATGCACCAGGGCACATGACTGCCTGCACCCCAAGGTCTCATCAGACCTGGCGGGGCATGCCCACAGAACACACATGCACCAGGGCACGTGACTGCCTGCACCCCAAGATCTCATCAGACCTGGTGGGGCATGCCCACAGAACGCACATGCACCAGGGCACGTGACTGCCTGCACCCCAAGATCGTTGTCCGACCTTGGGGGGCAGTGTCCACAGACAGCACGCTGGATTCAAAGACCCAGGAAGGAGTGTGTCTGCTGCCGGCTTCTGCATTCACGATGGCCCCATGGTGCTAGAGCCAGGTAAACACTGAAGGAGGAGGCAGAGGGGTGCAGGAGGAGTCCTACAGCAAGACACTGCCCAGATTTCTCACCATTTCCTCTAAAGTTAAAATCACAATACCGTTTCTTCTGTACTGGTGGGAACCCAGCACTTTAATGAGACACGAGGTTAAAGTGATGCTTTGTAAGAAGTTTAGCCACCTGTGGGCGCCACTCTGACCACGTGGCCATGACCGGGAACACAGGCACTAGGACCCAGCCTGTCCTAAAAGCAGGCCCCACTCTCTGTTTCTAATGTTCTGACTATATGAGAGACGATAAAAGGGTTTCGATACAAGAGTCACATTTTAAAACATGAAGAAATGTCTTTCCATAAGAAAACAACTGCAATCCGGGCACGGTGGCTCACACCTGTCATCCCAGCACTTTGGGAGGCTGAGGCAGGCAGATCGCTTGAGTTCAGGAGTTGGGGATTAGCCTGGGCAACACGGTGAAACCCTGTCTCTCCAAAAAAAATAAAGAAAAAAAGTAGCCAGATGTGGCACACCTGTAGTCCCAGCTACTTGGAAGGCTGAGGTTGGAGGATTGCCTGAACCTGGTAGGCAGAGGCTGCAGTGAGCTGGGCTCACACCGCCTGTACTCCAGCCTGAGCAACAGAGATGCTATCTCAAAAAACAAAAACAAAACCAAAAAAACCCCTGCAAATTATCCTTCTGCTTAATGGTTGAGAAGAAAAAAAAAAAAAAATAACCCTGCACATTAAAATGCCAAAGCCACAGATTAATGCATGAAGCCCCACGCCAAAAGCTCCAGAGGAAATGTCAGAAAGGAGAGCACTTCAGGTGACTTGGAGTCCTCAGCACCACATGACCAAGCAGAGCTGAGCGCTGGGTCTCACTGGACGTGTCATCAGACATTCACTCACAGTTTTCACATTGTTAACTCTACTGCACAATACACGAACATGGTCTAAGCAATTCTAACCATTCGGGCAACGTGCAGCTCTTGCCTCAGTGGAAAACACGCCTGCCCAGGTCACATGGGCAGGGCTGGAGGCAGCTGAGCCATGCAATGCCTGTTCCTCTCCCTCTGTTCACTCTACTGTGTGTAGAATCCCCCTCTGTTGGGACTACAGCTCCTGGGCTGCAAGCACTGGCTGAGAATGAGGGTCCAGCTTCCAATCTCACTGTCCCATAAGTGACAAGCAACACTGTGACCCACCTCCCACGTCACTTGGTGCCACTATCATGCTGACTCCCTATACACCAGGGCCACTGTGTCGCTCTGCCACTCAGGAGCTCCAGGGGCAACAGTGGGTGTGACGCCCCCAGACCCACCGTTACTGTGCCAGGGGGTGGGTACCTCTGCAGCACAGCACGTCCACTCTGCCTGCGTGCTGCCGTGAGTGCCACACTGTGTCCTCCAGGGTGTGGGTCTCTGTTAGTCCCTCCCCTACCAAGCCAGGACAGCCACCTGTTTACAGGGGTGTTAACAAATAATGACTACCTGCAAAATTAAAACAGTGATTTGAAAAGGGCCTGTCAGTAGTACAAATCCTGTAGTTAACACATACTCTGTTTAAAAAAAAGAGTTTTTGCAGAAACAGGTTAAAAAAAAAAAAATCTCTGCTCTTTTCAGCATTTAGAGAATCAGCCAGGCCAAACAATAATTTCCTTCTCGCAACTGAAAGGTCTGGAGAACAAGAAGCCTAATTAGTAACAAGTAAATCACTCAGATGTAAACCCATAATGAAAGCACGTGGGAACCTCCTTTCCCGTCAAAGTTGCAACCCATGGCCTTCACTGGACTTAGGACCCAGGAAGGAATGATGTGTCCATATGCTCCTGACCTGAGTCTCTAAATCCGGGGAGAGATACCCTGGGTAACTGCTGATGGGTGAGCAGTGACCCCCTGCCCCGATCCTCTAAACCAGGGGAGAGTCGTCCTGGGTCATTGCTGATGGGTGAGCGGTGCACATCCAGGACCCTCTAAACCAGGGGAAAGATGTCCTGGGTAACTGCTTATGGGTGAACTGTGCACCCCCCGGATCCCTGTAATTACAGGTTCTCAAGAACACGAGGACCAGAACCCATATTCCACCCAGAAACTTATTCCTGTGATGCCTGCTAGAAGGTCCACTTTTCAGTCCATTATCACAATGAAGAGGAATTTTTGCTATTACGTCAAAATCGTGCGTTAAGCAATAAAAGGACCTAGAGAGGTGTGAATTCCTCCTTGATACAACCAAAGCAGTAAGAGAGGCCCAGGTCTGCTTGAAGGCTTACACTAACAAATCAAAACACAGAGCACTGAGAGCTGGGGAAGCCAGTTGGCAGCACCACACACCACACAGGCTGAATGTGAAAGCTCCACGGTCAGAAAAGCCCATCTGACCCTGAGTGCACCCAGCGTCTGTGAAGTGTCAGGTGTAAAGGTGGCTCTTTTTCAAACCATTTCAGCATTTATTTATAACGGGGTATTATATTTTATGATTTCTACATAGAAAATATTTTCTAACCATAACATTTTACAACAAATTAACAATAGCTAATGTTTTCTTTAAAATTTTTGATGTAAAGTATGAAGAAGAATACAAACATATCCACCATCTGCTCATTTTGCTATTTGCCTTAGAATTTTCACATTGAAAGCTGACATAATGGTTGAAGCCCCTCATATAAGCCCCACCCTGCTCTAGTTCCTTCTCAGTGTAAGCCTGATTTTGATGCTAATCATTCCTATCGGTGCTTTGACATTCATGCTACACATAAGCCTACACCAAGGACTGCTCATGTCTTTGCAGGTAATGTACGGGACGGTTCCTGCCATACCTTTTCCCTCCATGCTGTGCTTTGGGATTTATCTGTGTGGATACAGGCAGTTCTACTGTTCTTGTGACAACTGCAGTGTGCTCTTCATTGTCTGAAAAAAATCCATCCTCCTGTTGACTGACATTTGTTTTTTTCCAACTTTTTGTGAATACAAACAACACTAAAATGAGTATTTGTTTCTTTACAAATCTAAAAATTACAACTAGAAATGGAATTCCAAGAAACTGTAAAATGCTTTGTAAAAACCCGATGAAGTGTCACACTGTACAGTCATTCGCAAACATGTCGTCTTTCACTTCTGATTAGGGAGGATGTCTTCTGTTATTAAGGAAAAAAAAAAAAAAAAAAGGATTTTTTTGGGGGGCGGGGGGATGAAGTCTCCCTCTGTCACCCAGGCTGGAACGCAGTAGTGCCATCTTGGCTCACTGCAACTTCCGCCTCCCGGGTTCAAGGGATTCTCCTGCCTCAGCCTCCCAAGTTGCTGGGATTACAGGTGCTGCCACCATACCCAGCTAACTTTCATATTTTCAGTAGAGACGCGTTTTCACCATGTTGGCCGGGCTTGTCTTGAACTCCTGACTTCAGGCAGTCCACCCGTCTCCACCTCCCAAAGCGCTGGGATTACAGGTGCCCAGTCCTGTTGTAAAACTTTTATCAAGAGATCTTGGCTGGAAAAGGGGAAACAGTACTCTGCACATAATCCTTTTTTTTGTAACAAGATTACACTCTACAAAAAGACAATATACTCGCAGGCAGAGTGCTAGAGAACGGCAGCAGCAACCGGGGTGGTAGGAGCAGCAATTTATCCATGTGCAGTCCCAAACTGGAAAGAAGATGCTAAATAAAGTGAAGACGCTGACCGGAAATTGAGATTGATATTGAAGCTACAGATAAGGTGGAACAAATCAAGGAGCATGTGGAGGAGAAAGAGGGAATCCCCCCACAACAGCAGAGGCTCATCTACAGTGGCAAACAGATGAATGATGAGAAGACAGCAGCTAATTACAGGATTTTAGGTGGTTTAGTCCTCCACCTCGTGTTGGCTCCGAGAGGAGAAGGTGGTCTTAGGCAGTGATGGACCCTCCATTTTACCTCCTTATCCTGTAGCTCATAATGAGGCATCATATATCCTCTCACTCTCTGGGACACCAGAGCCACTGCCCCCACCCCTGGATGCCCAGTAATGTATGTCTACTGGTGGGAGACTATGAGGACCCCAGGATGCAGTATTCCTGGCCCAGAGGGCCCTTGCTGGCTACTGGGTGTTAGTTTGCAGTCCTGTGTGCTTCCCTCTCTTATGGCTGTGTCCCTGGTTGTCAACAAAATATTTCCTGGCCAAAAAAAAAAGAGAGAGAAAGAGAGGAAGACAATGTAATTAACAAATTTCATTTAAATAAAAACTATAAACTCAAGTGCTAACAGGAGGCTGTCCGTTGGCAAAACAAGAGCTCAGAAGAGTCACAACGGCCCAGACAGTTCTGAAACCCCAGAAATCACAAAGAAGATGGACAAGCATGTGCACTGTCCTGAGGAGAGGATCCATAGCTTTTACTCAATTCTCAGAGAGTCCAGACCCCAAAAACGTTTAGTAAGGCACCTTCTCAATTTCCAAACATGGGCAGCGATGTGGGAGTGAGCATCAGCTGACAGAGCCCTGGACTGACACTCCTACCTTCCAAAGCAGACCAAAGACTCACCAACACACCCAAAAAGAACATTTTTAAATATAAATGCCCTCAGAATCCTTTAACATATACCCAGGAAAACATTAATATGCCATAACTCAAGTTATGTGGACTATTTATATGCAATATTAGAAAAGAAATCAAGGTTTCCATGGAGAAAAGCCTGAAGCCCACAGCTTTGTTTCTAAGGTGAATGAGAAAGGTGAGACCAGCTGAGAACACTGGAGCTCTGCTGCAATCATGGAAAGGAGGCACAGTTTGGAAACAATGCCATGGGTCTGTTTCTCTCTGTATTAAATACACCACAGCGTTTTTTCTTTTTAAATTATTCATTAATCAGGCAATCAAACCAAAAGGAAGCAGACAATTTAAGTTGGAACAGGGCACTCTGCAGATGCCCACAGGTTGGAGAGATGAGGCCCCAATGTGAACAGGCCCCACCACGCAGCTTCCCTGCCTTCCAGAAGGCCTGTGTGGGTTGCTGGGCTTGTCACCTTAGCAACGGCTCTAAACATATGTGCAGTGACACCAGCTGATTTCTGAAAGCTGTAAATAGAGGATAATGGCATAAAAAATATTCCAGATTTAAAGTAAGGACCACCCACTGCCTCCTCTCCCACCCCACCCAACCCCTAAATCCTACTGTTAACAATGGGAGCAATGCCACGTATGCCTAATTCATCTGTCTTATCATAGACCTACAAAAGCAAAATGAGGTCCTTGGATTAACACTCTGCACAAACATGAGCACAAACAAAAAGTGGCCAAGAGATGGCAGAGTCCGGCATGGATGGACCAGCCCACAGCAGCCACGGCTCACCTGCAAGAGTGCTGCACCTCCACTGGCCACAGCGGCCACGGCTCACCTGCGGGAGCGCTGCACCTCCACTGGCCACGGCTCACCCATGGGAGTGCTGCACCTCCACTGGCCACGGCTCACCTGCGAGAGCGCTGCACCTCCACTGGCCACGGCTCTGCTTCCCACCCTCCGCCTCACACCACCATGGGCACTTAGTCCCTTCTCTCAGGCCATTCCAGATCTTGGCATCTGGGCCTCAAAGCACAATACAGGTAACGACAGGTACGTCTCTACCAGGAGAGAGAATCAGGTCGACTGCTTGGGCACACGTTCCAGGTGGAACATCAAGAGTTTCTCGTAAAGCTGAGCAACCAGCCCAGGTTCAGGCCTCTAAACTATTTTCTATCTTTGAAGAAAACAGTCCATTTCACCTGAGAGTCGGAAAACATGGAATTTCCCAGGCACGCTGAGGCCCTGGGAAGACAACATTTAATCCAGGATAAACCAGCAACACTCTGGACCAGGTTTGCAAAGAGATGGCCCAACACGAACAAGGCAAAGGGTGGGGAGGGACGGGCAGGGAGAAGCCAGCATGAACTCCCTGCCTGCGCAGCTCTCCCAGCATGCCACGCGCCTGAGCAGGATATGCCTTTTCCTTGTTTCCCCTTCTAGCGTCTTTTTGAAGCATTATATCGAAAACTGCGCGAATACATCCCCAAGTATGAGCTGACATTCTTCAGAGAAAAAACAAACTTGATATTTCATGGTGTAAAAGTCTATTTATGGGTCCTACAGAAATACTTCTCATTATAGCCCTCATTAAAACTAAATACTCCAAGGAAGCACACACTGCATGTTAAAACATGAAAAACGTTATTACAGAAGAACCCAACTTTCGTTCTCTCAGAGTGCCTTTTTGTGATAATTGCCCACCAGGCAAAGAAATGGGGAAAAGGGAAAGAGGAGAATGAGAAGAAGGCTGGTACCTCAGAGCCCAAAGCAGGCATCATTTACATGCTTCATAATCCCGAATTCGGGATGCACAAACTGATAAAAATTATGTACTCATGTCTGTTTGCAAATCTAAGGATTTTTGAGTTTTTGTTGTTGTTGTTATTTGTTTTGGGACAGAGTCTCTCTACTGTCACCCAGGCTGGAGTGCAGTGGCATGATCAGGGCTCACTGTAGCCTCAACCTCCTGAGTAGCTTGGGATTACAGGTGTGCACCACCACGCCCGGCTAATTTTTTGTATTTTTAGTAGAAACGGCATTACTTTCACCATGCTGGTCAGGCTGGTCTCAAACTCCAAACCTCAAGAGTGATCCACCTACCTCAGCCTCCCAAAAGGCTGGGATTATAAGTGTGAGCCACTGCGCTGGGCCTAAGCAGATTTTGTAAAAGCAATACCTGTGTTTCCAAAAAGAGAAAAATTAACATTTAATGATAAGCTCCAACACTTTAATTGCTTTAACTGAATCTGTGGTGAATTATTTCAAAGTAAAAATCAGCTCAGATTTATGTTTTTATGTGTAATCTCTTAAAAGGCAGGGTACACAGATATGTGTACATGCACGAGCAAATGAGAGAGAGAGCCTGGCATCGGCTGGAGGGATGGTGAGGGTGCGTGCAAAACACAGCGCCTCCTCTTGGATTTGCCAGACAATTAACCTCGTTCAGAACCTCACCCCAGTCAGAAAACACAAAGCGGCAATGAACCTGAACTTAGTTATATCCATAGCTTCCACAGACAACTACCTTCACAGACAACGAGTAATAGGTTTATCACAAGTGATTCACAGCTCATGTTTTTCAAGGAGGGGCCTCCAACTAGAAGTCACTGCACAGCATGCGTCATGGCATGCCTCCCACCAGCTGTCCCCGAGTTGCCTGTGTCTGACACAGTTTATGCTTTGCAGGTCGTGAGGCTATGCTCTTCGCTCCCATGAACTAACAGTAGGGGAAACAAAGGCACCTTGGACACTACAGATCATGTGCTGTTTTGGGTATGGGGAATCCACCCACTCACACTCATGGCCAGCTCTGACGCTCTGAACCCAGGGGCACGTCACAGATGCAAATGTCAGTGCAGGCAGCCAGCCTCTCCTCAAGCTGGGCCCCCACACCCCTGCTCCCGACTGAGGCTTTAAGCACAGGACTTCCTGGGCCTGTCTCCTCATCTGTACGCTGGGAGCAATCCCTGGGGTGTGTGCTATGGGAGGAGCACACAGAGCAGTGTATGCTGAGCACATGTGAGCAACCCTGACTCAGGACGGTTTCCCAGCCCCCTAAGTCATGACTAGGGCTTAATGATCCATTTCAGATTACATCTGCACAGTGCTTTACTTTCATATGTTATTTTATTTGGAGCCTCTAAAGAGCCTTAGCTAACAGATGGTATTATTTCCACATCGCAAACAAAGAGAAGGCAGTAGCTGCAACCATCCAAAGACACCCCCTTGCTGTGAGAATGCCTAGCCAGGCCTCCAGGCAGGACCACCAACTCGAGACCCCACCAGGGCCAACATAGGCCACTGCTGTCTGCGCACTCCCAGAAAATATATGTCTGATATAGATTTCACCCTCTTGAGGATGAAATAATCCCATCTGCCAAAATGACCCACGAATAAAGGCTCCTCCTTGTCTAAACGCTGCCTCAGCGTCTGGAGGATAAGCCCACAATGCAAGCATCCAGGAGGACACTCCGGGCCGAGGGGCCCAGGAATAAAGAGGGCCAGAAACAAGGGTGACCTCACGCATGCTGGGAGCTGCCAATGCCTTCAGACTGGGAAGAACAAAGAGCTCCCAGGCAGGAGGGCACAGGAGCACAGTGGAGGGCCAGACGTGGGGCCGGAGGTGGCTGGAGCAGCAACTCCCACCAACAGCAGATGAGGCATGAGACTCTCAACAACCTTCTAAGTCTTCATCTTCAGGAGAACCTCAAACTACGTTTTCCCTAGTTTCATTACTAGACTCCTTGTAGAAAATACCAGTGTAGAAAAAGCACAAACACACCACACAACAGAGGTAGGCGCAGATGGGGCAGGAGGAAAGGCAGGCCAACAGGTGCTCCAGGGAGGCCCAGCCCAGATGATTTCCCAACCATTCCACGGTCTAAACAAGTCCTAACATCTGCGAGCATCCACCAGGAAATGAAAAAGGAAAACTCCCAACATAACCACAAAAAAGACACTGTACAATCTCCAAATTGTAAAGAGAAAAAAAAACATGGAGCAGGAAGAAACATATAAGCCTCCATCCTGGCCCCCTGGCCCCCTGGCAAAAGGAGAGAGAGAAGACACGTCACGACAAATGGAAAGCACATGACAGCACGTAACTCAGTGCCAACCCCCCTGCGACCCCCACCACACTTGGTGCCCCGTTCGGGGAGGCTCTGCCCTTGTGGGTGGATGAACACTGGCTGCTATGAAGGGCTGGGACTGGGAGGCAGTCCTGTCCACACCTCTGTCCTTGCAGCCACAGGAGGACACAGCAACAGGCACGGGGCGCTCCACTGGCGCCAGGCTCTCCGACTTCCAGCTTCCAGAACTGCGAGAAATAAATTTCTGTTCTTTATAAATGAACCCATCTCAGGCATTTTGTTACAGCAGCATAAACAGGCTAAGGGGAAACAGTAAATGGACTAAAATCCACTTAAAAGACAAAGTTTGTCAGACTGGAATGGAAAAAGTAATCCAGCTAGCTCAATGAGCTGAGAGACGTCTAAACCATGAAACTCGGCACACATTTCAGAAAAGACACACCAGGTACATACTATGAACACCAGACTGAGCTGCTCTATCAGTGCTGGGTACAGACGTGAGGGCGGAATGCATTTCAGGAGATAAAGTGTGCCACTATAATATGGCAAAAAGTTCCTTTCACAGGAGAGCTAAGACAGTCCAAACATTTATGCAAATAAGAGAGCCTCCGAGTAAAGAGCAAGAATCAACACAACAGGCCAGACACAGTGGCTCATGCCTGTAACCCCAGCACATTCAGAGGCCAAGGCAGGCAATCACTTGAGGTGAGGTGAGAGACCAGCCTAGTCGACATGGTATCACCCCGCCTCTACTTAACAATACAAAAAAACATTAGCCAGGCATGGTGGCAGGCGCTTGGAATCCCAGCTACTTGGAAGGCTGAGGCAGGAAAATTCCTTGAACCTGGGAGGCGGGGGCTGCAGTGAACCGAGATCATACCAGTGCACTCCAGCCTGGGACACAGAGGGAGACCCCGACTCCAAAAAAACAAAAGAACCAACAGAAAATGAGCCTCAACCATGGAGCAAACATTAAAGTGCCTTTCAGTGAAGAACAGACCACGGAGATAACCCCAACCAAAGCTACAAGACAGAAGACTCAAAAGCAATGCCAAGCTTGAGCTAACACGCACATATAAAATAATCCAATAATCACGCAGTCACCATTTTTCAAGATCACAGGGAACAGTCATCAAAACTTGACCACACATACAACTACAGAGGAAGCCTAAAAACTGTGACAGGGTCACCTTCGGAAGTGACAATGCAACTCAGACAGGAGGAAGAGTGACTCGAAAACATGACCCCGAATCTGGGAATTAGAAATGCATTTTTAAGTATGAGAGAGGAGGGGAAACCAGAGAAATATGCAAAATTGGAAATGACAGAGATGCGATACAGCAAACCAGGAGATGCAGGTAAAGTGTTCTTACAGGGAAATGTATTTATATTCATTGCTGGAAGGCATCCCAATAAAGAGGTTCTAAAAATTAGAACATAACCAAAAGAATAGAAAACATGAGAAATGGAAGAACACAAACTAAACAAAAAGCAAACATATAACAGAGGTTAAACAAAATGAAAGGTGAGTTTTGTTTTAAATAAGCAGAGAACAAGCTAAATGACACTACAGGAAAACAACAAGACAAAACAGGAAGGAGCCAACTTTCTGCAAAGCCAATGGCCCGATCCCCATGGCTGGTCAGCAGCAGGAGAAGCAGCTCTGCTGGGTGAAAGGCCAGTTATAGGGGATGACTGGGCACACATGGGCTGAGCTCAAGCTGGAGTGAGGCACTAGGCCTGTGGGGGTGTCTCTCCTTGGCCTGGGCTTTGGAGGAAACGAAGAAGCTTGCCAAAAAGGAAATCTGAATGAAGAAACACTGCCACAGCAGCACCTGCATGCATGCTTCTTTATATCTCTGGAAGCGGAGCCTCAACAAGCTGACACAGAAGCCTACCTGTTGCATGCACGTGCGTGTATGTGTGTGTACGTGAACATGTACACATAAAAAAAAATCTGTTCTCCAGGTCGCAAAAAAAATGTGATTATTTTACATTGTATTTCTCCTTATTGGTTTTTCCTAATTTTCTAAAATGTTGAGTATTGCGCTTCAGTAATAAAGGTTACTTTTTTAAAAAGAATAAAAAGAGGTCAGAAACATCTCCAACATTAGGAAAAATGTATTCAGTTTTTCACCAGTAAGAATGGTGTCAGTCAGCTGCAGGTGTTTCTCAGAATGTCCTTCATCAGACTGAGGAAACTCCTGTTCTTACTTTCCTTATGAATGGATATGGAATTTTGTTATTTTGAGACAGCATCTCACCCGGTCACCCAGGCTGGAGTGAAACGGCATGATCTTGACTCACTGCAGCCTCTACCTCCTGAGCTCAACTGATCCTTCCACCTCAGCCTCCAGAGTAGCTGGGACTACCAGCATGCCACCACACTCAGCTCATTTCCATACTTTTATAGAGATGGGGCATTTCACCACGTTGCCCAGGCTGGTCTGCAACTCCTGGACTAAAGCAGTTCTCCTACCGTGGCTTCCCAAAATACTGGGCTTACAGGCCTGAGCCACCTTGTCTGGCCTCAAATTCCGTTTTGTTTTTTGTTTTTTTTTCTCCTTTTTAAATAAGACGGAGTTTCACTCTTGTTGCCCAGGCTGAAGTGCAATGGCACCATCTCAGCTCACTGTAACCTCCGCCTTCCAGGTTCAAGCGATTCTCCTACCTCAGCTTCCTGAGTAGATGGGATTACAGGCTCAAATATCATTTAAAATCAAAAACCTTCATAGATGATCTTATGACATTTCTTTTCTATTATTCTTTTTTATTATGGTACAGTACATTGATTTTTAATGCTAAACCAAATTTGAGCTTCTGAGATAAACCCCACTCAATCATGAGGTATTATCATTTACAGATGCTATAATTTAATTTACATCTGTATTAATGTGGGTATTTCTCTAATTCTGGAATCAAGGTGTCCCTGGCTCATAGAAAGACTGGGCAGTATACACTCCTCTGTTGTGAAAGGGCTTCTATATAAGTGAGTTTACTTATTCTTCAAACGGATGGTACAAATAACCAAGTCAGCCATCTGGGATTGAAGGTTTGTTTGTGGGAAGGGCATTACCTAAAAATTCAATCTCTTTAAAAGATACAGGGCTATTTAAGCTACCTATTTCTTCTTGAGTAAGCTGATGTAGTTGGCATGTTTTAAAGAATGCGTCTATGTTATCTAACTTGTCTCATATATGGGCATACAGTTGTTAACAGAACTCTCTTCCTGTCCTGTGAATGGCTACAGATCACAGCAATGCCCCTTTTCTCATGTGCATGTCAATAGACTGAAAATCTGTTGCTTCTTTTTTCTCCTGATCGTTTGGCTAAAGGGCTACCAGTTTTAATGTCTTTAAAAAAAAAAAAAAAAAATCCGGTTGGGTGCGGTGGCTCATGCCTGCATTCCCAGCACTTGGGGAGGCCAAGGCAGGCAGATCACTTAAGGTCAGGAGTTGGAGAGCAGCCTGGTGAACATGGTGAAACCCTGCCTCTACTAAAAATACAAAAATTAGCCGGGGGTGGTGGCGCATGCCTGTAATCCCAGCTACTTGGGAGGCTGAGGCAGGAGAACGGCTTGAGGCGAAGGTTGCGGTGAGCCGAGATCGAACCATTGCGCTCCAGAATGGGCGACCGAGTAAGACTCGGTCTCCCAAAGAAAACAAGTTTTGTTTTATTGACTTTTTTTTCCCCAACTGCTTTTTAATAAAATTATCATATTAACAGATGGGGGAAGAAAGCAATGGACGCAATTCTGCTCCATTCCCGTTAAAGGCTCTCAGGAGAGTGGGCGTGGTGATTCATGCCTGTAATCCGAGCACTTTGGGAGGGTGAGGTGAGCAGATCACCAGAGGTCTCGAGTTCAAGGCCAGCATGACCAACATGGAGAAAACCCATCTCTACAAAAACTACAAAATTAGCTGAGTGTGGTTGCACATACCTGTAATCCCAGCTACTCGGGAGGCTGAGGCAGGAGAATCACTTGAACCCGGGAGGTGCAGGTTGTGCCAAGATCGAGCCACTACTGCACTCCAGCCTGGGCAACAAGAGCAAAACTCCAAATCAACAACAAAAACAACAAAAAGATTCTCAGGAAACTGCCGACCAGATAAAAGGAATCTACTGAAACACAACAGGCAACATATTTAATTGAAGAACTTAACTCTTCCCCTAAGATTCTGAAAACGGCAATAATTTCCACTCTCAACACTTAAATTAAGTGTTGTACTAGAATTCCTAAACATAATTCCTTAAAAAAAGAAAGGAAAACTGTCCATTCACAGATGGCACAAACGTCTATATAGAAAATCCTGTGAAATTTCTGTTTTGAATAACTAAACAAATCTGCAAGACCTAAGGTCAGTATTTTAAAAAATCAATTGTGTTTCTGTGGACCGGCAACAAACCATAGGAAACTAAAGTTTAAAAAAATTCAATAGGATTAAAAAAATTACAAGGATAAAATATATGCAAGACCACTCGAAATAAAAAGAAGGCTCCATACTAAGATGCTGATTCTCTCCAAATTGATCTAAAGATTCAAAACAATCTCAATCAAAAATCCCAGCTGACTTTTTATAAATAGAAATTGACAAGCTGATTCTGAAAAATGCAAAGGACCCAGTAGAACCCAGCACTGTAGAAAAAGAGCCAAGAGGCCGGGCACGGTGGCTCAAGCCTGTAATCCCAGCACTTTGGGAGGCCGAGGCGGGTGGATCACGAGGTCAAGAGATCGAGACCATCTTGGTCAACACGGCGAAACCCCGTCTCTACTAAAAATACAAAAAATTAGCTGGGCATGGTGGCGCGTGCCTGTAATCCCAGCTACTCAGGAGGCTGAGGCAGGAGAATTGCCTGAACCCAGGAGGCGGAGGTTGCGGTGAGCCGAGATCGCGCCATTGCACTCCAGCCTGGGTAACAAGAGCGAAACTCCGTCCCAAAAAAAAAAAAAAAAAAGAAAAGAAAAAAAAGAAAAAGAGCCAAGAAGACAGATGAAAATTACTGATTACTGATTTCAAGACATAACATGACACTACAGTCATCACTGCCAGGCGCAGTGGCTCACACTTGTAATCCCAGCACTTTGGGACATCAAGGCAGGTGGGTCACCTGAGGGTTAGGAGTCCAAGGCCGGCCTGGCCAACATGGCGAAACCTCATCTCTACTAAAAATACAATAATTAGTCGGATGTGGTGGCAGATGCCTGTAATCCCAGCTGCTTGGAAGCCTGAGGCAGGAGAATCACTTGAGCCTGGGAGGCAGAGGTTGCAGTGAGTCTAGATGGCACCACTGCACTCCAGCCTGGGAAACAGAGTAAAATCGTCTCAAAAAAAAAAATTTTTTTTTTTAAATAGTAACTATAGTAATCAAGACAGTGTGGTATTAGCAAAAGAATAAATAGAACAATGGAACAGAAATGACCAAAAATAGACCCAAACAAATATAGTCAGCCAATTTCTTAACAAAGGTAAAGCAACTGAATGGGAAAAGAAGCTTTTCAACAAATGATGCAGGAAACTGGATATCTTTATGCAAAAAAAATGACAACAAAAACCTCTAACCTTACCTTATGCCATACACCAAAAATTACCTAATAATTGAAGTAAATATGAGTGAAAACTATGTAACTTCTAGAAGAAAACATGAGAGAAAATCTCTACAACACTGGGTTACAGATAAAAAAGCATAAAGTACCCAAGAGAAAGCTACTAAGTTGGATTTCATCAAACTGAAAACTTTAGCTGTTCAAAAGACACTATTAAGAAAATAAAAATAAAGTCAGGCGCAGTGGCTCACGCCTGTAATCCCAGCACTTTGTGGGGCAGAGGTGGGTGGATCACAAGGTCAAGAGATGGAGACCATCCTGGCCAACATGGTGAAATCTCATCTCTAAAATAATAATAATTTTTAAAAAAAGAAAAGAAAAATACATGCCGAATACTGGTTTTTAAAAAAATTCAAACAACATAGAGCTGGTAAAGGACCTGTGTCTAGAATCTATAAACAACTCTCAAAAATCACCAGACAACCCGATTTTGAGAAATGAACAAATGGCAGATGTGAAGGTAAAGACAGGTGCTTCAGCAAAGCAGATACATGGACAATCCCTTCCCCTCACCAAAAAAGCCACTTGAAAACACAAGCAACATCATTTGTCATTAAGGCAATGGAAATTAAAACCACAATCCGCTAGAATGGCTAAAATGGAGAATATGGATTATACCACATAGCGGTGAGGACAGAGCAAATGGAATTCCCATTCCCTGCTGGTGGGAAGACAAAACTGTGTGGTCATTCTGAAAGGAGTCTGGCAGGTTCTTAAAAAGTTAAACATTCATCTAACATATGACCCAGAAACCCAGGCCCAGGAATTTAACAGAGAAAAAGTACACCACACATCCACTGGATGCTTTGCATGCATCTACTCAAAATAGCTTGACTCCCAATCGCTAAAAATAGGAAACCATGTACACATCTACAAACCGCTTATTGAATAAACATATGACATATTTACCTCCCAAAAAACCTACTCAGAAAACTACTGACATACACCACACAACACAGATGAATCTCAAAAGGAAGATGAAACACACTGGACACAAGACTCTACACTCGATGATTCCATGCATACTAAGTTCTGGAAAAACAAAACCTATAGTGACTGAAAGCGCATTAGCATCCTGGGTCCAGGAAACGGGGGAAAGTGCTGCACAAAGGAAAAGGGGAACTTTTTTGAGGCGATGGAAATACTCTGTATCGTGACTGTGATGGGGGAAGGAGACTGTTCCAACAAATTTGTTAAAACTCTCCCATTTGTAGTCATGAGCTACATGATGCTTCGGTCAACAGGCCACACTCATCACGGGGGAATGTGGCACCATAAAAGCATCACTAAGCGGAAGTGGTCCCAGGGCATAAACACTTTGCACTGTGTTGCGATTTCTTTACACGATTCAGCACAGTGACTCAGCAACAGGATCTATCATGTAGCTTACGTGTGTGGGAGGCTCTGCCTTCTAGGTCTGTGTACACGCACTATGTGACGCTCACAGGACAAGACCACCTAACAGTGCATTTCTCAGGCTGCATCCCCTGACTGCTATTAAAATCAGTGCATTCCACAGTATTTAAAAATTGTACCTCAAAAAAGCTCTAAGAGAGAGTGCAAGAGAGCGGACGGTGGCAGGCACAGTAAGAGCACCGTTGAGAAGAAGAGCAGAGGCGGAGGCAGCTGGTGGTGGGCGTGAGCAAGGGGTTCCATGGCCAGGAATGAAATCAAATACTGATCACTCCACACCCACACGACACCAAACACACCTGGAAAAGCAGAACAAATTCCTGGAGGAATGGCATCCATGGCCCTAGGGAAGGAAGACCAGATTCCCACGGGAGCAGGAAGAGGCTGTCCTTGACGCTGAGCAGGCAGCCCTTCTAGGATGGCCTCGAGGGCTCGGGCAATGGAGGTACACAGGAGGCTGACTTTACCCCACACCCTTCACTACCTCTTCAAACCACTCCAGGCATTCATTACCCACTAAACCAAATAACTGATTCCCATCTCATAAATATATGTATTCAAAGAAAATCCTAGCAAACTGTTTAAAGAAAACACTGGATACAGACTCTCTGACATGTCTGTAAGTTAAGGCATGGAGAAGAAGCTCCTCTCTGTGCTTGGCATTAAGGCAATGCTGCTGTGGGCGCTGTGGACACAGGTCCTGCGTCCCATGCACAGGATCCTGTTATGCTACACTGCATGCAATTCCACAGACATAAAATGACCAGGATGGCAGACCCACAGAAAGCAGAGCCTGGAGGAGGGACAAGGAGTGATGATTAAAGGTCCAAGTTTCTTTCTGAGGTGACAGAAATGTTCTAGAACTGACAGTCATGGTGGTTGAACAGACCTGTGAATACACTAACAACCCCTGAACTGTACGCTTTAACTGGGTAAACTTAGAGTGTGTCAATTCTCTAAATAAAGCTGATATTATCTCTTTTTTGGAGACAGAGTCTCAGCTGTCAGCCTGGATGGAAGGCAGTGGCGAGATCTTGGCTCACTGCAATCTCTGCCTCCCAGGTTCAAGCAATTCTCCTGTCTCAGTCTCTCGAGTGGCTGGGATGACAGGAACATGCCACCAGGCACAGCTAATTTTTGTAGGGATGGGGTTTCACCACGTTGGTCAGACTGATTCCTGTAATCAAGTGATCCGCCCACCTCAGCCTCCCAAATGCTAGGACCACAGGCCTGAGCCACCGCATCTGGCTGCTATTTTTCTTTGAAAAGCATGAGACACATTTCCCTAGGGATGGAGTGCTGGACATGACATGAGACTTGTCCCAAGCACTGGACATGGTGGCCACATGTACACTGTGCTTGCTACACAGGAGGTGCAGAGCCCTGGGGGAACGCGAGTCAGAAGCCAGAGGCCCATGACCGGCAATGTCTCAGGCAGCCAACAAGACAGCTGAGCAGAAGCTACAGTGAAGCCCCCCGGGTCTCAGAGCCCCCGGAAAAAGCTGAGCAGAAGTCACAGTGAAGCCCATCCCCTGCTCTCGGTTCAATGGCAGCAGGGCACTCGCTGATGCTGGGCACAGAGGGAGGTCAGGGCAGATCTTCAAGGGTCACACCCACGATTTCGCAGCAGAGCTTCTGGCAAACTCAGTAAAGTGAGAAGACCTTGCCCCACAAGAGTGAGGCCTGGGTCAGGGCCACTTCCTCTCAGCTCCACCCTTGACCTCACACACACTGTGGCTGACCTTTGAGAGGTAAAAGCTCTGTCCACTCTACTCACTGGCACCAAAGTGTTCAGCACCTGGCCCTTGTCCACCAAATGCACCAGTTTGCCTCTAGAAGCCTCGGCTGGGTGGGTCCCGCTTGCCTTTGAGAATGTGTGTGGTCGGCCAGGCAGATTCCTGAGTGCATCTCCTATGTGCTGCCTGCCCTCCTTCAGGATGACCACACGGGCCCCCAAGCCGGGCCCACACCTGCTTCGCCAGCGACTTGTCTTTTCCTCCTCTTTTCTCTCCCTGCTTCTTCTACTTCACGGTATGCTTAAGCAAAGGGGGTCACTACAACAAAATTATTTTAAAACAAATATACTTGAGAAAAGTTTATGGAAAACATAAAACATTGAATATTTATCTACTAACCTTACAGGATTCATTTACTTCATCCTAACACTGATGTAAAATTGTAACACAAGAGAAAGTAGGGCTGGGCGCAGTGGCTCACACCTGTAATCTCAGCACTTTAGGAGGATGAAGAGGGCAGATCACAAGGTCAGCAGTTCAAGAAGAGACCAGCCTGGCCAATATGGTGAAACCCTGTTTCTACCAAAAATACAAAAATTAGCCAGAGTGGTGGTGGGCGCCTGTAATCCCAGCTATTCGGGAGGCTGAGGCAGAGGTTGCAGTGAGCC